>NC_136434.1:234019324-234531824 GCF_052849685.1 Lactuca virosa | reverse complement strand
TTGTGTATCATGAGAAACATTTTGGTCGTTGGAACACATGCCAACCAAATATATTGTCATCATCGTAACACACGGCGGACAAACACATAGTTACCTGCTAAATCTCAAAAACTCAGTCAACTTCGCGAGATTATGTTCTTATTAACTAAAAGAGACATGATCATAAATACCTTGCGAATTCACGAATATACTCAATTTTATGATATTTTGAAAGTTTCACAAGATTAATAATTTTTTTATGTCGAAAAAACCCAAATTGGAAAATATAAATATTTCTTAAAAATATACACAAAATAAGCTGCAAGTCAAATAGTTAAGGTGTATATTTTCTTAGGCCACGACCCACGATCACCTATTCAAAATTCGTCAAAGACAATTAGAGATCTTTTTTTCTATGATTCCAGCTTCGGTACAAAATGTGTGTTTCATAGGATTTAAACGGTACAATATGAGCTTTGACAACCATTAACCATTATACTATGATGTTTTGTTTACATTCTTTATCTAATCTCATGAATTCTAGTATAATTTCGAATATGCAGATAAAATTTTGATTTTTTTTGTTACAAAAATAATCTTGTGAATTCGAGTTTTTTTGTTTGTTTATTTTTTTGTTTATCGGTAATTTTGTTGTTTATTTTTTTGATAAAAAAAATGGTAAACACATTCTTTAACTGCCAATTTCGTTCATCTACAAGTAGTACCTTTGAATCCATATTTTTTCTCTTCAAGGATGCAACCATCCTTGTTAGGTCAAACATAATTATTTTATGAGTCAACCGGTGGTTAGTCACCTACCAATCTGAGGCTGAAGGTTTCAACACTAACAAACCCAAAGTGGAGATTGAAGATTTGGCAACATGGCTCAAAGAAAATTATCCATCAAGAATGTGATCCTACTACTTTCTGATATCAATTAGATCCAATCCACGTAAAGACAATAATTCCTTAAATGTGTGAAGAAGTTCTCGTCATGGTTAAGAATAATGTTACGATTTTAATAGATTAGGTTTCTTTATTTTTTATTCAAGAAATTTTTATTTGAAAGTTATTCTAAAGAGTGTTTTGTGCACAACCATTTTATTTTTATTTTTATTTTTATTTTTATCTCTTGTGTAGACGAAACAAGTTTAAACAATATAATCAGTTTCTAAGTATTTTTCTTGTGTTATTGTAACATCCTAAAAATCATAAGTAAATATTTCATTTTTAATTTAACCAAAATTCATCAAATAATTCAAACAACCATCGAAGTATGTTAGTGTAAAAATAGTTATAAGAGTACAAATCCTAAAATCATAGAAATTGCGGAAACAAGGGTGGATGCACTGCGATCAGGTCGGGTCATTCCATCTCGAACCAGAAGTACCTGAAACATAAACTTAAAACGTAAGCGCAAAGGTTAGTGAGTTCCCCAAATAACGCATACCATACATCATACATGCATATCAACATAACATACGACGGGTCTATTTCACCCCTGAGTCCTTTCCAACAATCTCAGTCCCTTCTGAATCTCTGAGTCCCTTCCGACTCCTGAGTCCCTTCCGAACTGAGTCCCTTTTGACTCACTGAGTCCCTTCCAACTCCTTTGGTATCTTTCAACCGGTACATGTATATTTCACCCCTATAACTAAACATACATTCATACTAGCAAGAGTCACAAAGATAGCAAGCATATAGAAGAATATTAATAAGTGTCACGAAGATCACTACCATTCTGCAACATAATCCAATGGGCCGTCATTGGTGCGTTCGACCCACAATTATAGTGAGGGAACTCACCTAAATCAGAAGATGCACAAATCACACTCTCTGGCTGCTGCTACTATGGCTCCTCACACAGAACACAGTCAAACGAACCCTAATCACTATTTAGGTTAATAAATAAAAGTCCAAAACACAATTCCTATCACAAAGGGTTAAAGACCCTTTTACCCTTCCTATTCTACGTCCAACAAGCTTTGGCCCAAGGCCCACTAATAGTCCAAAAGACCTAAGGCCCATGAATGGCCTAAAAGACCTAAAGCCCAAGAAATAGCCCAAAAAGGGTTCTGGTGAGTACGCCCCACATACCACCAGTTACGCATTGCGTACAAGCTTTTACAACATAAGGGAATATCAGAACTCAAACTTGCTATGCTGAGCGTACGCCTTTGTACGCCCCGTGTACTCATCAAAAAACCAAAACTCATATTAAACAGTTAATACTTAAGTTCAAGCATCCAAAACACAGATCTTACTCAAGGGAAACGTCTTAAACGATAAGGTCATCAACTTGACGCCTTTTCATGGATCAAAGAGACCTAACATTCATTTCTAACACTCTAACTTCATATTAAGACCATTAAATCATGCATGGTTGAGCTTAACCCATCAAGTTGCAATTTTTAAGACTCTACAACTCCAGAAATACCAAGAAATGAGCAATACTAGTTCTGGAGTAACTTCTACTCACAAGAACCAAATCTAAGGACCAAAACATACCAAACATAATCCCAAATCTAGATCTAAGCTAAGGAGTCATAAATTTTGAAGCTTTATACCTACAGAATCTTGCATTCCGTTAAAATAAAATGAATAAAAATTAAATAGATAGATAAATAAATAAATAAAATAAATGAATAATAAACCCAAAAACCCCGAGATGTAAATTATATTTTTATTTTATTTTATCTTAGCCCTAAATCAGTAAGAATTTATCAGTGTTAGCCATAAGGTGTTAAATGTTACAATTTCTGGAAATTTGGATCTATATTGTAACGTTTGGACTTGAATTGTTATGGAATCTGAAAGCTAGGGGCTGTTTGGTAAATCGTGGGCTTGCATTGAAAGGAATAGAGGGGGAGGGGCAGGAATTGTCATAATGGTATGAAGATTAGGTTGCAGAGGGGGATTAAAACCCGTCACTACGCCTCCCTTCTCCTCATCGCATACACCCGGAGCCCTAACCCTAAATCCTCCTCCAGCCGCCACCTTGTCTCCCCTTCATCTCCAGCCACCACTGTTAACCACGTTGCCATCGCGACCCGCCGGGTACCATCGTTGTCGTTTCCGTTGCCGCCGATGACGATGAACCGTGAATTGACGCCATTGCGTTAGGGAGGACGGAAGAACGAAACTGTGGTTTTCGTTGCTGTCGTTCTTGGTTAAAGACGCACAAACCTTTCCCCTCTCATTCTCTGTTTCTATTTTATTGCTACATCGACACTTCAGCTCTGACAACTTTTCTATTTCCGCCATCTCGTCCGACTACCACATGCCACCGCGAGGGTGGCTGAGTTTGGGTGTGTGTTTCTGTGTTGGAATGCTCGTGTGTCGATGTGTGTGCTTGTTTCAGTCAATGTCGCATGTGTGGGTGCGTTTTAGTTGGCCGGAAAACGAAAGGACCACCATGGTGGCTGCCGCCCGTTTGCTTCCCTTCTGCCACCACCAGCGACCATGTGAGGTGGATGTGTGTGTGAGCATATTTTAATTATGCAAGGTTGTATGGAAATTCTTGGCCGAAAATTGAAAAAAAAAACCCACCACCACCACCACCATGAGGTGGTGGCTGCCACCTTTTGTCGCTGTTAGCCACCATCTTGGTGGCTATATTGGATATTTTGATATTCTTTTCGGTTCTAATGTGTGTGAATGATGTAAGAACTTGTATGTTTGTTTAGATTGTTGGAATTATCACTCGAACCACCGCCGTGTGCAGATGGCTGCCGCTGCGGACCACCGCCGACCACCACTGCCCGAGGTGGCAGTGGGTGGTGCCCGACTTATTAAATATATATTTATTTAATTAACTAATCATATAACCCTTAGGAGTTGGTATCCCTAATTAGGGTTTAGAAAACCCTAATGTCAAGAAACCCTAGTTTTTGGAGTTGGTCGGGACCCGCGTTAAATCTGTTAATTAAACTTTAAATAATACTTAATAATGCACTTACATTTAACTTAATGCAATATTGGACTTAATGGATTAAGTCCTTAAGGGTTTAAGTGCAGAACACTAACCCTAGTTATCATTTTATGTGAAACCCTCGAATCGGGGAGCTTTATTTTGGACAATGATCGGGCATGTATTTGGGCTATTGATTGGATTATTATTACACCCAAGAATGACTAAGTCAACCTTAATCAGTCCTAGCCTTAGATGATTAAGTCCTTAATGGGTTAAGTGTTTTTACTTAACCCTAATCTTCATTTCCTATGAGGTGGTCACTGTTGCAAGTGACTATAACATGTGATCGGGTATTGACTCATGTATCTTCCTATAGGTGATTGGAAGTGAGTTGAAGTTGGTAGAGTCCTTCAATGCTATAGTGGTTATCTACGTGCATATCGAGATGAGTTTCGCCTCACTATACTCGTGGGTCGAAGGCACCAATGTCGGCCAACTATTTTGGTTATCTGTTGTGACATTTCCATTTTCACGGCCAGAAAAGAGTGATTTTTTATGCTTTGTTTGAAAATCAGAGTAACATTTTAAAGAAAAGTGTTGCGGAATTTGTTCCAAGAGAAAATATGATAAAGATTTTGTCAAAGCATTTCCGAAGAAATGTATTTCATTATATTAAAGCCTCGGGATGTCATGTTTGATACATATCAAAAGCATAAACAAAACATTATAAGCCTTACAACATATATTTATATCTATCGGCCTATAATCCATAATCCCTCATCAAGTCATCCGACTGTGCTTTCTTGCCACTACCTGTAATACAAGAAACTGAGTGGGTCAGACTTGGGAGCCTAGTGAGAACATAGGGTTTTTAACCCACAATATATACGTTTATTAATTTCATCAACCAACAATAAACCGATTACATGTTCCCGTTATCCTCACTTTGCGTCCCTAAAACACCTATCATAAGGGACCTAGCCTAAGGATTATCATCGGGATGGACACCACTGCTAAGGGGGTTCCTCAACAATAAATGTCCTTAAGACAACCATGAGGGGGATGGAGTACACCGGTGAACACATCGTTCACAAACACCTACAGGTTGCGAGCCTGCTAGCATTCCACTAGACTGTCTAGAAAAGTATGTGGTCGTCATCTATACTCCGCTAGATGACTGGATCATCGTCAACATCGAGGCCTTTCATCATTATATTTCATCACACACCAACTATTACTTCTACCCATGTTTTACCCAACACATTTTGTAGATATAAAATACATATATAGTTTAAATCATTTAAAACATGTATACAATCGTTCATCCAACATAGACATAAAGTATTCAGATAATATGCACATATAGCATGTAATTTATATAAAATATTTCATATCTATGTGTAAGATGAAAGTAACTGACACTCACCTGTTAAGGTGGTGATTCTGAACTCAGACAGCGCTTCGCTTCTTAAAATAATTTCCTTCAATGAAACTTAGTATTATTACCACTAAATTTTAGTCTAATGTTTATCGTGACTATCTATTATTAGTATTATTATTATTATTATTATTATTATTATTATTATTATTATTATATAAGTGTTAAACAATTCTTCTCAACTACTATGTGCAGACAGGGGCCAAACATGAAACACTGGAGGGCAGGACCATTTTGGCATTAAAGCACTTTTGAAATCCAACAACCCAGGCGGCCCTTCGCATAGAGTTTCTTTGATCTAAGAGTTTGCAATACGTGACGAAGATGTTGGCCATGTTCCTCTTCACTTCTTGAGTAGATAAGGATGTCGTCAATTAAGACTATGACGAATTTGTCCAGGAATGGACCACACACTCTGTTCATTAGGTCCATGAACACAGCAGGTGCATTCGTCAATCCGAAGGGCATGACTACAAACTCGTAATGACCATAACGAGTTCTGAACGCGTTTTTGGGAATGTCATCCTCCAAAATCTGTAACTGATGATACCCGGATCTTATGTCTATCTTTGAGAAGTAGCTCGCACCTTGATGTTGGTCGAACAGATCGTCAATGCGAGGCAGAGGATATCCATTCTTGATGGTAAGTTTATTAGCTCGCGGTAGTCTATGCACATTCGGAATGATCCATCCTTCTTCTTCACGAACAAAACCGGTGCTCTGCTCCCCAGGGTGAGAAGCTTGGTCTTATGAAACCTTTCCTAAGGAGTTCGTTAAGCTGGCTAGATAATTCCTGCATTTCAGAAGGTGCAAGATGATAGGGGGATTTGGCTACAGGGGTAGCCCTAGGGATTAAGTCGATTCCGAATTCGACTTGTCGTTCGGGAGGCACTCCTGGAAGATCATCTGGAAAAATTTCGGGAAAGTTGCAGACCTCAGGAATGCTCGTGATGTCTTTCACTTCTTGCTTTTTGTCTACCACGTGAGCTAAGAAAGCACAGTACTCTTTGCGAAGGTACTTCTGTGCCTTGATACAAGAAATGATCTGAAGGTTTGTTCCGGGTTTGTCGCCATAAATAATAAGAGTTTCGTTAGTTGGCAAGTTCAGATGAATGGCTCTTTCATAGCATAGGATGTCAGCATGGTTAGGGCACAACCAATCCATACCTATTATGACGTCGAAACTTTTGATAGAGACCGGCATAAGGTCTATTGGGAACGTAAAGTTATTCAAGGTAAGAGCACATGCTATGTATATATATTTGGAGGATTCGGATTTCCCGTTAGCCATTTCGACTGTGAAAGTTTCATTTAGTGGTTGGGAGTTTTGATTTAGAAAATGTTTGAAATTATGGCTCACAAAGCTCTTCTCAGCACCACAATCAAATAGAATGCATGCATAAGTGTTGTTGAGAAGAAACGTACCCATGACCACCGCATGGTCTGCTGCCGCTTCTTCGTGACCCAAAGCTAAAATTCTCCCAACTCCACTGACATTTCCAACTTTTGGACAATCTCTATTGAAATGCCCCACATCACCGCATTGGTAGCATGCTTGTCCTGCTACAGCGGCAGGTACTTGGTTAGTCGGTTGAGGTGGTGATCTACAGAATCAGGCAGTATGCCCTTTTCTGTTGCAGTTACGACACTGCATTTCCCGACAATTTCCGTTATGATGAAAATTGCACTTGTTGCACTTGGGGAGATTACCAGCATAAGGCTTAGCTGGTGTAGGGTTAGCAGGAACAACAGCAGGTACATTAGCAGCATTGACTGCAACCAGCTATTGCTTCTTGGAGGATTCCTGTGAAGACTTGCCCTTCCTCTTGTTCCAACCTTTCTTCTTGCTGCTGTTGTTGTTATTGTTGGTGTTGTTGTTGTTTCCCTTCGGTTGTTCAGGTGCACCAACCACTGAGTTTTGACGGGCTCCGTGGTCAATAAGAGACTGTGCTAGCTCTTTGGCACTGTCAAAGGTAACAGGCCTCGAAGCTAAGACACTTGACTGAATTTGAGGCGACAGTCCCCAAATATATCTCTCAATCTTTTTTCTCTCCAGAGCAACCATATCTGGACAAAGAATTGCCAAGTCACAGAATCTACTGGTATAGGTTGTTATGTCCGAACCAACCATTGTAAGAACCCAGAGCTCTTGCTCGAGTTTCTGAATTTCCCCTCGCGGACAGTATTCCCGCATCAGCATAGTTTTTAAGTTCTCCCAGCTTATCGAGTTAGCCACTACCAGGGTCAGTGACATAACATTGCCATTCCACCATGTTAAGGCTCTATCCGAAAAGGTACAAATAGCGAATTTGACTTTGCTCCTCTCTGGACAGGAGCAGATTTCGAAAATTGCTTATGTCTTCTCAATCCACTGTCTTAATGCCCTAACTCCTCCAGTCCCGTTCAAGGTCCTGGGTTTGGCACTCGAAAAATCTTTATAAGTGCACTCTCGTGCGTGCCCATGGCTCTCGCCATGGTTAGAATGATGTTCACCAGCTCCCGACCCACTAGTACCAGGAGTGTTGATATGAGACATGGCAGCTGCTACAGCCGCCGTGACCGCCGCTTGAAACATAGGAGCGTTGAATTGAGGAGGTGGTGGCGGAGGTGGCGTCAGTGCTTCATTAACAGTGTTACGTCTTGGATTTCTACGAGGAGGCATCTTTTTCTATAAAAGTTAAAAGATAAAAAGATGGTAAGATATCAAGAGTGAATATGAATTTTGATATCTCTGAACTAAAACATTTAGTTCAACATGAATCTTGTAATGAATTGGAAATAGAAGTCTACGACAAGTACAACTTGTAACAGGATGATATGAAATTGAGTGGTTATTTTTCAAAGAGTATGAAAATGCATGTCGATAATATTGGCATATTGAATACATAAAGTCTGGAAAACTTGACCCTAAACAGGTCTACAATATACCAAATTCTGGGAAAAACATCGACATCATACTGACCTACCGAAAATGAAATTTTCGTGGTCGTACTGAAAAACATGAAAAATAACGCTAGGACATATCCACAGACTTTAACTATAACCAAAAGAGTGAACAGAAAACGAGTAGAGTATTATCCATTTCTTAAACCAAAAGAAAGGATAAGTAGAGCATTTCCTACTGGCGACGGGTATCATTTGGACGAACCCTCAACTCAGCCAGCTGACGCTCCACATCAAGCAGATGTCTTTCATACACTGTCTGGCGTGCTCTAAGCTCTATGACTTCAGCTCGAGTTACAGCTAACTCTTGTAGTAAGGCTTCAATGTCTCTCATTGCTCTGTTATGAGCAAGTTCAAGATTGCGAATAATATCCGTATTGGCATTCGTGTCCGCATCAAGCTCCACAGTTTGTTGAATGGCTGCCACTCCTAGCTCAACATTTCGAGCCACTCGGCAAACTAAAATAGGAATAATTCTGTCCGCAGAGCCTCCCTCACTTATGTTGTAGAAGCTTCGGTCTCCGTTGTAGGGTAAGGGTTGTGTGACATCCCCATTTTCACAGCCAGAAAATACCGATTTTGTTTATGCTTTATAAAAATCAGAGTACCTCTTTTAATAAAAATGTTGCGGAATTTGTTCCCAGTAAAACATGATAAATACGTTATCAAAGCATTTCCGAAGAAAAGTATTTTTATTCCTTTTAAAACATTTGGGATGTCCTCGTCAATACAGAAATATAAGCATAAACAGAACTTACATTCATTATCACTAGTGATTTTTATATCTCCTTAATCTCTCAGTGTAATGTGACTTCATATCAACACCTGTGATATAAATAAACTGAGTGGGTCAGGTTGGGAAACCTGGTGAGTACATAGGGTTTTCAACCCACAATAATATAATTATTATGTTTAAACATCAAACAATCAACCCAATTACCCATCCCCATTATCTTCTTTACTCTTAAGGATCTACCCTAAGAATCGACTATTCCTCGTTAATTCATTCCTAAGGATTGTCCTAAGGAGTAGGCACGAAGTCCATCTTTGCCTATGACACAGCTGTCAAGCACATCTGCTAGTTCTATCACTTAGGCGCAGCTGCCAGAATTGTGACATTCTCTATGAGGCGCAACTACCGGTATTGTCCTTCGGGCACATCTGCCAGGGTTATCTCGTTTATTGACAATATCATTTTCGAGAGTCCACTCGCAATACATGTCAACGGGTTTTTAGAGTACACCGGTGAACACATCGTTCACAACACCTACAGGTTGCGAGCCTGCTAGTGTTCCACTGGACTGTCTAGAATAGTCCATGGTTGTCATCCATACTCTGCTAGATGACGGGGCCAACATTTGGGTAAAAGGCTTCTCACATCGTCCACCTCTCACCGTCACCTCATGGTCTGTTTCACCTCTCACCTCATCATCTGAATCATATTTCATTTACCCATGTTTACCCAACATATTTTGTAGATATAAAATATATATATATATATACAGTTTAAATCATTTAAAGCATGTATAAAATTGTTCATCCAACATAGATAGATAATATACAAATAACATTCACACTTAGCACGTAATTTATATTAAATACTTCATATCTATGTATAAGATGAAAGTAACTATGCACTCACCTGATAAGGTGGTGACTCGGCACTCGGACAACACTTCGTTACTGTTAAAACAATTTCCCTCGGACAAAACCTAATATCATTACCACTAGAGTTTAGTCTAATGTTTGACGAGACTAATTAATAGTCTAGCTATTATTACCATTATATAGGCGTTAAACAATACTCTTCACCCACTATGTACAGACAGGGGCCAGACATGGAACACCGGAGGGCAGGATCATTTTGACATATAACACTTCTGAACACAGCAACCCAAGCGGCCCTCCAAACCAGATTCCTCGTACCGCGAGTGGTTAAAAAGACATTATAACGACACTTATATAACTCATAATAATAGTCCAAATACTTATTATAAGGTCCTAATAACATTACTATATTAAAACATAAGCTATACTAAAGATAGGTTAGGCGTAGCTCACTTACAACGGGTTTTTCTCAAAACTGGGCTCCGCTGGAGCAGCGTTCCTGAGCCGAAAGGCTCTTCTTCTCGGATTCGTCGGGCGCTCCGGGGCTTCTGCCTCGTGCTAGGGAGGTTCCCTAGGCTTTTCGGGGGGTTTCGGGGCTAGAGAGAGGTTCTAGAGAGAGAGGGAAGTGATGGGAGGTGTGAGGAATGAAGAGGGCTTCACCTCTTATTTATAGGGGGCTGGAGGGTCACTCACGTCGTGACTTTTATGATGCTCACGACGTGAGCCAGCTGGAGACACCCAGGCACAGCCTGGTGCTGACACGTGACATCGCACACAGGGTGGAAATCAACCAATTTTCAAAAATTCATAACTTTCGCATACGAGTTCCGTTTTCGACGTTCTTTATATCCACGTGTAGGTAAAAATAAGATCTACAACTTTCATTTTGACTCCGTCGGCTAATTCTCCACCGATCCTAAATTTAACAGTAGGAGGAGATTAGACTGTTAAATGACCGCGAAAAATTCGTAACTCCTTCATACGGACTCCGTTTTCGTCTGCCTTTTTACCGTTGAGTTCCTATTAATGAGATCTTCAATTCTCATTTAGGTCACGTAGGCCAAAAACCGCTCGATCTAAAATTGGAGTTTCGGCTGTGCACTGCTATGCCAAATCTTAGAAAATTCATAATTTCCTCATACGAAGTCAGATTTGGGCGTTCTTTTTTTGTATGTTATCGGTTTAATGTATACTACAACTTTTGTTTAGATTTCTAAGGCTAAAAAGTCCTCCATCGTAAATTCACTATTTACGTCTCCCGGTGCCGTGCCGGTTTTGCCGTAAAACTTCGACGGGCCATAACTTCTTCGTTATAACTCGGATTTCGGTGTTCTTTATATGTACGGAACCCTTGAGATATATTATACAACTTGGTTAAGATTATTTATTCTAAATAATATTTTGTCGAAAAGTCATTTTCGACCCCTATTATCTCCAAATTGACTAGCTTGGATCTACGGGCGTTACAGGTTGACCTTGCTCTCGGCTCCACCTACCCAAGTTCTCAGCCCATGAAGGCGTTGGGCCTTGGAAATTTTGTCGTGGATTAGGATTCTGAGCAACTGGTGGTGGATTATAGGCTTTTGATTCGGAATCATTGTCTTTAGGAAAATTTTCTGCAAAATCATCATCTAAGGGAATTTCATGATTTTCTTCTGGCTCTACATCTTGTCCTTGACCGGGGAGGTACGGGTCTCCGGGTAAATGAAATCCAACCATTGTTATCTAAGCGAGAATAGGGATAAGAGATATAGAATATAGTTAGTAACGATAGATTAAGGATACAAGTTTCTACGAGAGAGACTTACAGTTAACAAGTAATGTATTCTTTATGACTTGTTCAAGGTATTACTATAACTATAAAGTGTATACTAATTATATATAACTTGGGTATAACCGACCTTCGATTAAATTACCCGGCTCTAAATCCACAACGAAAGAAGGAACATGAAATGAAGCTAGATCACATATTCTAAGTCTATATAACTTTAATTATATATAACTGTAATATACCCTTAATATTTATTGTCCTACCCTCAATTGTTCTATTGTTTTCACATGTTTGTTATTAGTACATAGTGCCTAAATACTCCTATAGTATTTTAATCTTTATGTTCTATTCTGGAGTTCTTCAGTATATGTATAGTTGGTAAGTTTTAGACATGCCGCAACACCACTATCACTCCCAAACACATGTTGGTCATATCTCAAATCAATATAGTTGATCAGGCTATATTAATCCAAGATATGATTACATAACTGCCCAGGTTTTCCTGTATTGTCCGACATCCAAATACTTTTAAGTTCTTATGACTGTGATATTGTACTTGTAGGTATGAGTGTTAGTATACTTCTTGTAAAAATACTTAAATTTTTAAAAAGCATACTTGTAGTCAGAGCTCTTAGACCCAAATGTATTTATAGTTTGTATATCTTTTATGGATTGATATACTGAGTTCACTATAAACATTGCTCTGATACCAATCGGTCACACCCCCAAACCAATGGTTGAAATGTTCGGGGGTGGATGAATGCATTTGTAGTATCACAACACATGCAATATAGTAATAAAAGTACAAACAACCATTGTATTTAAAAAGTATAAGTATTTACATGTGTTTCATCATTGTATATATTGAAACAAAAATAGTTATACACAAGAAGACAAGACTTAAATAGCTCCATCTTCTCAAAAGCTCGGGGAGTACCTGTCTACTGGTTCCCTGAGAATATAAGTAATTTGAAAAGAGAGTAGCAACATAAAGTTGAGTTAGTGCATAAGTATTTATGTTTGAAAGTATGTTTCTGTTTCTTGAATATGTATACTATTCCAGAAAATCCTATATTTTCTGCTGTATATATGAAAGTAGTTTTAATCTCATAAAACCGTTCTGTTTGTAAACCAATGTTCTGTATTTGTATTCCTTTATGTAAAACTTGTATCTGTGAGTGTGCCTGGTTCCACCAACTGTTATTGTAAAAGGTAATGTAATATTGTAAATTGTATCTTGTAAAACTAGTACCTTGGAAATGTACTTAAGTTTAGTTAAATATACACTAACGTATTGTTAATATCTTTTTAATGAGTTATTATAACCATACTGAGACTAGATGGCCTGACCCAACGCATTGAAGGCGTTGAAAGCTATTGATAACAACTGTCACTCGTAGGCGTGTATGCCTAACTGTAGCTAGCAGTCTGAGTGCGGAGTTGTCAATCCCAATATAGATCTATACACACATTGTTTCGATCCCCGACTGGAGATTCTGGTTATAATGTCAGGACTTTAACTATATTGTTTAAATGAATTAAACAACCTGTATCATATGACTCATAAAAATAATATAAACGTTACATGTATAATACTTATGAAAACCTAATCATTCTGAAATAAATGATTGACAGTATGTTCTTGAATTAGTATTCTTAACATGTATCTGAAAGATGTATATCCTTGATTACTTTTGAATCAAACCTTTGTTTTTGTAAAACAATGTACTCTAGTATAGTTGAATTATGAATTAATATTCTGTGATTCATAAATTATACCTATTATAATTTATATGTACTTTCTGAATTGATACCGAGTATTCATGAATGCAACCCCTTGCTCAACATGTTACAAAGGGTATTTGAACTGAATGAAATAAATTTTATACTTATATACATATACAAATATATATATAAGTAAAATTTAAATGACACTCGGACAAATAATCGATACTTATAATCCCACATCCAAACAAGGAAAAGGAACCAAAGTGGATTATCAGTCCTAAGCTTTTTAAATCTTATATATATATATATATATATATATATATATATATATATATATATATATATATATATATATATATATTGTGACATCACCATTTTCACGGCCAGAAAAGAACTATTTTGTTTATGTTATATAAAAATCAGAGTACCTCTTTTAATAAAAATGTTGCGGAATTTGTTCCCATAAAAACATGATAAGTACGTTATCAAAGCATTTCCGAAGAAATGTATTTTCATTCATTTTTAAACATTTGGGATGTCATCGCCAATACAGAAACATAAGCATAAACTGAACTTACATTTATTATCACTAGTGGTCTACATCTCTTTAATCTCTCAGTGTCGTGCAAGTTTATATCGACACCTATGATACAAATAAACTGAGTGGGTCAGGTTGGGAAACCTGGTGAGTACATAGGGTTTTTAACCCACAATAATAACGTTATTAGGTTTTATCATCAAACAATTAACCCGATTACCCATCCCCATTATCTTCTTTATTCTTAAGGATTACCCTAAGAATCAGTTATCCTTCATTCATTCACTCCTAAGGTTTTATCCTGGGGAATACGCGTGAAGTCCATTACTGCTAATGTCATAAATAGGCACAGCTGCCAATATTATCCTTTAGGCGCAACTGCCAGGATTGTGTTGTTCTCAACTAGGCGCAACTGCCAATATCCTCTATTAGGCACAACTGCCATGATTATGATGTTCTCTATTAGGCGCAGCTGCCGATATTATCCTATAGGCGCATCTGCAAGGATGTTTAGTGTACATCGCGTTTCAAAATCATCTACAGGTTGTGGTGCAGTAAACAATATTCATATATATCATCTTTCATACCTCATCACTTATCTACCCATGTTCTACCCAACATTTTTTGTAGATATAAAATACATCTATAACTTCAGATTTGGAGAAAAAAGTTCAGATCTGAAAACAAAATACATCTACTGTCCATAACTGAGGAAAAAAGGGTTTAGATTTGTAGACAAAGTACATCTACAGCCTAGATTTGAAGAAAAAGGGTCAGATCTGTAAACAAAGTACATCTACAGCCTAGACCTGAAGAAAAAGATTCAGATCTGTAAACAAAGTACATCTACAGCCTAGATCTGAAGAAAAAGATTCAGATCTGTAAACAAAGTACATCTACATCGTAGATCTGAAGAAAAAGATTCAGATCTGTAAACAAAGTACATCTACATCGTAGATCTGAAGAAAAAGATTCAGATCTATAAACAAAGTACATCTACAGCCTAGATCTGAAGAAAAAGATTCAGATCTGTAAACAAAGTATATCTACAGCCTAGATCTGAAGAAAAATGTTCAGATCTGTAGAGAAAGAAGTTAGATCTTTCATCTAACATAGATCTCAAAGTATAAAATACATATACAGCTTAGATCTTAAAAAAAAGAAGTTTAAATCTTTCATCTAGCACGAATCTCAAGTAGATATGCACACATAACACGTAATTTATATAAAATACTTCATATCTACGTGTAAGATGAAAGTAACTATGCACTCACCTGATAAGGAGTGATTCGGACAACACTTCGCTTCTTAATATAACCTTCTTATATGAAACCGGGAAGTTTGCTTGAAAACCGGGCTCCGCGCGGGAAGAGTTTCAAACCGAAAAACTCTTTTTCTTGGAGCCTTCGGGCTCTTCGGGACTCGCTTCTAGCATTTAGGAAGTACTAGGGAATGGAAGAGAGGTTTTGGGGGGTAATGGGAGAGAAAGGGTATGAAAGGTGTGTGTGTTGGGGGTGATTTATGCCTCTATTTATAGGCTGTCTGGGCCGATTCACGTTGTGAGAAAGGGTGCTCATGTCGTGAGCCAGCTGGCTACAGCTAGACACAGCCTGGTGCTGACACATGGCATCGCACACAGGGTGGAAATCAGCCGATTTTCAAAAACTCGTAACTTTCGCATACGAGCTTCATTTTCAACGTTCTTTATATTAACACGTAGGTAAAAACAAGATATACAACTTTCCTTTTGACTCCGTTGGCTAATTCTCGACCGATCTTAAATTTAACAGTATCAGAAGATTATACTGTTAAATGAATACGTAAAATTCATAACTTCTACATACAGACTCCGTTTTTGTCTGTCTTTTTACCGTTGAGTTCCTATTAATGAGATCTTCAACTCTCATTTAGGTTGCGTAGGCCAAAAACCGCTCGAACTAAAATTCGAGTTTCGGGCCTTGCACTACTATGCTAAATCTTAGAAAAATCATAACTTCCTCATACGAAGTCAGATTTGGGCGTTCTTTTTATGGACGCTCTCGGTTTAATGTGTACTACAACTTTCGTTTAGATTACTATGGCTAAAAAGTCCTCCACCATAAATTCACTATTTACGTCTCCCGGTGTCGTGTCGGTTTTGCCGAAAAACTTCGACATGTCATAACTTCTTCGTTATAACTCGGATTTCGGCGTTCTTTATATGTACGGAACCCTTGTAATATATACTACCACGTGGAAAATATTAATCATTCTAAATAATATTACATCAAAAACTCATTTTTGATGCTTATTGACTCTAAATTGAATAGCCCGGATCTACGGGCGTTACAATTATCTCCCCCTTAGGATGATTACGTCCCGGAATCATCAACGAGACATGACTTGTATAATGACTCCATATGTTATCTCTTCATCCTAGGTAATAACCGTAACTTCTATGTTGCTTTGAATGAGTATCTAACTCTTGGACTTCTTGACTGCAGGCGGTGCCCGATCTTGCACCCGCTCTTTACCTCATGTTAGACTTTCAATCATGACCTTCATGTCACATTCTCGATCCTTACTGGAGACTCCTTCTTCCTCTTAATGAACTTAAGATAAGTCCTCTGATTTCCACAATAGACCCATGGGTCATGTTCTAATGACCTCTCATCGTATGTTATAACGCTTAGACTCAGGTCTTTTAGAGTCAAATTCCAGAACAGGCTATACCTTCCTTCATGTTCTAATGTGATACAATCACATTTCAACATGTAGCATTTCTAGCTACCAACTTCTTTAACAACGAGCACGATCCTTCTATTAATCGCTTTGATTCACTTCAATATTCTGGCTGAAGTCAGACGCTACATCGAACTTGGTTCTCTGAACCACTTAACATACTCATCAGAGTCGGACTCAATTTGATATGACCACTAGGGTCGGAATAACAATCATCTTCTTAGTCATTACCGAAACGATGGTAACGAGATACCTGAATAAAACGAAATCGATTACTAGTTTCTTGGTAGCCTTGTGATCTTCCCTGATCCAAGTGTGAGTCTTGTGCTTCCGGTAGCATAGGCCTCTACTACCATTCACACCTACTCATACTCGTCCCAAGTATTTTCTCGTTGTTCTCCAAGTCACCATTCAATAATTTCAGACAATCATTTAAAACATCAAAAAGCAAAACGAAGGTTTTATATTATTCCTTGAAACGATTACATAGATGTTCAAATTCACCTAGACTATGCCTTCTATATTAGGCTACATCACATGATCCTATTTATACGGATACTCTATAGATTCTTCCTCTTAATTCCTTGGATCGTCGCATGCTTCATCAAGGATCATCTGAAATGCTCTTGCCTTTGGCGGTGCATTTGGCTTTGTAGCTCCTTCCCTCTTTGGGCAGTCTTGCTTGTAGTGCCCTTCTTCATTACATCTATAACACACCCTTTTTTTGAATGTACACTCATTGGCGTAATGCCCATGCTTCGCACACTTGAAGCATGTCACCTCATCGCCACATTTTCCAGAGTGTTTCTTCTTGCACTTATCGCACCATCTCACTTCACCTTTTTCTCCTTCGGACTTCTTCTAACCAGATTTCGAGGATTTTCTCTTCTCGTTGGACATTGAGGATCCATCAAACTTCCTTTTCTTACCCACTTCAGTTCCCTCAAGACCCCTTTCTCTTAACTGGGTCTCAACACTCTTGGCTGCTCTAATGGATGCCTTTAACGTGCTTTCCATTTTGACTGTTGGGCCAAAGTCTCATGGTAATCCGTTAGCAAATTTCTCTATCTTGGCGAGTTCAGTCGACACCAGGTATGGGAATAAATTCATTTTCTCAGTAAACGCAGTAGCATATTCATCAAATCTCATTTTCCCTTTCTTCAAGTTTTGGAACTCATTATTTAGATCGATCAGATCTATCTCATAGCAGTACTGCATCTTCAACTGTTCCATGAGCGCTTCCCTAGACATCTTTAAAGCTTCTCCTCGTGGCATCGTATCCGCCAACAATTTCCACTAGCTCAAGACTCCGGTCTTTAGTTGTCGAACCGTAAAAATGGTTTTCTGCTTATCGCTACAGTTGCAGCTTTCAAATACCATCTCCATTTCGGAGATCCAGTCCATAATCTGCAGAGGCTTAGGGTTTCCGGAAAGACTTGGTGGTTTGGCACCCAAGAAGTTCTTATACATATGTCCATCGCTGTCGATTTCCCTCTCCAGGTCATTCCTTCTCACCACTGGGGGTTCCACTTTACTAACAGTGCGACTGTTATTCCCTTCTTCAGACTCTCCGTCATTCAGTTCTGGTTGTTCAACAGGAATTGAAGGTTCATTTATGTTATTCAGCAACAGTTGTCTTATTTCTTCCCTTTGTTCAGCCATCATAGCCCGAATCATGTCTTGAACTCCAGCCATTGTGACTGGCTCAGGTGCAACTTCGACTATCGGCACCTGCTCAAACACTTCGGGTTGAGGTCGTTGATTCTTATTTTCATTCGCGTTTCCAGCTCCACTTCGGGTTCTTGCCATTTTGATCTATACACCAAATCAGACGTTCGACGTGTAGTGACGAGAATTTAGATAGAAAAGATTTATTTATGATAGACGTATAAATCTCCTTATTACTCCGAAAAGTTACATGCCAGTTCTAATTCCGTAATCAAACGTTTAGAAACCTGTACACATAAAATTTCCAGATCCGGTCGGCAACAGACCATAGATCCGGTAGCATCATAAAGCATCATAATTCATTTAGCACAAAAAGCAATTTAGGCATCTTTCCTAAAATAAACTAGTGCTCGTGTCTTTGAGACTCATCTCACAAGCATCGCTTAGCATTCTAAGTTTAAGTCTACAAATCCTACAAATTCCTAGTTCGCTTAAAGTAATGCTCTGATACCAACTGTGACATCCCCATTTTCACGGCCATAAAAGACCGATTTTGTGTATGTTTTATAAAAATCAGAGTACCTCTTTTAATAAAAATGTTGTGGAATTTGTTCCCATAAAAACATGATAAGTACGTTATCAAAGCATTTCCGAAGAAATGTATTTTCATTCATTTTAAAACATTTGGCATGTCATCGTCAATACAGAAACATAAGCATAAACAAAACTTACATTTATTATCACTAGTGGTCTACATCTCTTTAATCTCTCAGTGTAGTGCAGCTTTCTATCGACACCTATGATACAAATAAATTGAGTGGGTCAGGTTGGGAAACCTAGTGAGTACATAGGGTTTTCAACCCACAATAATAAAGTTATTAGGTTTTAGCATCAAACAATTAACCCGATTACCCATCCCTATTATCTTCTTTATTCTTAAGGATTACCCTAAGAATAAGTTATCCTTCATTCATTCACTCCTAAGGTTTTATCCTGGGGAATACGCGTGAAGTCCATTACTGCTAATGTCATCTATTAGGCACAGCTGCCAATATTATCCTTTAGGCGCAACTGCCAGGATTGTGTTGTTCTCAACTAGGCGCAACTACCAATATCCTCTATTAGCCACAACTGCCGGGATTATGATGTTCTCTATTAGGCGCAGCTGCCGATATTATCCTATTGGCGCATCTGCTAGGATGTATAGTGTACATCACGTTTCAAAATCATCTACAGGTTGTGGTGCAGCTAACAATATTCATTTATATCATCTTTCGTACATCATCATTTATCTACCTATGTTCTACCCAACGTTTTTTGTAGATATAAAATACATCTATAACTTTAGATTTGGAGAAAAAAGTTCAGATCTGAAAACAAAATACATCTACTGTCCAGATCTGAAGAAAAAAGGGTTCAGATTTGTAAACAAAGTACATCTACATCCTATATCTGAAGAAAAATGCTCAGATCTGTAAACAAAGTACATCTACAGCCTAAATCTGAAGAAAAAGACTCAGATCTGTAAACAAAGTACATCTACAACCTAGATCTGAAGAAAAAGATCCAGATCTGTAAACAAAGTACTTCTACATCCTAGATCTGAAGAAAAGGATTCAGATCTGTAAACAAAGTATATCTACAGCCTAGATCTGAAGAAAAAGATTCAGATCTGTAAACAAAGTACATCTACAGCCTAGATCTGAAGAAAAAGATTCAGATCTGTAAACAAAGTACATCTACAGCCTAGATCTGAAGGAAAATGTTCAGATCTGTAGAGAAACAAGTTAGATCTTTCATCCAACATAGATCTCAAAGTATAAAATACATATACAACTTAGATCTTAAAAACAAAGAAGTTTAAATCTTTCATCTAGCACGGATCTCAAGTAGATATGCACACATAACACGTAATTTATATTAAATACTCCATATCTATGTGTAAGATGAAAGTAACTATGCACTCACCTGATAAGGAGCGATTCGAACATCACTTCCCTTCTTAAAATAACCTTCTTCTACGAAACCAGGAAGTTTGCTTGAAAACCGGGCTCCGCGTGGGCAGAGTTTCAAACCGAAAAACTCTTTTTCTTGGAGCCTTCAGGCTCTCCGAGACTCGCTTCTAGCACTTAGGAAGTACTAGGGAATGGAAGAGAGGTTTTGGGGGGTAATGGGAGTGAAAGGGTATGAAAGGTGTGTGTGTTGGGGGTGATTTATGCCTCTATTTATAGGCTGTCTGGGCCGATTCACGTCGTGAGAAAGGGTGCTCATGTCGTGAGCCAGCTGGCTACAGCCAGACACAGCCTGGTGCTGACACGTGGCATCGCACACAGGGTGGAAATCAGCCGATTTTCAAAAATTCGTAACTTTCGCATACGAGCTTTGTTTTCAACGTTCTTTATATTAACGCGTAGGTAAAAACAAGATCTACCACTTTCCTTTTGACTCCGTTGGCTAATTCTCGACCGATCTTAAATTTAATAGTATTAGAAGATTATACTGTTAAATAACTACGTAAAATTCATGACTTCTACATACAGACTCTGTTTTCGTCTGTCTTTTTACCGTTGAGTTCCTATTAATGAGATCTTCAACTCTCATTTAGGTTGCGTAGGCCAAAAACCGCTCGAACTAAAATTCGAGTTTCGGGCCTTGCACTACTATGCTAAATCTTAGAAAAATCATAACTTCCTCATACGAAGTCAGATTTGGGCGTTCTTTTTATGGACGCTCTCGGTTTAACGTATACTACAACTTTTGTTTAGATTAGTATGGCTAAAAAGTCATCTATCGTAAATTCACTATTTACATCTCCCGATGTCGTGCCGGTTTTGCCGAAAAACTTCGATAGGTCATAACTTCTTCGTTATAACTCGGATTTCGGCGTTCTTTATATGTACGGAACCCCTGTAATATATACTAAAACTTGGAAAATATTAATAATTCTAAATAATATTCCATCAAAAACTCATTTTTGATGCTTATTGTCTCTAAATTGACTAGCCCGGATCTACGGGCGTTATAATTATCTCCCCCTTAGGATGATTACGTCCCGAAATCATCAACGAGACAGGACTTGTATAATGACTCCATATGTTATCTCTTCATCCTAGGTAATAACCGTAACTTCTATGTTGCTTTGAACGAGTATCTAACTCTTGGACTTCTTGACTGCAGGCGGTGCTCGATCTTGCACCCGCTCTTTACCTCATCTAAGACTTTCAATCATGACCTTCATGTCACATTCTCGATCCTTACTGGAGACTCCTTCTTCCTCTTAATGCACTTAAGATAAGTCCTTTGATTTCCACAATAGACCGATGGGTCACGTTCTAATCACCTATCATCGTATGTTGTAACGCTTAGACTCAGGTCTTTTAGAGTCAAATTCCAGAACAGGCTATACCTTCCTTCATGTTCTAATGTGATACAATCAGATTTCAACATGTAGCATTTCTAGCTACCAACTTCTTTAACAACGAGCGCGATCCTTCTATTAATCGCTTTGATTCACTTCAATCTTCTGGCTGAAGTCAGACGCTACATCGAACTTGGTTCTCTGAACCACTTAACATACTCATCGGAGTCGGACTCAATTTGATATGACCACTAGGGTCGGAATAACAATCATCTTCTTAGTCATTACCGGAACGATGGTAACGACATACCTGAATAAAACGAAATCGATTACTAGTTTCTTGGTAGCCTTGTGATCTTCCTTGATCCAAGTGTGAGTCTTGTGCTTCCAGTAGCATAGGCCTCTACTACCATTCACACCTACTCATACTCGTCCCAAGTATTGTCTCATTGTTCTCCAAGTCACCATTCAACAATTTCACACAATCATTTAACACATCAAATAGCAAAACGAAGGTTTTATATTATTCCTTGAAACGATTACATATATGTTTAAGTTCACCTAGACTATGCCTTCTATATTAGGCTACATCACATGATCCTATTTATACGGATACTCTATAGATTCTTCCTCTTAATTCCTTGGATCGTCGCATGCTTCATTAAGGATCATCTGAAATGCTCTTGCCTTTGGCGGTGCATTTGGCTTTGTAGCTCCTTCCCTCTTTGGGCAGTCTTGCTTGTAGTGCCCTTCTTCATTACATCCATAACACACCCTTTTTTTGAATGTACACTCATTGGCGTAATGCCCATGCTTCGCACACTTGAAGCATGTCACCTCATCGCCACATTTTCCAGAGTGTTTCTTCTTGAACTTATCGCACCATCTCACTTCACCTTTTTCTCCTTCGGACTTCTTCGAACCAGATTTCGAGGATTTTCTCTTCTCGTTGGACATTGAGGATCCATCAAACTTCCTTTTCTTACCCACTTCAGTTCCCTCCAGACCCCTTTCTCTTAACTGGGTCTCAACACTCTTGGCTGCTCTAATGGATGCCTTCAACGTGCTTTCCATTTTGACTGTTGGGCCAAAGTCTCATGGTAATCCGTTAGCAAATTTCTCTATCTTGGCGAGTTCAGTCGACACCAGGTATGGGAATAAATTCATCTTCTCAGTAAACGCAGTAGCATATTCATCAAATCTCATTTTCCCTTTCTTCAAGTTTTGGAACTCATTATTTAGATCGAGCAGATCTATCTCGTAGCAGTACTGCATCTTCAACTGTTCCATGAACGCTTCCCTAGACATCTTCAAAGCTTCTCCTCGTGGCATCGTATCCGCCAACAATTTCCACTAGCTCAAGACTCCGGTCTTTAGTTGTCGAACCGTAAAAATGGTTTTCTGCTTATCGCTACAGTTGCAGCTTTCAAATACCATCTCCATTTCGGAGATCCAGTCCATAATCTCCAGAGGCTTAGGGTTTCCGGAAAGACTTGGTGGTTTGGCACCCAAGAAGTTCTTATACATATGTCCATCGCGGTCGATTTCCCTCTCCAGGTCATTCCTTCTCACCACTGGGGGTTCCACTTTACTAACAGTGCGACTGTTATTCCCTTCTTCAGACTCTCCGTCATTCAGTTCTGGTTGTTCAACAGGAATTGAAGGTTCATTTATGTTATTCAGCAACAGTTGTCTTATTTCTTCCCTTTGTTCATCCATCATAGCCGAATCATGGCTTGAACTCTAGCCATTGTCACTGGCTCAGGTGCAACTTCGACTATCGGCACCTGCTCAATCACTTCGGGTTGAGGTTGTTGACTCCTATTTTCATTCGCGTTTCCAGCTCCACTTCGGGTTCTTGCCATTTCGATCTATACACCAAATCAGACGTTCGACATGTAGTGACGAGAATTTAGATAGAAAATATTTATTTATGATAGACGTATAAATCTCGTTATTACTCCGAAAAGTTACATGCCAGTTCTAATTCCGTAATCAAACGTTTTGAAACCTGTACACATAAAATTTCTAGATCCGGTCGGCAACAGACCATAGTTCCGGTAGAATCATAAAGCATCATAATTCATTTAGCACATAAATCAATTTAGGCATCTTTCCTAAAATAAACTAGTGCTCGTGTCTAAAATATGGTAGACACTCATCTCACAATCATCGCTTATCATTCTAAGTTTATGTCTAGAAATCCAACAAATTCCTAGTTCGCTTAAACTAATGCTCTGATACCAACTGTGACATCCCCATTTTCACGGCCAGAAAAGACCGATTTTTTTTATGTTTTATAAAAATCAGAGTACCTCTTTTAATAAAAATGTTGCGGAATTTGTTCCCATAAAAACATGATAAGTACGTTATCAAAGCATTTCCGAAGAAATGTATTTTCATTCATTTTAAAACATTTGGGATGTCATCGTCAATACAGAAACATAAGCATAAAAAAAACTTACATTCATTATCACTAGTGGTCTACATCTCTTTAATCTCTCAGTGTAGTGTAGCTTTCTATCGACACATGTGATACAAATAAACTGAGCGGGTCAGGTTGGGAAACCTGGTGAGTACATAGGGTTTTCAACCCACAATAATAAAGTTATTAGGATTTATCATCAAAGAATTAACACAATTACCCCTCCCCATTATCTTCTTTATTCTTAAGGATTACCCTAAGAATAAGTTATCCTTCATTCATTCACTCCTAAGGTTTTCTCCTTGGGAATACGCGTGAAGTCCATTACTGCTAATGTCATCTATTAGGCACAACTGCCAATATTATCCTTTAGGCGCAACTGCCAGGATTGTGTTGTTCTCAACTAGGCACAACTGCCAATATCCTCTATTAGGCACAACTGCCAGGATTATGATGTTCTCTATTAGGCGCAGCTGCCGATATTATCCTATTGGCACATCTGCTAGGATGTTTAGTGTACATCGCGTTTCAAAATCATCTACAGGTTATGGTGCAGCTAACAATATTCATTTATATCATCTTTCATACCTCATCATTTATCTACCTATGTTCTACCCAACATTTTTTGTAGATATAAAATACATCTATAACTTTAGATTTGGAGAAAAAAGTTCAGATCTGAAAATAAAATACATCTACTCTCCAGATCTAAAGAAAAAAGGGTTCAGATTTGTAGACAAAGTACATCTACAGCCTAGATCTGAAGAAAAAGGCTCAGATCTATAAACAAAGTACATCTACATCCTAGATTTGAAGAAAAAGATTCAGATCTGTAAACAAAGTACATCTACAGCCTAGATCTGAAGAAAAAGATTCAGATCTGTAAACAAAGTACATCTACAGCCTAGATCCGAAGAAAAAGATTCAGATCTGTAAACAAAGTACATCTACATCCTAGATCTGAAGAAAAAGATTCAGATCTGTAAGCAAAGTACATCTACAGCCTAGATCTGAAGAAAAAGATTCAGATCTGTAAACATAGTACATCTACAGCCTAGATCTGAAGAAAAAGATTCAGATCTATAAACAAAGTACATCTACAGCCTAGATCTGAAGAAAAAGGTTCAGATCTGTAGAGAAAGAAGTTAGATCTTTCATCCAACATAGATCTCAAAGTATAAAATACATATACAGCTTAGATCTTAAAAGTAAGATGAAAGTAACTATGCACTCACCTGATAAGGAGTGATTCGGACAACACTCCTTGGAGCCTTCGGGCTCTCCGGGACTCGCTTCTAGCTGTTAGGAAGTACTAGGGAATGGAAGAGAGGTTTTGGGGGTAATGGGAGAGAAAGGGTATGAAAGGTGTGTGTTTTAGGCGTGATTTACGCCTCTATTTATAGGCTGTCTGGGCCGATTCACGTCGTGAGAAAGGGTGCTCACGTCGTGAGCCAGCTGGCTACAGCCAGGCACAACCTGGTGCTGACACGTGACATCGCACACAGGCTGGAAATCAGCCGATTTTCAAAAATTCGTAACTTTCGCATACGAGCTTCGTTTTCGACGTTCTTTATATGCACGCGTAGGTAAAAATAAGATCTACAACTTTACATTTGAGTCCATCGGCTAATTCTCGACCGATCTTAAATTTAGCAGTGTGAGAAGATTATACTGTTAAATGACTACGTAAAATTCATAACTTCTACATATATACTCCGTTTTCATTTGTCTTTTTACCGTTGAGTTCCTATTAATGAGATCTTCAACTCTCATTTAGGTCGCATAAGCCAAAAAACGCTCGAACTAAAATTCGAGTTTCGGGCCTTGCACTACTATGCTAAATCTTAAAAAAATCATAACTTCCTCATACGAAGTTATATATTAATCATTCTAAATAATCTTCCATCAAAAACTCATTTTTGATGCTTATTGTCTCTAAATTGACTAGCCCGGATCTACGGGTGTTACAATTATCTCCCCCTTAGGATGATTACGTCCCGAAATCATCAACGAGACATGACTTGTATAATGACTCCATATGTTATCTCTTCATCCTAGGTAATAACTGTAACTTCTATGTTGCTTTGAACGTGTATCTAACTCTTGGACTTCTTGACTGCAGGCGGTGCTCGATCTTGCACCCGCTCTTTACCTCATGTTAGACTTTCAATCATGACCTTCATGTCACATTCTCGATCCTTACTAGAGGAAAATATAATATTAATAAACATTTAAAAGAAATTTAATATTTTGAGATACTTTTGGTGACTTAATGTCATTTAAACACAATCTTTGAAAACCAATTGAATTGATGATAACTGAAATTCATTTTGATAAGTTTATTGAAATCTTTTGTTTGTAACACAAAATCTTTGTGTTAGACTTGTATTCCCCCCCCCCCCCCCCTTAAAACAGTAAAATCTGTGAAAATACGGGGGTATGAACTTACCTGATTGTGAGTGATCTGGAAGGTAAGATAGATATAGGATGCTTGAGTTAACAATTGAAGTTCCGAAGCACAATTGGATCCTGTAAGGCATATATTCACATATATGTGTATTCATTTAGTGGTTACAACTCTTAACTAGTATAGGAACCACCTAAGATTGTAGGAAACACCCTAAATGAAGTGTTAGGCTCACAATTGAAAGGTTGGAAGGGGTTTAAGGCCACCCATGGATGGGTTTGCGGCCTTAAGGAGTTCACGACCTCATGAGGTGTTCACGGCCCATTGAATCTATGAAGGGTTCACGACCCTTATGAAGGGTTCACGGTCGTGATCCCTTCAAGCTTATGAAGATGATGATGAAACTTGACAAATCAAGGATAGGATCTAGTGATCCTTCAAGTATGACAAGATTAAGGATGAAACACTTACATGTTTTAGGCTTTAGAGTGTTCACGGTTGAAACTTTTTGAGAGAGAATAGATGTGTTCACGGTTGGGAGGAGGAGAAATGTGATGAAAATGAGTTCATTCCAATATATATATGAGGTGGTTCAAGGCCGTGAACCTAGTTTGCGTCCGTGAACACCTTGTGAGTGATTTTCTGTTTCGAATTTAACCTCCCGATCTCAAGCTAACTCATCCTAGCATCCATTCATACATTACACTAGGCTCAGAAACTCTCAAACAGACCCTTAATAGTGCTAAAATATAGCAGAAACTAGTCTGACTTTGATTGAATTGAATGACTGTACAAGATAGAAATTTCGGGATGTCACAAAATCAAATATTCAAGAGTTAGTTCGGATTCTTATCAAGACAAACACTTCACACAATTGGCTTTATTTGGTCTTTGTTTTATCCAAAACATCACAACTTACCAATTTCAAATGTACAAGAGTAGAAAACTTTTACTCTACATTTGATAAGTATTTTAAACCTTTCTTAATTTAATGTCACTCAAGGCACAATCTTGGAGTATGACTCTAATACTTGTTTTGGAAACGAAGTATGACTCATCTTCTTGATTTAACCATTTCAATAATTCACGATTCCTCTTCTTAGCCATACAAATGCATTAAGATATCCTTAGAGGATCAATTGTGACATAGTTTTTTCATAATCATTAAGATGGTCGTAAAACACTATACTAAAGTACTCTCACATCTCTTTAGATAGGAGAAACTTTTATCTTTCTGCTTAATTTGATTCTTCTCATTCACTATGCCATACACTGAACCTTTTTCCAATGTTTTAGAATTATACTTAAACTTGTAAGCATAACCATATTTACTAAACTTTAGTAAATCATGACGAATTGTCTTATTGATCTTTATGGTGGATCTTGACCAGCGCACACCTAATGTACCCGATCCTCTAATCCTTCACTTGACTCACATATACATGTGAACAAAGAATTAGTCTTAATTTACCAAAGATAAAAATTCTCATTCATCATACAATACAACTTGCATGATTCCAAGTTTCTGTCCAATTGAAACTTGGGTGATGAGAATCTTTCCTTATTTGGCAAATACTCGACACTACCACAAACGAAAGAATCAAATTCATATTTCCAAGATTGCTATCAATGGAAACATATACGCAACAATTTTCACAAATGCCATTGTACGGAAATTTTAAAATAAGATATATTTGAAAATGTTTCTTTATTTGTAAAAATTGCGGAAAACTTATCCTTACAATGCTAATACAAGTGAAAAAAATGTTGTTATATATTCCTAAGCAATCTATCATAACTCTTAAGCAGCGGCTCAAGAATCTGATAATCGAATCATGCGATCGAAATCCATTTTTTTGCCATCAGACTCAACATGCTCTTACTCTTAAGCTTCCTTCCCTTTGCATGATCCTACAAAACATCAAAATGCAACCTTGTCACATCATGTATTAAGAATCAACAATTAGGAACTTAACATAGTTAGATAGTAGACTTACCTGAAGTAGAGTCAAGCTTTGACTTTACCATCCTAGTGGTCTTTTAGGTTAATATGGCAGCTTTGCAACCAATGCCTCTTCTCTGGGCAACAGAAATATATGGACTCTTTGGGAATGGCACATTGGACAATTTCAGACTTAGCCCTTTTATTTACCATTTGGTCAACCGGGTTGACTATGGCCGATCCCTTTCCATTGGGAAGAGAAAGCTTTTCTGGACTTCCAATGTTGCCATTGTCAATGTCCATGGAAGTTTGGGGAGTAGATCTTCTAATCAACTTTGCTTTTCGAGTGCGCCAAAACATTTCTGATTCAGCAGCAACAAGCAAATAAGTAAGATCAATAAGGTTTATGTCGTGGTCTATCACATAGTAGTCCTCAAAGAACCCGCTATATGACACAGAAAGTGATTGAAGAACCCTAGTTAACAACCAACTTCCTTGGGAAAACGACACCCAACTCTCCCAACTTGTCAATATGTAATTTCATCTCCAAGACGTGAGCATATACATACTTTCTTTCCTGCCAATAAGGCTTTGAGTGACCTAGAACTTGTGGGTTAGGGAGAATTATTTTGAGGAGGTGGATAAAGTGAAGTATGACTTCCACGATCCAACCGCAGGACATCATCTTCAAGAGGAAAGCTTGTTCCAAAGGATTTGGGAAGACCATAGTTGTCTGAGCTAGACATCTACAATGGGAGAAATTCAAGTTTAGTTGATTTTAAGTCTTTAATATAACACCCAAATGAAATATTAAGGCTAGGACCCAACACAATATTTTACAATTTGGAATAGGGATGCCGTAATCCAAACTGCAAAATATCTGAAGGTAGGTAAATGACGTTTTACCAATTTCCACCACGAAAACAGAAAAAGAATTTTAGGTTTTAAGTGAATTAAAACTCTTAGATCCTTTGAGATTCATTGAAAAATTCAATGGCATGTTTAAATCTCGATTGTGCCCTTCAAGTTTGTGACTGGGATGCCAAGGATGACAAACAAGGTGTGAATAACCATGCAAATTAGCTTGGTACACCGAATGTTACAACCACCTAATCAATGTGCCGGTTAACCACACACGCTCCATTGATCTATAATTAACATCAAGCTACCCTTTGCAACGCACTGTCAGTCCAGAGGAGTGTGTCAGTTAACCATACACGCTCCACTAATTGACTTAACAAGGTGAAAAGTGTAATTTCATGGGTTAGCACCACATTCACATTTTCCTAAGTAACTAAGATTGAGAATTTATAAGTGTTTAGTTACTTTATATTTATTATTATACTTTTAATGAAGGGAGAATTAGAGTTCTATCCCACCCGTTTGACTAACGACCCTCCACCAGTCAAGGAAGCGGTGGGTGAGAGTGGACACCCATTAAACTGCCATTTTATAGGCAGTAACCTTATACCCCTTTATAGACCGGCTTCGTGAATGAGGCCTACTAACGGTAAGACTAACTTTGTTCTTATACATATATATATATATATATATATATATATATATAGAAATATTAAACTTATAATATTAATATAGTATAAGGGTAGAATTTTAAACTTTAAAACTCTAGGGTTTGGAATTAAAGTATTTTAAAGTGACTTTACAAATTCCAAAACTTGAGGGCAAGTTTTGAACTATTCAAAAACTTTTGGAATCCATAACTTATGAGTTTAATATAGGATTTAATGAAAAGACTGTTGAAAATCCATAACTTGAGGACAAGTTATGGAGTTCATAAAATCATTTATGAAAAAGACTCTTCATTTTTCTATAACCTATGAGTTTAATGACTCTTTTAAAGAAAAACTTTTCACATTCCATAACTTGAGGAAAAGTTATGGAGTACATCAAAGGCCATTAAGAACATCAATTAAAGTAACAACCATGTCAAATAATATTCATGATCTAGATTAAACTCATAAGAACAAGACAATTCATATCAAACAAATTTCGGGTAATTAGCCTAACCATATAAACTAATACAAAACATGAAAATTTGACAATTATCTTATAAATTGGATAAGCATGATCATTACCACATAAAAAACAGGTTTATAAGTTCAAAAATAGTTTAGGGTAATGATCCTAGTCCAATTCCAGCCAAAAAACTAGAAAAACTGCGTTCTGGGGCACCAACTCATCGAGTGTATGAACCAACTCGGCGAGTTGGATGAGTTTGTGCTTGGACTCGACGAGTCCCCCATTGGACTCGGCGAGTCCACTCTCCAGAACAGCAGAAAATCGATTTTAAAGCATTTCCAAGCAAGTAGCATCAAGTATAATCGAAAACAAGCCTAGGCTCTGATACCACTGTTAGGTTTTGAGCATTCTAACACTCCTATGGTGTACATGAAACCCTATATACTTTGGATCTATGTTTTCTCTATTATACATGCAAATATCAATTTTTCCAAGGTATCATTCTAACTAGCATATTATGGAGTATATACAATACAAAATATAGTTGAATGACATACCTTTTGTTGTAGCTTGATTCCTTGGACCTTAAAGAGCTTAGTGCCCCGAGTGATGCACCTCAAATGGTTCACACAACACCACCAACAATTGGAATAACTTAAGAGAAGATTATTTACACTCCAAATCGGCTAGCCCTCATGTGTCTATCACTAGTCACTCCTTCGTACCAATTTCATGAGCTATGAGGCTTCATATATAGTGTGCACATTAGGGTTACACCATGTAACTCATGACTTTCCATATTCCTCATGATCCATGGGTTTTAACTTCCATGGAGTATCCATGGGTCACCACATGGGTTTAGCCCAACGTGAAGAACGATGTATCATAAGCCCACTTTATAAGAATGAATGATTTACCAAATCAATCACCATTTATTTAATTAGTCTATTTTGATCACAAAATTAATTCCAAACTAATTCTTGATCAATACTAATTAAATAATATGATTTCATATTAATATATTAGAACATATATTATATTAATAAATCAAAAATATCCTCTTCTCACAAAAGTCTATCCAAATTGTTCTAATGCCATGCAACCCAAATGGACCATGCTACTCTCGGGTCAAGTACATACCAATAATAGTTATGGGCTTAGACACCTAATCTAACAACTCCCTCATGAGTCAAAGCTGTCAATGGAGCAGCTATCGAAGAAAAGCCTTGGATAAACCTTCGGTAATATCCAGCTAATCCTAGAAAGCTTCGAATCACCGTGGGACTTTTCGGTCGTTCCCACTTCATCACAACTGCAATCTTTGATGGGTCAACCATTATCCCTTCCTGGTTAACCACATGACCCAAGAATTGGACTTCTCGAATCCAAAAATCGCATTTGGAGAACTTTGCATATAGCTTCTCCTTCTTTAAAACTTATAAAACTTCTCGTAGATGCTTACCATGCTCCTCCTGGCTTTTTGAGTAAATCAGAATGTCATCAATGAACACTATCATAGATTTATCGAGGAATGGTTTACAAACCCTGTTCATAAAATCCATGAATGTTGTTGGAGCATTGGTTAGTCAAAATGACATAACCAAGAACTCATTGTGTCCATATCTCGTTCTGAATGCAGTTTTCTCAATATCCTGACCTAAGATTAATCTTTGAGAAATAGCTTAAACCTTGCAGCTGATCGAATAGGTCTTCAATCCTTGGCAATGGGTACTTGTTCTTTACCGTTGCCTTGTTCATATATCTATAGTTTATGCACATCCTCATGCTTCCATATTTCTTCTTCACGAATAACATAGGAGCTCCCCAGGGTGATGAACTAGGTCTAATGAAACCGTTGTCCAACAACTCCTGAAGTTGCATCATAAGCTCCTTCATCTCCGTCGGTTCTAATCGGTATGGTGCTTTCGCTATTGTTGTCGTTCCTGGTAACAATTCTATCCGAAACTCTACTTGTCTATCAGGTGGTAATCCAGGAAGATTTTTGGGAAAAACTTCTGGATAATCACACAGCACTGGTATATTTTGCATCTCCTTCTTCTCCTTCTTAGCATCGATCACAAATGCCAATTATGATGTGCATCATTTGGACAAACATTTTCTGGCTTTCATCAGGGAAATGATTCCAGAATTCACTCTGCGTTTGTCCCCGTACACCATAAATGACTATTTTCCAGGTGGGTTCACTCTTACTATCATTTTCCTGCATAGTATATCAACATCATTGGCGCTAAGCCAATCCATTCCCAGTACAATGTTGAAACCATTCAACTCAATGGGTAATTGCTCTTCGTGGAATTCGTTTTCGTTCAAGTCGACAACGATGTTCTTAATGCAATCTCTAACAGGTATGAATTTGCCACTAGAAACTTCTACAACTAGAGCATCATCAAGTTTATATACAGACAATGCTAGTCTTCCACCAAATTTATGTGATACAAAGGAGTAGTTTGCTCCGTAATCAAACAGTATATTGGCAGGCAATCCATTTACAAGAAAGGTACCTGAAGCGATGTCTGCTGCATCCTTTATGGCTTCCAGTGTCATCTGGAGAGTTCTCGCCTTCTACTTTTGTGGAACATTGGGCCTCGTTGCCTCCTTCATCTTCGGGCAGTCCCTTGAGATGTGCCCTTCATCGTTGCACCCATAACAAACCTTCTTGTTGAACATGCACTCGTTGGCATAGTGCCCATGCTTTCCATATTTAAAACAAGTGACTTCCTCGCCACATTTCCCAAAGTGCTTCTTCTTGCACTTATCGCACCATTTTGCTTCACCTCCTCCTCCTCCAAACTTTCTCGAACCAGACTTCGAGAATTTACTCTTCTTGTTAGATTTTGACGACCCATCAAACTTCTTTTTCTCCCCAACCTCAGCTCTCTCCAGACCCTATCCCTCATCTGGGTCTCCATATTCGTAGCAGCCCAGATGGTGGCTTTCAGAGTGGTTGCTTTCTTTACCATTGGACCAAAATCCGCTGGTAATCCATAGTCCAACTTTTTGACTTTGGAGAGTTCGTTTGGAACTAGGTAATGAACTAGCTTCATCTTCTTTATAAAGCTTGCAACATATTTTGTGACACTCATTCTTCCCTTCCTCAGATTCTGGAACTCATTGTTGATTTCCAGAAGATCCTACTCAGAGCAGTATTGCATCTTCAGTTGCACCGGGAAATCTTCCCAAGACATCTTGCTCGTTTCTCCCTTGGGCATCGAATCAGCTAGTAGCTTCCACCAGCTTAGTACTCCATAATTTAACAGAGGAACCGCGAGAACGGTCTTCTGTCTGTTGCTACATTCATAACTCTCAAACATTGTCTCCATCTCGGAGATCCAGTCCATAACTTCCACCGGTGTTGGGCTTCCAGAAAGACACAGTGCTTTGGATGCCATGAGTTCCTTGTACTTTCATCCATGTCCATCATTTCCTCCATCTTGGTTATTCCTTCTCACAACAGGTAGTTCAGCTTGACCAACGGTCCTACTGTAGTTCCCTTCTTCTGAATGCCTGTTATTCAATTCGGGTTGTTCAACAGGCATTGTAGGTTCGTCCCTTTTCTGTAGCAGTAATCACATTGTCTCTTCCATTTGAAGATCCAAAATCATCTGGATCATCGCTTGTACCCCAACCATCGTGATTGGATTAGGTGCAGGTGCTACCAACGGTACTTGCACAATCACTTGGGGTTGAGGTTGCGAAATCCTGTTTCCATTCGCATTTCCGACTCCACTTTGGGTTCTTGCCATTTTGATATATACACGGAATAAGGTGAGTTTAGATATTTATTTACGATAGACGTTTAAATCATCCTTATCACTCCGAAACGTTTACATGGTACTTCTAATATCGTAGTCGAACGCTTAGAATGCTGAACACATAAGGTTTCCAGATCCGGTAGGGAACAGACCATAGATCCGAACAAATAATAGCATATAAGGCATCCTTACAGCTATAGCATAAATCATTTAGCACAAAAAATCATTTTAGGCATCTTTCCTAAAATAAACTAGTGCTCGTGTCAAAAATATAGTAGACACTTATCTCACAATCATCGCTTAGCATTCTATGTTTATGTAACATCCAAAATTTCAAGACAAAAAATTTTATTTTTAGTTTAATAATTCATACAGCAGATTATGGAAAACATCATTAGGATATCATATATAATAAAACCAGTAAGTCACGTGTCCCAAAATAGATCATAATAATGTAAGAGTACAATCCTAAGAACAATCATAATACAGAGAATGGCGGTGTGATGTACTGCAGTCACGCCGACTCCTCTCCGCTCGAGGAGGATGTACCTAAAACCAAAACTATAAACCGTAAGCACGAAGCTTAGTGATTTCCCCCATCAAACACATACTGTCAGGCATATGTGGGTACTCGACCTACCCTGTCAGGCATATCTGGGGTGCTTGACCTACCCATGTCTAGCATATCTGGGTGCTCGACCTACCCTGCCAGGCATATCTGGGGTGCCTGACCTACCCATGTCAAGCATATATGGGTGCTCGACCTACCCTCCGGTTTATCTCAACCCTCTACGAGGACTATTTCACCCCTATCACTACCATATAATACATAACATAATATACTGTCAGGCATATATGGGGTGCCTGACCTACCCTCCGGTTTATCTCAACCGGCTATGGGGTCTAACCTACCCCCTACCACTATCAGAAAGCAACATAGCATACTGACATATATTCATAACAAATAGTGGATCACCAGACAATTATCACACATACAATCATCTACTACATACTCCTACTAGTGGGCCGACCTTGGTGCCTTAGACCCACTTGTACTAGAAGGTAACTCACCTCTTTGTCGAACTGAGCTGCAAATGGTTAACTCCTGAAACACTGCTCCAAACACCAACACCTATAACTACCAATGGTCCATTTCCATAAATTTCATAAATTACCAAAATGAACTCAAAGTCAAACGGGTCAACCCTTGGTCAACGTCAAAGTCAATAGTCAAGGTCAACGGTCAATGTTGACCAAACTCGTTGAGTACAACCTGCAAACTCGTTGAGTTCCTTCAGAACTCAGAGAGTCGCGAAATTCTGAGTCGAGTCACCGAGTTGGCTATCCAACTCGTCGAGTCCCTACAACATCCAGAAGGTCGGGTAAAACCCTATCTATTCATCGATTTTTCTTACTAACTCGTCGAGTTCATACCGAATCCAGAAAATGGGAAAACCTGTCACAACTCGTCGTGTTGGTCTACCCAACTCGTTGAGTTCATGCAGTCCATTCCTTGTCCAGACAATTTTATGCTACTCCAAGGCTCCAATTTGAAGACCTGACCTCCTAGGGCCTAGTTACCATGTAAAGTTGCAAACTTTACGTGCATGCAAGGTCTTAACGCCCAAAACTAAGCTAAAGAAGAAGTTCTAGGTAAGGAGAAGGCCATAGCTTGCCAAAGACTAAAACTTTATGACCCAAAGGGGCTAGAGAGGTCCAGATCTGAAGTTACAACTTCAGATCATGCCCAAAACCATTCATAACTCCATCATGAACTAGAAATGGCCCTAAAGCTAAACATGAAGAGATCTATCTAAATAGAAGTCAAGGTAACGACTTGTTACCTCCAATATGATGCTAAGATGATGTGGAATCTAGATCCACCAGCTTCTCCTTGCTCCAAGCTTCTTAAACTTCAAGTTTTCTTCACCAACTTCACCTTCAAAGCTTATTAACACACAAAAATGGAACATAAATGCGATTAGGGTTTTCTGAGCTCAAGGGGGACGGTAAGGGAGGCTGAGAGAGGCTTATGACCCTTTAAATAGGGCGCAAACCCAAAAATTAGGGTTTCATTTTCCAGCTCCTACTCGTCGAGTTTTGCCTCTCAACTCGACGAGTAAAAATTCCCTACACGTCGAGTTGAGGCCATCAACTCGACGAGTTCCAAGTCAAAATGTCATTTTTAGATAAAATTCTTATACATGGGAGTCGGGGTGTTACAAATCTCCCCCACTTATCTTAGACTTCGTCCTCGAAGTCTGATGAACTTGGAAATAACTCAGGGTAGTGCTCCCTCATCTCGTCCTCCGGCTCCCATGTCCACTCCGATCCCTTATGGTGCTGCCACTGCACCTTCACCAACTCTACTCTTTTGTTCCTCAAATCCTTCGTCTTCCTGTCAAGAATGACTACTGGTCGCTTGATGTAATTCAGGCTGTCATCCACCGGAATATCCTCCAGAGGAAGCACTGCGGAGTAATCTACCAAGAACTTCCGCAGCTGGGAGACATGAAAGGTGTTGTGGATCTGACTAAGCTCGGCTGACAGATCTAGCCGATACGCCACCCGGGCCAATACCCTGAACGATCTGATGTATCTGGGGCCCAACTTGCCCTGCTTCCTGAACCGGATGGCACCTTTCCTAGGTGACACGTTTAGGAGAACCATGTCGCCCACCAAAAACTCTAAATCCGATCAGCGCTTGTCGGCATAACTCTTCTGCCGACTCTGAGCAGTCTGAAGCCGGCTCCGGACCTGCTGGATCTTCTCAGTTGTCTTGAGTACCACTTTGGTACTCCCCATGACTTTTTTCCCAACCTCACCCCAGCATATCGGGGTTCTGCACTTCCTCCCATAAAGCATCTCGAAGGGAGGACGGTCGATGCTCGCGTGATAGCTATTATTGTAGGAAAACTATGCCAAGGGAAAGTAGGTATCCCAACTACCACCGAAGTCAAAAACGCATGCCCGCAGCATATCCTCCAAAGTCTGGATGGTCTGCTCGCTCTGACCATCCGTATGTGGGTGAAAAGTTGTGCTGAAGTGCAGACGAGTACCCAACTCGTCATGACCTCTTCCAGAACATAGAAGTAAACCGCACATCTCTGTCAGAAATCACGGAAAATGGCACCCCATGTCGAGTTATTATCTCTCTGATGTAAATATCGGCCGAAATGCTCTCCTAGATCGGGATGAAATGGGCACTCTTGGTCAATCGATCCACGATGACCCAAATCGAATCCACTCCCCGTGCGGTCCTAGGAAGCTTTGTGATGAAATCCTTAGTAATATCCTCCCATTTCGACACAGGGATATCCAATGGCTGCGTCTTGCTGTGAGGTCTCTGGTGCTCAGCCTTGACCCTCCTGCAGGTCAGAAACCTCTCCACAAACTAGGCTACATCTCGCTTCATGCAGGGCCACCAGTAATTGGGTCGAAGATCTCTGTACATCTTCGTCGCCCCGGGATGGATGGAAAATCGGGACTTGTGCGCCTCCTCCATCAGGATCTGACGCACACTGCCTGCATACGGAACCCACACTCTGCGATGGAGTGTCAAACGCTTGCGGCTATCATAGTCGAATGAGGAAATCTGACCCACAATACGCTCACTCTTCCGATGTTCCTCCTTCACAACCTCCTACTGGGCCTCTCTAATCTTCTCCAGAAGCGGAGTCACAACTGTCATCCTCATACAAATGTATCTGATCGGGGCCGCAAATGCCTTGCGGCTAAGTGCATCGGCCACAACATTGGCCTTTCCCAGGTGGTAGAGGATCTCACAGTCGTAATCCTTCACCACATCTAGCCACTGGTGCAGTCTCATGTTCAGATGCAGCTGATCCATGAGGTACCTCAAGCTCTTATGGTCCGTGGAAATGGTACAACGGACCCTATATAGGTAGTTCGCCAAATTTTGAGGGAGAAAACAACCAACCCAACTCCAAGTCATGCGTCGGGTAGTTCGCCTCGTGAGACTTCAACTGCCTCGACGCGTAGGCGATGACGTGCCCTCTCTGCATCAGTATTGCGCCCAAACCCGAAATGGATGCATCGTAGTATACCACAAAATCCTCCACGCCCTCTGGCAGTGCTAATATTGGTGCCTCAGACAACCTTTGTCTCAACATCTCGAATGCTGCCTGCTGCTCAGGCCCCCAGCAAAATAAAATGGTTTTTTTCGTCAGCCGGGTCAAGGGTACTGCTATCTTGGAGAAGTCCTGAATGAATCTCCGGTAATAGCCTGCTAACCCGAGGAAACTCCGAATCTCGGATGGAGACTTCGGAACTTCCCACCTCATCATGGCCTCCACTTTGGCCGGGTAAACGAAAATACCATTCTAGTTGACAAGGTGCCCCAGAAACTGCACCTTGCGCAACCAGAACTCGCACTTGGAGAACTTGGCATACAGGCTCTCCCTCCTCAGGGTATTCAATACCACTCGTAGGTGCTCCTCTCAATGCTCTCGCATCTTGGAGAAAACCAAGATGTCGTCATTAAAGACTCTCACAGACCGATCCAACATCGGTCCACACATGCGGTTCATGAGGTCCGTGAACACAGTAGGGGGATTGGTGAGCCCGAAGGGCATCACCACGAACTCGTAGTGACCATAGCGAGTCAGGAAAGCAGTCTTCTAGATATCCTCATATCTAAATTGCATTTGGTGGTAGCCTGATCACAAATCTATCTTGGAAAACCAATATGCCCCCTGAAGCTGATCGAATAGATCATCAATCCTTGGCAGTAGGTAACGGTTCTTCACTGTTACCTTGTTCAGCTCCCGGTAATCAATACACATTCGATGCGAACCGTCCTTCTTCTTTACAAACAGGATTGGGGCTCCCCAAGGCGAGATGCTCGGTCTAATGAATCATTTGTCTAACAGCTCCTGCAGCTGCCGAGACAACTCCTGCATCTCCGGAGGAGCCAACCGATATGGTGCCTTGGCTATCAGAGCCGCACCAGGGACAGGGTCGATCATGAACTCCACCTATCTCTCCGGAGGTATCCCAGGCAACTCCTTTGGGAATACATCCGGGTACTCTCGCACCACTGCCACATCACTCGCGGCCGCCCTACCCGCCTCCCGGGTATCCATAACATTGGCGACATACCCTACGCAACGCTGCTGTAGGTAGCGCCTAGCCCTCGCTGCTGAGCAGAAAGCTGGTCCACGCTGCGACCCTTCACCCTTAATCACTAACTCTCCCTACTTGGGGTCCTGATTCGCACCAATTGCTGCTCGCAGTCGATCACCGCCCCATTAGGGCTCAACCAATCTATGCCTATGATAACCTTGTTCCCCTCAAAGGAATGGGAACTAAATCCACGAGATACCGCTTGTCGTACAACCTCAAGACGTAATCTCTGAAAACCTCTGATGCCCGGACAGATCGGTCGTCAGCAATCTTGACCTCTAAAGGAGAATCGAACATGCCTGAAGACTCATGGAACCTCTTGTTGAGTTCAAGAGAGACAAATGATTCGGTAGCCCCCGAATCAAACAACACTTGTACCGGGATGCCGTTCACATGGAACGATCCTAAACAAAACCATAAAACATAGCACATAAATATCATAACCGACATGTAATAAGAGTTAGGGAGAAGAAAATGTACCCGCCACCATATCCGGTGTGGCACGCGCCTCCTCAGCGGTTAGATAGAAGGCTCGGATCCTCACAACTGGAGCCTCTGTCTTACCCTGGCGGCCATTCGTGATCCGCAGGGTCGTTGGTGCTGGCGCCGCCACTAGCACTGTCAATCTCAGGCTGTTGGCCTTTTTATGGCCTGGCTGGTTGCAGTGGAAACACAACAACTTTGATGTCGGAATAGTGAGGGTAGGGGCTGTACAATCCTTGCTAAAGTGTCATGTCTTGCCGTACTTGTAACAACCCGATCCCTCTCCCCTGCAAACTCCCTCATGTGGCCTGCCGCATTTCCCACAGCGGCTCCGGCTCTGATGGCCCTTCGACCTCAAGTCGAATCTCTTGGGTTTCTTCCCAGAAACCCCAGTCGCCTGCCCCGTCTCTCCTTCCTCTTCCTGAGGTGCTCTAAGTCACTCTCCCTCTCCATCGTACTGGCAATCATGTCATCCAGGGTCGGACAAGCTGAATAGCTGACATGTTTCTGAATGTCAAGTCTCAACATGTCATTATACCAAGTCTTCCTCATCTCCCCATCCCCCGGATACCGAGGTACCAATAATGCCCTCTCTCTGAACTTGGCGGTAATCTCTGCCAACGACTCCATCGTCTGTCTCATATCCCTAAACCTGGTCACAAAGTCCGACCAGGTCATAGCCTTAATGGATGGAGCTCCCAACGAATCAACGACTAGCTCCCACCAGTCTCTAGCTCTGTCTCTCAAACATCCAGCAACAAACCGGACCTTCAACCATCAGGGAAGAAGCTCGTCAACTGTGCAGACTCGATGTCTGCGATCCATCTCCTCGCCACAATGGGGTCCTTCACCCCATGAAAATCTGGCGCACCACATCTCCTGAAGTCCTTGAAGGACAGAGTGAACGTGCTTGACTGGATGGATGCCATGTCGCTCTAGAATGATTTGAGGCGATCCTCCATCAACTCAGTGATCCCTTCCTTGATCGACCCGAAAATCACTGGGGTCGCCTCAAGGATGCCTCTCATAATCTCAGACGCGATAAAGTCGCATAGTCCGTCATCTATTGGCTCGAAACCTGCACCCGAACCTGAACTTGATCCTAACCCAGACCCTGAACCTCTTGCTCCATGACATTTCACCACCATTCTGAAACAATACATATAATTGTCAGGGTCATACATAATCTCGAGAGGTCTCACACACTCTACAAGGTCCCAGTTTCTATCTCAGCCCTTATTGATTCAAGTAGGAATCCTATACTTTCAGTAGTATAGGCCCATATTACCTTACACATCTATCCGTACTTTCCTTAATGATTGCATTGACTTCACCAAATCCCTTCTACTACTACTGCTCGCTGTACTAATCTCATCCTAGGCTTACCCTAGGGTAACTCTCCAACCCACTCCCCGCCATCAACTGCATAGGAAATCCCCGCTACCTTTACCTAACTAGCTCGTGAATACCATTACATATCACTAAGACCAGATAATTCTTCGAATGAGAGGTCCTACCCTATAACGGTTGGACTCAAACAAGAGCTGCGAAATAGGGCTAGACCTGACCTTCTGAAATTATTTAGTCCTCGCAATATGTAAGTTAGCATATTCGTTTACTAGTTAGTTAAAGATAACTAGAACTCCTAAAAGCACATAGAAAGCAACATTCGGGCATCAAGTACCCCAAACCAAGCATATCCTACTCAGGCCATCATATCACTGACTAATCAGTTCTAGCATGAATTTCAATAGCACATATAGCAGGCACATAAGGCATATTCCTGGATCCTTAGCCCTAATCTAGCATGCAGTTCTCATACATATAACATGCATATAAGGCATCCTTCCTAGATCCTCAGCCCTAATCTAGCATCCAGTTCTCATAATCATATCATAACCATGTATGGGTATGTTGAGGAAAACTTACTTGAGCTCAACTGATTACACGCATCACACACCTTGTACTTTTCAAAGTTCTTTTCTCTTTTCAATTTCTTTTCAAAATTCTTTTTAGAAAGTGGTTTTCTTTTGAAAATTTTCATACCAAGTCCTCAGTTTGATTCCAGACAAACCCGAGAGTATGCCCGAATCCCTCAAACCAAGGATCTGAAAGCAACTTGTAATATCCCAAATTTCAAGACCAAAAATTTCATTTTTAGTTTAATAATTCATAAAGCAGATTATGGAAAACATCATCATGATATCATGTATAATAAAACTAGTAAGTCATGTGTCCCCAAATAGATCATAATCATGTCAGAGTACAATCCGAAGAACAATCATAATGCGGAAAATGGTGGTGTGATGCACTGCAGTCACGCCGACTCCTTTCCCCTCGACGAAGATGTACCTGAAACCAAAACTGTAAACCGTAAGCACGAAGCTTAGTGAGTTCCCCATCATACCACATACCATATCAAACACATACGGTCAGACATATCTGGGTGCCCGGCCAACCCTGTCAGGCATATCTGGGGTGCCTGACCTACCCATGACCAGCATATCTAGGTGCTTGACCTACCCTGCCAGGCATATCTAGGGTGCCTTACCTGCCAATGTCAGACATATCTGGGTGCTCGACCTACCCTCCGGTTTATCTCAACCAGCTACGGGGACTATTTCACCCCTATCACTACCATATAATACATAACATAACATACTGTCAGGAATATGTGGGGTGCGTTACCTACCCTCCGGTTTATCTCAACCGGCTATGGGGTCTAACCTACCCCCTACCTTGTATCACAAAGAAACATAGCATACTGGCATATATTCATAACAGATTGTGGATCACCAGAAAATTATCACACAGACAAGCATCTACTACATACTCCTACTAGTGGACCGGCCTTGGTGCCTTAGACCCTCTTCTACTGGAAGGTAACTCACCTCTCTCTGTCAAACTGAGCTACAAATGTTCAACTCCTGAAACACTGTTGCAAACACCAACACCTATAACCACCAATGGTCTATTTCCATAAATTCCCTAAATTACCAAAATGCCCTCAGAAGTCAAACGGGTCAACCCTTGGTCAACGTCAAAGTCAATGGTCAAGGGCAACAGTCAATGTTGACCCGACTCGTTGAGTAAAACCTATAGACTCGTCGAGTTCCTTCAGAACCCATAGAGTCGCAAAAGTCCGATTCGACTCGCTGAGTTGGCTATCTAATTCATCGAGTCCCTGTAACGTCTAGAAGGTCGGAAAAACCCTATCTACTCGTCAAGTTTTCTTACTAACTCGTCGAGTTCATACCGAATCCAGAAAATGGGAAAACCCATCACAACTCGTCGAGTTCATGAAGTCCATTCCTTGTCCGGACGATTTTAAGCTACTCCAAGGCTCCAAATTGTAGATCTGACCTCCTAGGGCCTAGTTACCACGTAAAGTTGAAAACTTTACGTGCATGTAAGGTCTTAACGCCTAAAACTAAGCTAAAGAAGAAGTTCTAGGTAAGGAGAAGGCCATACCTTGCTAAAGACTAAAACTTTATGAGCCAAAGGGGCTAGAGAGATCTAGATCTGAAGTTAAAACTTTAGATCATGCCCAAAACCATTCATAACTCCATCATGAACTAGAAATGGCCCTAAAACTAAACATGAAGAGATCTATCTATAGAGAAGTCAAGGTCACGACTTGCTGTTGGATATAGTGTCTAAGTCCATAACTTTATTTGGTATGTACTTGACCCAACCCGGCATGGTCCATTTGGGTTGCATGGCATTGCAATACTTGGATAGACTAAATGAGAGAATAAGGCACTTATGATTATTAATATATTATAAGTTCTAATATATTAATAATAGTATTATTTAATTAGTATTGATCAAGTATTAATCTAGTATTAATTTGGTGATCAAAGTGAGACTAATTAAATATATAGGGTTGATTATGACAATCATCAATTCTTTTATGGTGGATTAATGATGCATGGTTTATGGGTTTGGTTATAACCATATGGAGCTCCATGGATAGTCCATGGGAGTTACAAACCCATGGGTCATGAGAAATCAAGAGTCATGACAATTAAGGGCATTCATGTGTAAACCCTAATTGTGACAACACTATAAAAGGAACCCTATGGCTAGCAAAATGATGACCTAGTGGACATAGTGTTACTAGAGAGGGCATAACCGATTTTGAGTGCTAGAAGTATTCTCTCAAGTTATTCCAAGTCTTGTGGTGTTGTGTGAAGCATTTGAGGCACAACATTTGGGGTGCTAGGCTCACAAAGTCTTGAAGGAATCCAAGCAACAACAAGGTATGTATTTCTACTAGGTTTTATGTTTTATGTAATCCCCATGCCATGCTAGTTAGGAAATAACCTTGAAAAAAAAATTTGCATGTATATAGAGAAAACATAGATTCAAGGTTATTAGGGTTGCATGTATACTTAGGAAGTGTTAGAATGCTCAAAACCCATCAGTGGTATCAGAGCCTAGGATTGTTTTCTGTATACTTGATGCAAAACTGCTTAAAAATCAAAAATTCTGCATTCTGGCGACTGGACTCGCCGAGTCCATGGGGAGGACTCGCCGAGTCCATGAACAAATTCATCCTACTCGGCGAGTAGAATAATACACTCGGCGAGTAGGAGCGTGCTGGGCAGTTTTTTCGAGTTTTGTTGCTGGAAATGGATTAAGATCATTATCCCAATATGTTTTGGACTTGTAAAATCTGTTTTCAAAATGATAATGATTATGTTAATCCATTTTACATGGCTTTTATCAATTTTCAAGTATTGTATATAGTTATATGATTTCTTGAAATTGCTTAACATGAATTTGTGTTCTTATGAGTTTTTTAGAAGATCATAGGAATCATATGTAACCTCCATGTGTGTTTAATTCATGATCTTAATGGCCATGATGGTGTCCATAACTTGTCCTCAAGTTATGGATAACCAAAAGTCACTTCTTTTAATTGTGATTAAAGAACTAAAGAGGTTTCATAAAATGAAGAGTCTTCATTTTTATGAACCATTAAAACTCATAAGTTACAAATTAAAGCGACTTGGAATAGTTTCAAATCTTGCCCTCAAGTTTTGGAATTTGAAAAGTCTTACACTCTAATACTTTAATTCCAAATTAAACCTTAGATTTTTAAAAAGTTTAAAAATCAACACTTATACTATTATTATAATTTTATTATATAGATATGTATAAGAATATGTCATTCTTACCGTTAGTAGGCCTCATTCACGAAGTCGGTCTATAAGGGGGGTATAAGGTTGTTGCCTATAAAATGGTGACTTAATGGGTGTCCACTCTCACCCACCGCTTCCTTGATCGGTGGAGGGTCGTTAGCCGAACGGGTAGGATACGACTTTAAATACTTGTTAAAAGTATAATGAATTATAAAGTAACTATACATTATAAATTCCCAATCTTAGTTACTTTAGGAAAATGTGAAATTGGTGCTAGCCCATAAAATTACACTTTATACCTTACCAAGTCGTTAGTGGAGCGTGTGTGGTTAACCGGCACACTAACTTGGACTAGTAAGAGTGGCAAAGGGTAACTTGACTTTATTATAGATCGGTGGAGCGTGTGTGGTTAACCGGCACATCGATTAGGTAATATTGTTGAGGGTACCAAGTCAATTTGTATGGTTATTCACACCTTGTTTGTGATCCTCGGCATCCCAGTCACAAACTTGAGAGGGCACAATCGAGATTCAAACATGCCATTGAAAAGTTCAATGTATCTCAAAAGATCTAGGAGTTTCAAAACCAATAAAACCTAATAATAAAATATTTCGTTCTTATGGTGGAAATTGGTAAATCGTCATTTACCTACCTTCAAATATTTTATAGTATGGATTACGGCATCCCTCTTCCAACTATAAATAGTTTGTTGGATCCTAGCCTTAATATTTCATTTGGGTGAATTATTAAGGATTCCTAATCTAATGAAACTTGTCTTTCTTTCCTTTCAGATGTCTTCCAACAATGCTTCTGGCTCAAACCCAACAGGCTCCTTTTCCCTTATGAACTTGTGTGGTAAGGTCAACTTTGATGGATCCAATTTCAATGAGTGGATCAGAAACATCAGAATGATTACCCGCTATGAGGACAAAGAATATGTCCTCGATAGGGAGCTTAAGGTTGTGAGTGAAGCCACTGCTACTCCTGAAGAGTTTGCGGAGTTTGTTACACATGAAAAGGATGCTACTAAAGTAGCATGCATCATGATGGCCACCATGACTCCTGAACTTCAAAAATCCTATGAAGATTTCTACCCCTATGAGATGCACCTGGATCTGATGGAAAGGTACCATCAGAGCGCGCGTCAAGAGAGGTATGAAATCATCTCCTCCATGATAACCGCAAGGATGAAGGATGGTGAACCCATCACCGGTCACTTGCGAAAATGCAAAGGTTCGTTGACCGGTTGCTGAAGCTAAATGTTGACTTTCCTGAGGAAATGGCGATTGACATCATTCTCCATTCCTTACCTCCAAGTTATGATCAGTTTCGTATGACTTATCATATGAACAAGGAGGAAGTCACACTTAGCAAACTTCAAGGACTCTTAAGGACAGCTGAAAATGGCCTTAAGGGTAAAGCGGTTGCTACTTCTACTCCTTCAACATCCCCTGTTCTGGCTATTGGGCAGGGAAAGGGTAAGAAGAGGAAAAGCCCTTCGAAGGGTACCAAGGGTAAGACTCTTGATGGTTCCTCTTCAAGTGGGACAAAGAAAGGTCCCATTACTCCTTCTTCAAACCCAAAGGAAGCACAGCGCTTCTATTGCCAGGATAAGGGACACTTCAAGCGAAGCTGCCCCAAATATCTGCAAGATCTAAAGGATGGGAAGGTTAAACCCACCCATGCAGGTATTTACACAATATTGTATAACAACTCATCTAATGCTAATTCTTGGGTGCTTGATACAGGGTGTGGTATTCACATTTGTACTGATTTGCAGGCACTAAGAAGAAGTGAGCAAGTGGAGCACGAGAAGATAAACTTAGTCATGGGCAACAGGAAAGCATCACCTGTTACCAAGATAGGAGTTTATTCTTTATTGCTTCATAATGGGTTAATGTTAGATTTGAATAAGTGTTGTTACTCGCCCGAAATGGCGAGAAATATTATTTCTTTTCATGGCTTGTACAAACAAGGTTTTTCATTTTCATTTGATAATAAAAATGGTGCTATTAATGTTTATTACAATGATGTATTTTACTTTAAAGCATTACCTTGTGATGGTGTATATGAAGCCGTGAATGTTGTAGACAATCTAGGAAATAATGTGTTGTATATTGATTCTTCAGATAGCTTGGATAAAGCATCCTTGTGGCATTGTCGTCTTGGACATGTTAACAAGAAGCGCATAGGCCAACTCCAAAAGGCTGGAGTCTTGGAATCATTTGACCTCAAGTCAGATGATAGTTGCGAGTCTTGTTTACTTGGAAAAATGACAAAGTCACCCTTCACAGGTACTTGTGATAGGGGTGAAGGTTTGTTAGACCTTGTACACACGGATGTGTGTGGGCCCTTCAGAGTTGCTATAAGGGATGCTAATCGCTATTATGTGACTTTTACTGATGATTACAGCAGATATGGATATATTTACTTAATCAAGCATAAGTCAGAAACCTTTGAAAAGTTCAAAGAGTTTAAGCAGGAAGTGGAGAATCAATTGGGCAGGAACATCAAGATGCTCCGATCCGATCGGGGAGGAGAGTATCTTAGCATTGAGTTCCTTGACTATCTTAAGGAATGTGGGATTGTCTCACAATTGACACCTCCCAGAACACCACAGTTGAATGGTGTAGCTGAGAGGCGCAATCGAACCTTGTTGGATATGGTTCGTTCCATGATGAGTCGAGCTTCGTTACCAATCTCTTTCTGGGGGTATGCCTTAGAGACTGCCGCCCATATCCTTAATCTAGTCCCTACTAAAAAGGTTGCCAAAACACCTCACGATATGTGGACTGGGAAAGTTCCCAATTTGGACCACATCAAGATTTGGGGTTGCGAAGCTTTCGTGAGGCGTGAGACTCATGATAAGCTTGAACCTCGAAGTGAGAGGTGTATTTTCATCGGCTACCCACAGAGATCCTTTGGTTACCTCTTCTACAGACCCAGTGATAATGTGGTCTTTGTAGCAAGAAGAGGAGTCTTTCGTGAGAGAGAATTCATAAGCCAAGGGGACAGTGGGAGGCAAATTGACCTTGAAGAGCTTCAAGAGTCAAGTGGTGAAGGAACCTCAAATGCTATCGACCAACCTGAGGAGGACACTCCTGTTGATCCGATAGATGAGTCTGTACCTCCAAGACGTTCCACTAGGGTGAGGAACACACCTAGTTTTTATTATGGTTATCACATCACCACTGAAGGTGATACATTTATTAGTGATAGTACACTAATAGATTTGGATGAACCTAATAACTACAGGGAAGCCATGGCAGGCCCTGAGTCTGCTAAATGGAAGGAGGCTATGGACAGCGAGATTCAGTCCATGTATGACAATCAAGTTTGGAACTTGGTTGACAATGTACCAGGTCGTAAGACAGTTGGGTGCAAATGGATCTTCAAGAAGAAGACCGACATGGATGGGAAGGTACACACTTACAAAGCGCGACTGGTTGCGAAGGGATTTACTCAAACTCCGGGAGTTGACTATGATGAGACCTTCTCACCAGTAGCTAAGATTAAGTCTATTAGAGTATTGTTAGCCATAACTGCATTTCATGATTATGAAATATGGCAAATGGATGTCAAAACCGCTTTCCTTAATGGAAAGTTGGCTGAGGATGTTTACATGGCTCAACCAGAGGGTTTTGTCGATACAAGATACCCTAATAGAGTGTGTAAGCTTGATAAATCCATTTATGGATTGAAACAAGCATCTCGCAGATGGAATCTTTGCTTTGATGAGAAAGTCAAAGAGTTTGGCTTTTCTAGGAGTGAGGATGAGTCTTGTGTGTATGTCAGGGCTAGTGGGAGCATAGTTAGCTTCTTGGTGTTGTATGTGGATGACATACTTCTCATAGGAAACGACGTCCCAACCTTGCAGGAGGTTAAGTCCTGGCTTGGGAAGTGTTTCGCTATGAAGGACCTTGGGGAAGCTACCTATATCCTAGGGATAAGGATATTGAGAGATAGGAGTAAGAGACTAATTGGACTTAGTCAAAGTACTTACTTGGATAAGGTGCTGAAGAGGTTCAGTATGCAAGATTCCAAGAAAGGAGAATTACCAATCCAGAGTAATGCCAAGCTGAGTAAAACTCAGAGTCCGAGTACAGAGGCTAAGATATCTGAAATGAGTCATATACCATATGCTTCCGCTGTGGGCTCGATCATGTATGCTATGACTTGTACTCGCCCTGATGTGGCCTTTGCTTTGAGCATGGTCAGTAGATATCAAGGGAACCCTGGCAAAGCACACTGGACAGCGGTAAAGAACATTCTCAAGTATCTGCGGAGGACTAAGGATTGGATCCTTACCCTCGGAGGCAGGTATGACTTGAGAGTGGAAGGATATAGCGATGCTAGCTTCCAGACTGATAGGGATAATTTCCGCTCTCAGTCAGGCTGGGTCTTTATCCTAAATGGAGGGGCAATTACTTGGAAAAGTTCCAAGCAGGAGACAGTAGCTGATTCTACTTGTGAATCAGAGTACATAGCAGCAAGTGAAGCAGCTAAGGAGGCGATATGGCTAAAGAACTTCATCGGAGACCTTGGAGTTGTACCAGCTATAAAGGAGCCAATGGAAATTTTCTGTGACAGCGAAAGTGCGGTTGCTTTAGCTAAGGAACCGAGAGATCACGGGAGATCTAGGCACATTGACAGAAAGTACCATTTCATCAGACATCAAAGAGAAGAAGGACTCCTCGTGGCTAAGAGGGTATCATCAGATGAGAACCCGGCAGATCCCCTCACGAAGGGACTGAGCAGGGTTAAGCATTTACAGCATGCGAGGCGCATTGGGCTGAAGGATGATATTAGTTTCAATAATTAGATTCCTGAAACTTGTAAAATGTAATTGACATTTGATGATAAATAAAAGTTGTTATTTATTTATGAGTAAGGTGTTACTATCTTGTGTTGATTGTTTACTATGTTTCAATTTTGCATGTTTTTACTTCCAGAATAATTATGTTATTATTCAAACCATCCACAGTCAGTCAAACTTTGGAAGTAAGTATTGATTTAAGACTGTCACGAATTTGGCTTGTATGATTTGTCTAAAAGTGCTTTGGACAATGCAATGGTTGCTACAACATTCATGAGTACTCATAAGGGCTGAGTATTGGATCCAACCCACGCTCACTTGCATCACTTCATGGAATTTATCTCGAGTGATCGTGAGACGGTAATATCATATAAATCTTCAAACCTAGAGATATGAATTGTTGACTATGAGTTGGTTATTCATTGATTGCACGAAAACGCATTGGTAACTCGATGTCATAAAACGTGCCTTTGTGAATAATTCAAGAAGTAGTTAGTACAAGCATATCAGTCGAAGTTTATCTGTTCCTTCTAGAAATAGAAGCGATATCTGGGCCCCTCGATGATTTGGTTTTGACCTATGTACCGGGCCCGGTCAGAACCTAATTGATGTGTTCAATTTAGTTCTATGTCGAAACAAATCAGAGATCGAGAAACAAATGTTGGACAATAAGTAAGACCATGTTCCATGTGTTTGTCTGGCTGATATCATGAGAATAGAGGATTATATGATCACTTATCTTAAATGGCGTATCATCATCATCTCAGTTCCGAGAGACTTTGAAAGAGCTACGATTGCTAGTCGGATTTTGAAGTCACATTTGCAAATATAGTTATTAGACTTATCCAAGTGGGAGACTATTGGATATAGTGTCTAAGTCCATAACTTTATTTGGTATGTACTTGACCCGACCCGGCATGGTCCATTTGGGTTGCATGGCATTGCAATACTTGGATAGACTAAATGAGAGAATAAGGCACTTATGATTATTAATATATTATAAGTTCTAATATATTAATAATAGTATTATTTAATTAGTATTGATCAAGTATTAATCTAGTATTAATTTGGTGATCAAAGTGAGACTAATTAAATATATAGGGTTGATTATGACAATCATCAATTCTTTTATGGTGGATTAATGATGCATGGTTTATGGGTTTGGTTATAACCATATGGAGCTCCATGGATAGTCCATGGGAGTTACAAACCCATGGGTCATGAGAAATCAAGAGTCATGACAATTAAGGGCATTCATGTGTAAACCCTAATTGTGACAACACTATAAAAGGAACCCAATGGCTAGCAAAATGATGACCTAGTGGACATAGTGTTACTAGAGAGGGCATAACCGATTTTGAGTGCTAGAAGTATTCTCTCAAGTTATTCCAAGTCTTGTGGTGTTGTGTGAAGCATTTGAGGCACAACATTTGGGGTGCTAGGCTCACAAAGTCTTGAAGGAATCCAAGCAACAACAAGGTATGTATTTCTACTAGGTTTTATGTTTTATGTAATCCCCATGCCATGCTAGTTAGGAAATAACCTTGAAAAAGAAATTTGCATATATATAGAGAAAACATAGATTCAAGGTTATTAGGGTTGCATGTAGACTTAGGAAGTGTTAGAATGCTCAAAACCCATCACTTGCTACCTCCAATATGATGTTAAGATGAAGTGGAATCCAGATCCACCAGCTTCTCCTTGCTCCAAGCTTCTTATACTTCAAGCTTTCTTCACCAACTTCACCTTCCAAGCTTCTTAACACACAAAAATGGAGGATAAATGCGATTAGGGTTTTATAAGCTCAAGGGGATGGAAAGGGAGGCTGAGGGAGGCTTATGTCCCTTTAAATAGGGTGAAAAACCCGGAAAATTAGGGTTTCATTTTCCAGCTCCTACTCGTCGAGTTTTACCTTTCAACTCGACGAGTAGAGAATTCCCTACACGTCGAGTTGAGGCCATCAACTCGACGAGTTCCAAGTCAAAATGTCCTTTTTAGATAAAATTCTCATACCTGGGAGTCGGGGTGTTACTGTTTAAGTCTAGAAGTCCTACAAATTCCTAGTTCGCTTAAACTAATGCTCTGATACCAACTGTGACATCCCCATTTTCACGGCCAGAAAAGACCGACTTGTTTATGCTTTGTTTGAAAATCAGAGTAACATTTTAAAGAAAAGTGTTGTGGAATTTGTTCCCAAGAGAAAATATGATAAAGATTTTGTCAAAGCATTTCCGAAGAAATGTATTTCATTATATCAAAACCTCGGGATGTCATGTTCGATACAGATCAAAAGCATAAACAGAACATTATAAGCCTTACAACATTTATTTATATCTACTGGCCTATAATCCATAATCCCTCATCAAGTCATCCGACTATGCTCTCGTGCCACTACCTGTAATACAAGAAACTGAGCGGGTCAGGCTTAGGAGCATGGTGAGCACATAGGGTTTTTAACCCACAATATATACGTTTATTAACTTCATCAACCAACAATAACCCGATTACCTGTTCCCGTTACCCTCACTATAAGTCCCTAAAACACCTATCATAAGGGACCTAGCCTAAGGATTATCATCAGGATGGACACCACTGCTAAGGGTGTTCTTCAGCAATAACAGTCCTTAAGGCAACCATGAGGGGGATTGAGTACTCCGTTGAACACATCGTTCACAAACACCTACAGGTTGCGAGCCTGCTAGCGTTCCACTGGACAGTCTATAAAAGTCAGTGGTCGTCATCTATACTCCGCTAGATGACTGGATCAACGTCAAAATTGAGGCCTCTAATCATTTTATATCATCACACATCAACTATTATATCTACCCATGTTTTACCCAACACATTTTGTAGATATAAAATACATATACAATTTAAATCATTTAAAACATGTATACAATCGTTCATCCAGCATAGACAACAAATATTCAGATAATATGCACACATAGCACATAATTTATATAAAATACTTCATATCTATGTGTAAGATGAAAGTAACTACACACTCACCTGTTAAGGTGGTGATTCTGAACTCAGACAGTGCTTCGCTTCTTAAAATAATTTCCTTCAACGAAACCTAGTATTATTACCACTAAATTTTAGTCTAATGTTCATCGTGACTATCTATTAGTCTTATTATTATTATTATTATTATTATTATTATTATTATTATTATTATTATTATTATTATTATTATTATTATTATTAGTATATAAGTGTTAAACAATACTTCTCAACTACTATGTACAGACAGGGGCCATACATGAAACACCGGAGGGCAGGACCATTTTGGCATTAAAGCACTTCTAAAATCCAACAACCCAGGCGGCCCTTCAAACCGGATTCCCCGTACCGCGAGTGGTTAAAAATGCATTATAACGACACTTATATAAGTCATAATAATAGCCAAAATATTTATTATAAAATCCTAAGCCAAAAAGCTCTTTTTTTAGGAGTCGTCGGGCGCCCTGGGCTTCCTTCTAATGTTAGGGAGGCTCCATAGGCTTTGGGGGGTAGGGGGGGGGGGGTTTGAGGGAGGCTAGAGAGAGAGAGAGAGTAGAGAGATAAAGAAGAGGCTAATGGTGTGAAAAATGAAGGCTGCCTCGTATCCTATTTATGGGCCGACGCCTCCCAGTACGCTGGGCATACTCTTCGGTCTACGCGAGGCGTAGTGGACACGTTGTGACATCCCCATTTTCACGGCTAGAAAAGAGCGATTTGGTTTATGGTTTGTTTAAAAATCAGAGTAACATTTTAAATAAAAGTGTTGCGGAATTTGTTCCCAAAATAAAATATGATAAAGATTTACCAAAGCATTTCCGTACAAATATATTTCATTAAAAACCTCAGGATGTCATGTTCGATACAGATCAAAAGCATAAACAGTACAATATAAGCCTTACTACATTTATTCATATCTACAGGCCTATATCCGTAATCTCTCATCCCAAACATCATATCTATGCTCGTGCGCCACTACCTGGAATACAAGAAACTGAGTGGGTCAGGCTTGGGAGCCTAGTGAGCACATAGGGTTTTCAACCCACAATAAATAAGTTTATTAATTTCATCAACCAACAATAACCCGATTACCCGTTCCCGTTATCCTCACATTACGTCCCTAAAACACCTATCATAAGGGACCTAGACTAAGGATCAACATCGGGATGGACACTACTGCCAAGGGGTTTCCTCAGCAATAAATGTCCTAAAGGCAACCATGAGGGGGATGGAGTACACCGGTGAACACATCGTTCACAAACACCTAGCCTGCTAGCGTTCCATTGGACTGTCTAGAAGAGTCTGTGGTCGTCATCCATACTCCGCTAGATGAGAGAATCAACAACAACAACATCGAGGCCTCTCATCATTTTATCACACATTGTCTATTACATCTACCCATGTTTTACCCCAACATTTTTGTAGATATAAAATACATATACAGTGTAAATCATTTAAAACATGTATAAAAAAATCGTTCATCCAGCATAGATAACAAGTATACAGATAATATGCAAACATAACATGTAATTTATATAAAATACTTCATATCTATGTGTAAGATGAAAGTAACTATGCACTCACTTGTTAAGGTGGTGACTCGGTACTTGGACAGCGCTTCGTTACCTCAAAACAATTTTTCTCTTGACAAAACAAGGGGGATTTAGCTCGGATCCAAGCTCTGCAGGGGCAGAACTTCGTCGCTGAATCTTTCTAAGAAAGATTCGTGCAGCGCTTCAGCGCTCACTTACTATACTAAAACTACAGAAAGAGAAGTAGAATCACGAGGGACCGAAATGCTCGGGGGATAAGAAGAGAAAGACTCTTGAATCAAGAGAATGGTGCAAGAAATATGAGAGCTAGAGGCTCTTATTTATACTAATTGAAGTTTCAAAAACCACCCACCATAATTACTTAATGACCTTATAGTTATATAAACAACTAAACACCCCTTTATAATACTATTTTAAATAGATTTAACGATATTTGTACTAAACAAATGTCGAAAGAACTCAACATTAGTCTTATAATGACCGCATCGACGATACCTTTCTAATGATATATACATATTTATATATATGTGTACGTATATATGATTTATACTTTATTTTAATACGTAAATATGCTATTATAATTTGTAACTCGTTCATACAAACTCCGTTATTGACATTATTTATATCCACGCGTAGGTGGAGACGTACTCTACAACTTTCGTTTAAACTCCGTCGGCTAATTTTGACTTTATTTTTAAAGTTATATTTTTAACAGGCTGGGACAGGATTGGTCCGTTAAAATCTCATAACTTCTTCATCTGATGTCCATTTTCGTCTGTCTTTTTATCGTTATGCTACTAATAACGAGATCTTCGATTCTCGTTTAGGTTTTGTCGGCTAAAAATCGCTCGATCTAATACTCGAACTTCGGGCTGTACACCGCTAAGCCGAAACTTCGAAAAATCATAACTTCCTCATACGAAGTCAGATTTGGGCGTTCTTTTTATGGACGCTCTCGATTTAACATATTCTACGACTTTTGTTTAGATCGCTAAGGCTAAAAGTCGCTCTATCGTAAATTCACTATTTACGCTTCCCGGTGTCGCGCCGGTTCCATCGTGAAACTTCGACTGGTCATAACTTCTTCGTTATAACTCGGATTTCGGTGTTCTTTATATCCCCGGAATCCTTGTTTCGACCACTACAACTTTATGGAAAGATATTGGGATTATCTCACACTTTAACTTTGACTCTTATTTTTATTCTTTATTTATTACACATTTATAAATAAGTAATAAGCATATAAATTCACATAATTCACATAATACTCAAATATTTCATCTTTATTATCTCAAAATGTGTTACAATAGTTGACCTAGACTATTACATCGTCCAAAAATGCTTAGCCCCGAAACGCGGGCGTTACAATTCTCTCCCCCTTAGGATGATTTCGTCCCAGAATCATGCATCCGCAAACAGATGTGGGTAGCGACTCATCATGTCACTCTCTGTTTCCCAAGTCAGATTCGGCCCATTCGAATGTTTCCACCGGACTAGCACTAAGTCGACCATCTTGCGTCGTAACTTCTTAGTCTTACAGTCAACAATTGCCTCTGGCTCTTCGATTAGCCTCTTATTCTTATCCATTCTTAACTCTGAGCTTGGAATTATGTCGGGAACTTCTCCCGTGAATTTCCTCAAATAACACACATGGAAGGTGTTATGAATTCCATCCAGTTCTTCGGGTAATTCGAGCTTGTAAGCTTGGTTCCCAATCTTCTGAAGAACTTTGAACGATCCAATAAACCTAGGACTCAACTTTCCTCGTTTCCTGAATCTTATAAGTCCCTTCCACGGTGAGACTTTAAGCAAAACTGAATCTCCAACTTCAAAAGTCATCGGTCGTCATTTCTTGTCAGCATAGCTCTTTTGACGATCCCGAGCTGCTAACATCCTCTCCCTGATTACTTTCAACTTTTCAGCAGTCTCATGGACTATCTCGGGGCCTATAAACTGCTTTTCCCCAACCTCAAGCCAACAAGATGGCGTACGACACTTCCGTCCGTACAAGGCTTGATAGGGTCCCATCTTGATGCTCGAATGGTAACTGTTGTTGTAGGAAAACTCTACCAGAGGTAAGTGCTCGTCCCAGTTCCCTTGGAACTCAAGGGTACATGCTCTCAGCATATCTTCCAGTGTTTGAATCGTTCTTTTGCTTTGGCCATCAGTGTGTGGATGGTAAGCCGTACTCAAACACAACTTCGTACCCAAATCCTCTTGTAGACTTCTCCAAAACCTTGACGTGAAACGACTATCACGATCCGATACAATCGTCAGAGGAACACCGTGAAGTCTTACCACTTCCTTCACGTAAGCATTTGCAAGCTTATCCATAGACCACCTCTCGTTGGCTGCTATGAAGTGTGCACTCTTAGTGAAACGATCCACGACCACCCAAATCATGTCGTGACCGTTCTTCATCCTGGGTAGTTTAGTCATAAAATCCATGGTGATGTCTTCCCATTTACCCATGGGTACAAGTAAAGGTTCTAAACTCCCATACGGTTTCTGATGTTGTGCGTTAACTCTCGCACATGTCACACACTCGGCCACATACTTCGCAACATCGAGTTTCATCGTCGGCCACCAGTAGTAGGGTTTTAGGTCCCTATACATTTTTGTGCTACCGGGATGAATCGAGTATATGGTCTTGTGAGCTTCTTCCATCAGAAGATCTCTTATCCCTCCCGTCTTAGGTAACCAAATCCGATCTTGGAATACCTTCAGTCCTTGACTGTTTGTACCAAACACTAATGTTTTGCCCAAACGTTCTTCCTTTCGGTCATTCTTCTCTGAAGCTTCTTCTTGAGCTTTCCTGATACTTTCCACAATCGTCGAGATAACTTCTATTCTCAACGCTCTTGGCCTTTTCCTCTGAAGGTTGACTTTTCGACTAAGAGCATCAGCGACAACATTTGCTTTACCAGGGTGGTAAAGTATCTCACAGTCGTAGTCCTTGAGTAACTCAAACCAACGTCGTTGTATCATATTCAATTCCTTCTGATTAAAGAGATACTGGAGACTCTTATGATCAGTGAAAAGCTTGCACTTCGTGCCATAGAGGTAATGCCTCCATATCTTCAAGGCAAAAACTACTGCTGCCAACTCCAAATCATGAGTGTGGTAGTTCTTCTCATGCTCCTTCAATTGTCGAGATGCATATGCTATCACCTTTTCTCTTTGGATCAGAACACATCCCAACCCGACTCCCGACGCATCGCTATATACCGCGAAGTCTTCAACTCCATCGGGTAGAGAAAGGATCGGTGCTTCAGATAATTTCTTCTTTAGCTTCTCGAATGCTTCTTCGTGCTTCTTGCTCCATGTATAAGTAGCTCCTTTGTGGGTCAAAGCTGTTAATGGAGCAGCTATCAAAGAAAAGCCTTGGATAAATCGTCGATAATATCTGGCTAATCCAAGGAAGCTTCGAATCTCCGTGGGACTTTTTGGTCGTTCCCACTTCGTCACCGCTTCGATTTTTGTTGGGTCAACCATTATCCCTTCCTGGTTAACCACATGACCCAAGAATTGGACTTCTCGGATCCAAAAATCACACTTGGAGAACTTTTCATATAGTTTCTCCTTCTTCAAGACTTCCAACGCTTCTCGTAGATGCCGGTCATGCTCCTCCTGGCTTTTCGAGTAGATGAGAATGTCATCTATGAACACTATCACAGATTTATCGAGGAATGGTTGACAAACCCTGTTCATCAAATCCATGAACGCTGCTGGAGCATTGGTTAGTCCAAATGACATAACCAAGAACTCGTAGTGTCCATATCTTGTTCTGAATGCAGTCTTCTCAATATCCTGCTCTCTTACCTTTAGTTGATGATATCCTGACCTGAGATCGATCTTTGAGAAATAGCTCGAACCTTGCATCTGATCGAATAGATCATCAATCCTTGGCAATGGATACTTGTTCTTCACCGTTGGCTTGTTCAGCTCTCGATAGTCTATACACATTCTCATGCTTCCGTCTTTCTTATTCACGAATAGCACCGGAGCTCCCCAGGGTGATGAACTAGGTCGAATGAAACCGTTGTCCAACAACTACTGAAGTTGCGTCATAAGCTCCTTCATCTCCGTCGGTGCTAATCGGTACGGTGCATTCGCTATCGGTGTTGTTCCTGGTAACAAGTCTATTCTGAACTCTACTTGTCTATCAGGTGGTAATCCAGGAAGATCTTCGGGAAAGACTTCCGGATAATCACACACCATTAGGTATACTTTTCACCTCCTTTTTCTCCTTCTTTGCATCGATCATGAATGCCAAGTACGATGCACATACCTTGGACAAACATTTCCTGGCTTTCATCAGGGAGATGATTCCAGAATTTACTTTGTGTTTGTCCCCGTACACCATGAATAACTCTTTTCCGGGTGGGTTTACTCTTACTATCTTCTTTCGGCATAATATCTCGGCATCATTGGCGTTGAGCCAATCCATTCCCAGAACGATGTCGAAACGTTCAATTCTATGGGTAACAGTTCCTCGTGGAATTCGTTTCCGTTTAAGTCGATGACTATGTTCTTAATACGATTACTAACATGTACGAACTTGCCACTGGCAACTTCCACAATTAGGGCATTATCAACTTTTTCTACAGGCAATGCTAATTTTCCTCCAAATCTATGCGATACAAAGGAATAGTTTGCTCCCGAATCAAATAGTATATTGGCAGGCAATCCATTTACAAGAAAGGTACCTGAAGCGACGTCTGCTGCCTCCTTTGCAGCCTCGAGCGTCATCTGGAAGGCTCTTGCCTTCGGCTTTGGTGGAATGTTGGGTCTTCCCGCCTCTTTCTTCTTCGGGCAGTCCCTAGAAATCTGCCCTTCCTCGCCACACCCATAACAAACTTTCTTGGTGAGGGTGCATTCATTGGCATAGTGCCCGGTCTTTCCACACTTAAAGCAGGTGACTTCTCCGTCGCATTTTCCGGAGTGCTTCTTCTTGCACTTGTCACACCACTTTGCTTCGGCTCCTCCTCCCTTCGAACCGGACTTCGAGAATTTAGTTTTCTTGTTGTACCTTGAAGATCCATCGAATTTCCTTTTCTCACCAACCTCGGCCCTCTCCAGACCCCTTTCCTTCTGCTGGGTCTCCACATTCTTAGCTGCTCAAACAGCTGATTTCAGAGTGGTTTCCATCTTGACTGTCGGGCCAAAGTCGGCTAGCAATCCATTCGCGAACTTCTCAATTTTGGAGAGTTCGGTTGGCACTAGGTATGGAAACAACTTCATCTTTTCCGTTAATGCAGTAGCGTAGTCGTCAACGCTCATTCTCCCATTCTTCAAGTTTTGGAATTCATTGTTCAGATCAATCAGATCTATCTCTGAACAGTACTGCATCTTCAGTTGTTCCAAGAACTCATCCCATGACATCTTCAGGGCTTCTCCTCGCGGCATTGTATCTGCCAGTAACTTCCACCAGCTCAAGACTCCAGTTTTCAGTTGTCTTACTGCGAAGACGGTCTTCTATTTCTCGCTACAGCTGCAGCTCTCGAACACCATCTCCATTTCGGAGATCCAATCCATAATCTCAACAGGCTTTGGGCTTCCTGAGAGACTTGGTGGCTTGGCACCCAAGAAATTATTATACATCCGTCCATCCTTGTCGTTTCCCTTCTCCGGGTCATTCCTTCGTTCTCCTTGAGTCCCAAATTGACTCACATGGCGGCTATAGTTCCCTTCCTCCGATTGCTCGGGACTCAGCTCGGGTTGCTCAACGGGCATGGTAGGTTCGTCCCTATTCAACATCTGCCTCATTTGTTCCCTTTGTTCCACTAACATAGCCCGAATAATAGCTTGTACTCCAGCTATGGTGATTGGCTCGGGTGCAACTTCTACTACAACAGGTATTTGCTGTATCACTGGGGGTTGATTTCTGTTTCCGTTTGCATTCCCGACACCACTTCGGGTTCTCGCCATTTTGATCTATACGCCGAATAAGGTGAATTTAGATCTTTATTTAGGATTGACGTTTAAATCATCCTTATTTCTCTGAAACATTTACATGTTATTTCTAATATCGTAGTCGTATGTTTAGAATCCTAAACACATAAGGTTTCCAGATCCGGTCGGCAACAGACCATAGATCCGAACAAATAACAACATATAAGGCATAAAGCATTTAGCACATAAGGCATATTAGGCATACTTCCTAAAATATACTAGTGTTCGTGTCTAAAATATGGTAGACACTCATCTCACGATCATCACTTAGCATTCGAAGTTTAAGTCTAGAAATCCTACAAATTCGTAGCTCGCTTAAACTAATGCTCTGATACCAACTGTGACATCCCCATTTTCACGGACAGAAAAGACCGATTTTGTTTATGCTTTGTTTAAAAATCAGAGTAACATTTTAAATAAAAGTGTTGCGGAATTTGGTACCAAAATAAAATATGATAAAGATTTATCAAAGCATTTCCGTAGAAATGTATTTCATTAAAAACCTCGGGATGTCATGTTCGATACAGATCAAAAGCATAAACAGTAAAATATAAGCCTTACTACATTTATTCATATCTATAGGCCTATATCTGTAATCTCTCATCCCAAACATCATATCTATGCTTGTGCGCCACTACCTGTAGTACAAGAAACTGAGTGGGTCAGGCTTGGGAGCCTGGTGAGCACATAGGGTTTTCAACCCACAATAAATAAGTTTATTAATTTCATCAACCAACAATAACCCGATTACCCGTTCTCGTTATCCTCACATTATGTCCCTAAAACACCTATCATAAGGGACCTAGACTAAGGATCAACATCGGGATGGACACTACTGCCAAGGGGTTTCCTCAGAAATAAATGTCCTAAAGGCAACCATGAGGGGGATGGAGTACACCGGTGAACACATCGTTCACAAACACCTACAGGTTGCGAGCCTGCTAGCGTTCCACTGGACTGTCTAGAAGAGTCTGTGGTCGTCATCCATACTCCGCTAGATGACAGAATCAACAACAACAACATCGAGGCCTCTCATCATTTTATCACACATTGTCTATTACATCTACCCATGTTTTACCCCAACATTTTTGTAGATATAAAATACATATACAATTTAAATCATTTAAAACATGTATAAAAAAAATCGTTCATCCAGCATAGATAACAAGTATACAGATAATATGCACACACAACACGTAATTTATATAAAATACTTCATATGTATGTGTAAGATGAAAGTAACCATGCACTCACTTGTTAAGGTGGTGACTCGGTACTCGGACAGCGCTTCGTTACCTCAAAACAATTTTTCCCTTGACAAAACAAGGGGGCTTTAGCTAGGAGCCAAGCTCTGCAGGGGCAGAACTTCGTCGCTGAATCTTTCTAAGAAAGATTCGTGCACCGCTTCAGCGCTCACCTTACTATACTAAAACTACAGAAAGAGAAGTCGAATCACGAGGGACCGAAATGCTCGGGGGATAAGAAGAGAAAGACTCTTGAATCAAGAGAATGGTGCAAGAAATATGAGAGCTAGAGGCTCTTATTTATACTAATTGAATTTTCAAAAACTACCCTCCATAATTACTTAATGACCTTATAGTTATATAAACAACTAAACACCCCTTTATAATACTATTTTAAATAGATTTATCGATATTTGTACTAAACTAATGTCGAAAGAACTCAACTTTAGTGTTATAATTTGTAACTCGTTCATACGAACTCCGTTTTTGACGTTATTTATATCCACGCGTAGGTGGAGACGTACTCTACAACTTTCGTTTAGACTCCGTCGGCTTCTTTTGACTTTATTTTTAAAGTTATATTTTTAACAGGCCGGGACATGATTGGTCCGTTAAAATCTCATAACTTCTTCATCCGATGTCCATTTTCGTCTTTCTTTTTATCGTTACGCTACTAATAACGAGATCTTTGATTCTCGTTTAGGTTTTGTCGGCTAAAAATCGCTCGATCTAATACTCGAACTTCGGGCTATACACCGCTAAGCCGAAACTTCGAAAAATCATAACTTCCTCATACGAAGTCAGATTTGGGCGTTCTTTTTATGGACGCTCTCGATTTAACATATTCTACGACTTTCGTTTAGATCGCTAAGGCTAAAAGTCGCTCTATCGTAAATTCACTATTTACGCTTCCCGGTGTCACGCCGGTTCCATCGTGAAACTTCGACTGGTCATAACTTCTTCGTTATAACTCGGATTTCGGTGTTCTTTATATCCCCGGAATCCTTGTTTCGACCACTACAACTTTATGGAAAGATATCAGGATTATCTCACACTTTAATTTTGACGCTTATTTTTATTCTTTATTTATTACACATTTATAAATAAGTAATAAGCATATAAATTCACATAATTCACATAATACTCAAATATTTCATCTTTATTATCTCAAAATGTGTTACAATAGTTGACCTAGACATTACATCGTCTAAAAATGCTTAGCCCCGAAACGCGGGCGTTACATACGTGTCGGACTTCTGCTGGAGCATCTGGCTGGCTTCGGACCGCAGGATGAAAAAGACTGCGGGGCGTACTTCGGTACGCGAGGCGTCCGAAGGTACCCTGGGCGTACCCCTCGCACCAGCTTCGCATTTTACCCTCTCGACCTCTAAAATTCGTAACTTTCGCATACGAGATACATTTTTGACGTTCTTTTTATCCACGCGTAGATGGGACCGTACTTTCGTTTAGACTTCGTCGACTAATTTTGACTTTATTTTTAAAGTTATATTTTTAACAGGCCGGGACAGAAAAAGTTTGTTAAAAATTCATAACTACTTCATCCGACATCCGTTTTCGTCTCTCTTTTTACCGTTGATCTACTATTAACGAGACCTTCAATTATCGTTTAGGTTGTGTTGGCTAAAAGTCGGTCGATCTACTATTTGAACTCCAGGCTGCATACTGCTAAGCCGAAACTTAGAAAAATCATAACTTCCTCATACGAAGTCAGATTTTGGCGTACTTTTTACGCATGCTCTCGGTTTAACATATGTTATGAATTTTGTTTAGATCGCTAAGGCTAAAAAGCAATCTATCATAAATTTAGTTTTTACATAACGTATTGTCGTGATGGTTTTGTCGCGAAACTTCGACATGCCATAACTTCTTCGTTATTACTCGGATTTCGGCGTTCTTTATATGTCCAGAATTCTTGTCACGACGACTACAACTTTATTTATAGATATCGGGTTTATATAACATTTTATTTTTAACGCTTATTTTTATTATATATTTATAAACAAGTATATAAGCACATAAAATCACATAATTCACATAATATTCAAGCAATTCCTCTTTATTACTTCAAAATGAGTTACAATGGTTGACCTTGACTATTACATCATCATACTATTGCGTAGCCCAGAAACACGGGCTTTACAATTCTCTCCCCCGTAGGATGATTCCATCAGGGAATCATGCATCAGCAAACAAATGTGGATATCGACTCATTATTTCAGTTTTCTGTCTCCCAGGTGAGGTTCAGCCCATTCGTATGTTTCCAACGCACAATCACTAAGTCGACCATCTTGCGTCGTAACTTCTTAGTATTTCGGTCAACGATTGCCTCAGGCTCTTCGATTAGTCTCTTAATTTCATCCATTCTTAACTCTGAAATTGGAATTATGTCGGGAACTTCTCCCATGAATTTCCTCAAGTAACACACATGGAAAGTCTTATGAATACCATCTAGTTATTCTGGTAGTTCTAGCTTATAAGCTTGGTTCCCAATCAGTTGAAGAAATTTGAACGGTCCAACAAACCTTGGACTCAACTTTCCTCTCTTCTCAAATCTTATAAGTCCCTTCCACGGTGAGACTTTAAGCAAAACCGAATCTCCAACTTTGAATGTCATGGGTCATCTTTTCTTTTCAGCATATCTCTTTTGACGATCCTGAGCTGCTAACATCATTTCTCTGATCACCTTTAGCTTTTCAATAGTGTGATGGACTATCTCGGGGCCCATAAACTGCTTTTCTCCAGCTTCAAGCCAACAAGACGGGGAACAATACTTATGTCCGTACAAATCTTGTTAAGGTGCCATCTTGATGCTCAAGTGGAAACTATTATTGTAGGAAAACTCTACTAAAGGTAAGTGCTCATCCCAATTACCTTGGAATTCCAGGGTACATGCTCTTAGCATATCTTCCAGTGTTTGTATCGTTCTTTCGCTCTGACCATCAGTCTGCGGACGGTAAGTTGTGTCACACCCCGTCCATCGGCGGAAACACCGGCTGGTGTAACGTCATTCTTCGTATCACAGTTATATAACATACATTGAACAGTACTAAAGAAAATACATACCTTTATTGATAATTGAAAGTTACATTACTGTTTTTCTAGAACCTATTACATAATATCCGACTATTGTATACTTCTTAACGAACAGAAAGGTAATAGTAAAACTTCCCCTGTTCGAATACATACCAGCTTTTCAATTTCCTGAAAACACATGCATTTAAAAATACGTCAACATAAAGTTGGTGAGTCCACAGGTTTTGACTCCATATAAAAATAATAGATTTTTCAAGTTCAAAAGTATAGTTTTGAAAGTATCATTTTGACTCTCCAACATTTAGTATATATATTAGGTATAATAGTTTACTTATCGATTAAGTGTTATACCTAAACATTCCTTGAGCCTAAGGTATAAGTAGGGGGAAATTTATACTTAACATTAATACTTGTATACGACAAAGTATAATGTTTCTAACAATTTGCTACCATGAGCCTGTAACCGCTGCTACGACACAATACCTCTGATAAAACACACTCATGATTTCCATGAGAACAATACACTCATGATTTCCATGAGAAAGGATAGTTCGTCACTTGCTGATGGTTGACTGTAGCTAACAATCACAAGTGGGGTGGTCAACCCGTATACTAATTATATACGACTTCCTCACTCACACGGGATTAACGGTTTCAGTTGAGAGGATTTCCGCTAAGATCCCCAATCTTAGTTGATGAATACAATTACTCATGTAGACTTCGACGACTTCCTATAGCTCTAACAACAAAAGCATTTTCATGTCTAAAACCCTAAGTTACTAGACTATGCTTTTAAACATTACTCCTAACTTCATAACATTTAGGCAGTATAACAACTATAACTTGAAGTAAAACCATGTTTTATCTTGACATAAAACCAATAACAACAACAACATATAACATATCAAGTTTTATCTTGTCATAAAACTAACAATAACAACATAGAGCATACCAAGTTTTATCTTGACATAAAACCAATAATAGCAACATACTTTATAAATTAACATATAGAACTTCCGAATATAACTTCGGAACTATATCGTACACAACATATATATAGAATCCTAAGTATAATTCAAGATCTACATTAGTATAATAACATGCTGATGAGTTGATAATAGTTGTATATATTAAAAATATTATATTTAGAACAACTATACCCTGGTTATTATAACTATCTACGTTGATACTAATATACTATCATATAGACATAATAGTAATGTATAGACAATATTTAGCATGCGTTTTCCCCCGAAATATTAGAAAGTGGGGCCGTGAAACTCACCCTAGTAGCGTGATTTTATGTAATCTAAGCAGAAACGGTCAGAGGTTCACTTCGTGAATTTAAGGTTCACATCGTGAATCCTGATAGTTAGGGTTTCCTGCCACGTGTCATCCTCTCAGACAGCTGCAACTTCGGAGGGTCGTAACGTTTGCATACGAACTCCGTTTTTGACGTTCTTTATATGAACGCGTAGGTAATTCTGAGTACTACAACTCTATAATAGATTTCAATAGCTAATTCTAAGCCTATTTTAAATTCCTCTAGTTATAAGGATCTATGGCGTTAGAATTTGTCATAACTTCTTCACGCGAAGTCAGATTTAGACGTTCTCTATATTTTTCGAAACGTATGGACGTATACTTTGAGTTTCATCATAAAGAAAGTTCATATTTGTATTAGAATTTATCATGAACTACATAGCACATTTATAACATTACTAGTTTAACAAAATCACATTACATGATTAGCATAATCACATGTGATTGTCTATTGACCTATTTTGACTAGTGTTACATTCTCCCCCCATTAGAATAATTTCGTCCCGAAATTTATGTTATGGATGGGGTTTTGTTAAACAGTTGGGGGTATTTTTCTTTCATTTGATCTTCACGTTCCCAAGTAAATTCAGGTCCTCGTAAAGAGTTGCATCGAACTTTCACTATGGGAATACGACTTTACTTTAATCGTTTGACTTCTCGATCCATGATGTCAACAAGTTCTTCTACAAAGTTGAGTTTCGTATTGACTTTTATCTCTTCGAGAGGTATAACAAGAGTGTAATCGGATAGACATCTTTTGAGATTTGATACGTGAAAAACATCTTGCACATTACATAGCTCTTGAGACAACTTGAATTGGTATGCGATAGAACCAATTCTTGCTAGAATATCAAAAGGTCCTATATAGAGTGGGTTTAATTTTCCTCGTTTCCCGAATCGAATTACGCCTTTCCAAGGAAAGACCTTCAACATTACTTTATCTCCAACTTGGAATTCTAAAGGCTTACGTCTTACGTTAGCATAACTGTTTTGACGATCACGTGCAGCCTTTAATCGATCCTTAATTTGCATGATCTTTTCAGTTGTCTCGTGGATTATTACTGGTCCAGTATGTAAGGTATCGCCTGTACGTTCTCTGGCCATCTGCGTATCTCCAAATTCTGCCAAGCATATTGGGGAACGACATTTTCGTTCATAAAGAGCCTCAAACGGTGCAACCTTGATGCTGGTGTGATGACTATTGTTGTAGCAAAACTTAATTAACGGTAAATGAGTATCCCACGCATTTCCAAAGTCTATTACACAGGCTCGGAGCATATCTTGTAAAGTCTGAATGGTTCTCTCACTCTGAACATCAGTCTGTGGATGGTAAGCTGTACTCATATGTAGACGTGTTCCTAAGGATTTTTGTAGAAATTGCCAAAATCGTGAAGTGAATCTACTATCTCGGTCATAAATAATAGAATTTGGAACTCCATGCAATTTGACAATTTCCATAAGATAAATTCTAGTCAGCTTCTCTATCTTGTCGTTCTCCTTAATTGGTAAGAAATGGGTGGACTTAGTCAATCTATCGACTATTACCCAAATAGTGTCGAACCCACTAGGAGTTTTAGGTAACTTAGTGATGAAGTCCATTGATATCTGCTCCCATTTCCATTCAGGTATTTCCCGTTGTTGAAGTAAACCTGAAGGCTTTTGATGTTCTGCCTTTACTCTAGAACAAGTCAAGCATTTGCTCACATAAGTAGCAATTTCATCCTTCATGTTTGGCCACCAATAATGTACTTTTAAGTCTAAGTACATTTTGTCAGAGCCTGGATGCACAGAATATCTGGACTTGTGGGCTTCTTCTAAGACCAAGTCCCTGACTCCACCGAACTTAGGCGTCCAAATTTGGTTCATAAAGTCTCGCGTTCCGTCATCTTTTTGTATAAGTTGCTTTTCCATTCCTCGCAAAGCTTCGTTCTTGATGTTTTCTTCTTTTAGAGCCTCAAGTTGAGCTTCTCTAATTTGTGCGGTAAAGTTAGAATGGATAGTTATAGTTAATGCTCGTACCCATCACGGTTTAATATATTCTTTCCGGCTCAAGGCATCTGCTACCACGTTTGCCTTTCCGGGATGATAATGAATCTCACATTCGTAATCATTCAACAATTCAACCCATCTTCGTTGTCTCATATTAAGGTCTTTTTGGTTGAAGATGTACTGGAGACTCTTATGGTCGGTAAAAATAGTACACTTAGTACCGTATAAGTAATGTCTCCAAATTTTTAGTGCAAAAACTACAGCTCCCAATTCAAGATCATGGGTACTGTAATTATTCTCATGCACCTTAAGTTGTCGTGATACATAGGCGATAACTTTTCCTCTTTGCATCAACACACATCCTAATCGTTGATTTGATGCGTCACAGTATACGACGAAATCTTCTGTCCCATCTGGAAGGGATAGGATTGGTGTACTACACAACATTTGCTTCAGTTTCTAAAAAACAGCTTCTTGTTTTTCTTCCCAGTTGAACTTCGTATCCTTCTGGGTTAGTGTTGAAAGCGGCTTGGCTATTTTGGAGAAATTCTCTACGAATCTACGGTAATAGCCAGCAAGTCCTAGGAATTGACGCACTTCTGTTGGTGTCTTTGGTGCTTCCCAATTCCTGATTGCTTCAACTTTGGATGGGTCAACATGAATTCCTTCATTGCTAACTACATGACCTAAAAATTGTACTTCTCTAATCCAATACTCACATTTGGAGAATTTGGCGTACACCTTTTCTTTTCTTAGTAGTTCCAAGATTATTTGCAGGTGTTGACCTTGTTCTTCCTTGGTTCGTGAATATATCAATATATCATCGATAAATACTATCACGAATTTATCCAAGTATGGTTTGCAAACACGATTCATAAGATCCATAAAAACTGTTGGGGCATTGGTCAATCCAAAAGACATAACTAAGAACTCATAATGACCATAACGAGTTCTAAATGCTGTTTTTTGAATGTCTTCTTCTTATACTCTGAGTTGATGGTATCCTGATCTAATATCTATTTTTGAGTAGTAGCTGTATCCTTGCAGTTGATCGAATAGGTCATCAATCCTTGGAAGCGGATAACGAATCTTGATCGTCAGCTTGTTCAGCTCCCGATAATCAATACACATTCGAAAGGATCCGTCCTTCTTCTTGACAAACAAGATTGGTGCTCCCCAAGGTGAAAAACTTGGCCTATAAAGCCTTTGTCAAGAAGTTCTTGTAGTTGGCTAGATAATTCTTGCATTTCGGATGGAGCCAACCGATAAGGAGATTTCGCTACGGGTGCTGCTCCTGGAATTAAGTCGATTCGAAACTCGACTTGTCGGACGGGAGGTATTCCAGGTAGATCTTCAGGAAACACGTCAGGGAAATCACATACTTTAGGTATGTCCTTGATTTCTTTTGTCTTTCTCTTCTTATCTACAATGTGGGCTAATAATCCGCTACATTTCTTATGTAGATATTTATGGGTCTTAGTACAAGAGATGACTTTGAGGTTCTTCCCAGATTTATCACCATAGATAATCAGGGCTTCGCCGTTTGGTAAGGGTAGTCGTATGGCTTTCTCATGACATAGAATTTCGGCGTGGTATGAAGATAACTAACCCATTCCAATTATGACATTAAAACTACCGATAGGCATTGGCATGAGGTTGACGTGAAAAAGGTAGTTATTAAGAGTTAACAGACAGTTTTCTAGGATTTCATGTGTTTTCTCGGTTTGACCGTTAGCGATTTCTACTTCATAGATATCTTTTAATTTGCTAGACTCATGACTTAACAATTTTCTAAACGTCGGAGTTATAAAACTTCTATCTGCTCCAGAGTCGAAGAGTATGGTAGCATATAAATTATCTATGAGAAACGTACCAGATACGACCGAAGGGTCCTGGATAGCCTCTCTGCTTCCGATCACAAACGCCCTGTCACGCCCTATGCCTCCTTGACTCCTTAACTTTGGACATTCTTTCTTGATGTGTCCAACCTCTCCACACTCATAGCACATTCTTCCTTCACCACGACCTGTTCCAGTATTTGTTTGCTGATTGACTGTTGCAGGTGTTGTGATCCTGCAGTAACTAGCAGTATGCCCCTATTTCTTGCACTTCGTGTAGACAAAACAGTCACCTGGATGATGACCGTTGCACTGATTTCACCATAAAGATTTTGGTTGTGTGGGTACTGCTGTCGTGGCTGCATAATTGGTTCCCACTTCTTGTCTTTTCTCAGATGATTGTTTGGGATTCTTCCCATTAAACTTGCACTTGTTTGTTCCAGATTTGGGAGACTCACCTTTGAGACCACCACTGTTCCTTGGATCTCTGTGAGGGTTAGCTGATGAGCTATTCACTTGGTGCTGTCATAGGTTGTAGGCTTTGATGTGATCACCATGCCTTTGATTTGCGATGCTAAACCCCAGATATATCTCTCAATCTTCTTATATTTAGGGGTTACAAGTGCTGGACACATTACTGCAAGATCATTAAATCTAGCAGTATAAGCTTTTATCTCTGAACCCTTCATGGTTAGGGTCCACAATTCTTGTTCCAGCTTATGTATTTCCTACCTAGGACAATACTCTTCTACTAGCATCATTTTTAGCTCTTCCCATTTCATGGAATTTGCAGTATCAATTCCCATTGTATTCACATGGCTGTTCCACCATGTAAGTGGTGCATCATCGAAAGTACAGGCTGCAAATCGTAGTTTACAGTCGTCTGGACAGAATCTTATTTGAAACACAGACTCTGTCTTTTCTATCCACCTAGTCAAATTAACAACCCCTTCATTTCCGTGAAAGCTCTTTGGCCTCCAATTCATAAAGTCTTTGTAGGTACACGTTCTACCGGTCACTACATGGGCTTCATTTCTAACTCCACCTCTTGTGACATTAGATAGATCCGCAACAATTCTTTGAGCTATGATTTCTTCAAGTTCTGCTGTACTCATTGGGGGGTTTGGTTCTGGTGGTTGTTGTTGTGGTGCTGATCGTTGGTTAGGGTTTAGCCGAGCACTACTCCTTCTAGGCATTTTGTTTTAGTTCCTATTATAAATAATAAGAATTTTTTAAGTTTCATGAAGAATTAGTCTTTTACTACACGAGTACTAAATACTTCAATTATTTTTCAATGTGTAAAACATAATGGATAAGACAATGATTACTGTAATATATGCTACGTATTATTACCAGCGGTTACATCAGTTTATTTAGGCTTATAAGAGAAAATTTTCTATAAACATTGCAAAATTTGCAAGGTTTTCTACATCCTTGCTATAAACTTTACTCTTCTTCCCTTAACTAGTCTGATTTCTCTATTTACACAACCACTAGTTTTAGCTTATCTACCAGTAACCTAGGTGATGACCTAGCACGTCAGTGACATTAACCACTTGTTCCTCCAGTGCTTGAGTTCTCTGCTCAAGACTTCCTGTGCGTTCTTCATTTCTTGAGATTTGATTCTAGAGCTCTAACTCTGCAATCCTTGCATCGTGAGTAATCATATCATTATAAGCGGAATTTATACGATGATGGACATCCATCACTGATTCCTGATTTCGCGTCCTTTGTCCTTCTAGCCTTCGTCCTCTTCCGGAGAGATGAGTAGCCCTTCCTTTGACAATTTCCATCTTATCTTCAATTTTCACACTTTTCTCAAAAAATTGAGATAAAGTGTTAACTTTAGAAGAATGTGGGGGATGTGGTCGAGATGATTGACCGGTCTCATACATCTTAGCAGCTCTTTCTTCTGCCACCCACCTATCGACGGTTTGTGCGATCCGTGCAGGTTCATCTTGAACTCTATGACTTCCTGAAGATGACGCCTTCTGATTCTTCTTAATCTTTTGCCATATCGGTATGGATTTACGATCCGTGCGTTTCATCTTTGCTCCTCCTGGAACTTGACGGTAAAGAGTGTTCATTGGTGGTAAAGATGATGCCACCGATTCTGTCTCCTCCATTGGTTCGCTCTCTTCCATTGGTTCACTCTCTTCCCATTCGTTGGAAGGTAAAGGTGCTCCATCGTCAGAAGGTATTGGATGAAAGGTGGTTGGATTTATAGGGTAGTAAGGATCGCCTACCATCATGGGGAATGAAACTTCCTCTTCTTCATCCATATACTCGATGATTATCCATTGTCGTGAATGTGCCATGTCGAATTCCTATACATTTTGGATCACCAAGAGTTTAGTCTATCAAATATTACTCCCAAATTAAATAGTTCATATGATCTGATCAAAATAAAATGTAGTTGCGCACCTACACCTAGTTGTGATAGGATCTACGCACATATAAACTTTAGTTGGAATATTTGATCAAAATCCTTGAGATCAAAAACATTCCGGGTATTAAGGTGTATTCTCATCACGGGTCTGAGCCTTTATATATGACTCTATATTATTATTTATTGTATTCACGCTTTAACTATTGTTTGTTACTTCAGGTCTATCTGATAAGGCTCCGGCCAGTCAGGACAGTCGAAAGGGCATGATCATTTTAGCATATAGTCGTTCTGGAATCCAGCAAGCCAAATCGACATGTCTATCCTGTCACCGCTCCCTTAAGTAGTCCTTCAGTAGAATAATTAATAATACTTTTTATTGTAGGCTAAGGGATATACCTAAACCTAATAGAGTAAGCCCTAAACTATAGACGTGCTTTCCTAAGAAAGTACTAGTTCACTATAGTTAATAGCTCTGATACCAATTCTATCACACCCCGGCCATCGGCGGAAACAACGGGTGGTGTAAGGTCATTCTTCGTATCACAGTTATATAACATACATTGAACGGTACTAAAGAAAATACATACCTTTATTGATAATTGAAAGTTACATTACTGTTTTTCTAGAACCTATTACATAATATCCGACTATTGTATACTTCTTAACGAATAGAAAGGTAATAGTAAAACTTCCCCTGTTCGAATACATACCAGCTTTTCAATTTCCGGAAAACACATGCATTTAAAAATACGACAACATAAAGTTGGTGAGTCCACAGGTTTTGACTCCATATAAAAATAATACATTTTCCAAGTTCAAAAGTATAGTTTTGAAAGTATCATTTTGACTCTCCAACATTTAGTATATATATTAGGTATAATAGTTTACTTATCAATTAAGTGTTATACCTAAACATTCCTTGAGCCTAAGGTATAAGTAGGGGGAAACTTATACTTAAGATTAATACTTGTATACGACAAAGTATAATGTTTCTAACAATTTGCTACCATGAGCCTGTAACCGCTGCTATGACACAATACCTCTGATAAAACACACTCATGATTTCCATGAGAACAACACTGTATGCTTCATCGACGCCGGAACAATAACAAGTAAAAGGATAGTTCGTCACTTGCTTATGGTTGACTGTAGCTAACAATCACAAGTGGGGTGGTCAACCGGTATACTAATTATATACGACTTCCTCGCTCACACGGGATTAACGGTTTCAGTTCAGAGGATTTCCGCTAAGATCCCCAATCTTAGTTGATGAATACAATTACTCATGTAGACTTCGACGACTTCCTATAGCTCTAGTAACAAAAGCATTTTGATGTCTAAAACCCTAAGTTACTAGACTATGCTTTTAAACATTACTCCTAACTTCATAACATTTAGGCAGTATAACAACTATAACTTGAAGTAAAACCATGTTTTATCTTGACATAAAACCAATAACAACAACATATAACATACCAAATTTTATCTTGTCATAAAACTAACAATAACAACATAGAGCATACCAAGTTTTATCTTGACATAAAACCAATAATAGCAACATACTTTATAAATTAACATACAGAACTTCCGAATATAACTTCAGAACTATATCGCACACAACATATATACAGAATCCTAAGTATAATTCAAGATCTACATTAGTATAATAACATGCTGATGAGTTGATAATAGTTGTATATATTCAAAATATTATATTTAGAACAACTATACCCCGGTTATTATAACTATCTACGTTGATACTAATATACTATCATATAGACATAATAGTAATGTATATATAATATTTAGCATGTGTTTTCCCCCGAAATATTAGAAAGTGGGGCCGTGAAACTCACCCTAGTAGCGTGATTTTATGTAATCTAAGCTGAAACGGTCAGCGGTTCGCGATCACCGGCCTCAGGATGCAAGATGGGTTCATCAAAGGAGAGAGGAGAAAGAAGTTCAGGTGTAAGAAGAGAAGAGGTTGGACTTGCTATTTATAGGCTGTCCAAGACAAGTGTGTTGGATAAGGTGTATAAGTCCATAACTATTTCTGGTATGTACTTGACCCGACCCGGCATGGTCCATTTGGGTTGCATGGCACCATGCAATTGGATAAACTAAAATGAGAGAAATAACACTTATGGTTTATTAATATATTATAAGTTCTAATATATTAATAATATTATTTAATTAGTTTGATCAAGAATTAATTTAGAATTAATTTAGTGATCAAAAGATAACTAATTAAATATATGGGTAGATTATGTAAATCTTCCATATCTTATATAGTGGGCTAAGAGGCTCCATGGATTATCAAGTTGGGTTCCACCCATAGGATGCTCCATGGAGGCTCCATGGGAGTTACAAACCCATGGGTCATGGAAATGAAGAGTTATGCCACATTAGGGTTTACATGGTGTAACCCTAGATGTGACACACTATATAAGCAACATGTTCTCCACCAAAATCGGCGACACTAAGAAACAAGAGGGCTAGAGCCGATTTTGCAAGTGTAAGATTCTGTCAAAGTTTACTCCTTTGCATTTGGTGTTGTGTGAAGTATTTGAGGCATCACACTTGGGGTGCTAGGCTCACAAGGTTTCAAGGATCATAATCAACAACAAGGTAAGTTATTCTATCTTTCATTCAAGTTAAAAATGTTCCCCATGTATGCTAGATAGGAATATAACCTTGGAATTCAACTTTGCATGATTATTAGACAAACATAGATCCAAGGTTATTAGGGTTGCATGTACACTTAGGAAGTGTTAGAATGCTTAAAACCCATCAGTGGTATTAGAGCGAGGTTCGTTTGTTTTTTTTTTGTGCAAATAGCTTGAAAAAAAATCGTTTTTCTGTTTTCTGCTCGTATGAAAGTTTGCACATTTGTTGCTGGAAATGGACTAGAAACATTACCCTAAACTGTTTTGATGTTTTAAAGCTTGTTTTAGATGGTGTAATGTTTATGCTAATCCATTTACAATGGCAATTATTAAAATTACAAGTTTGTTTTAAGTGTAAGTTTTGATTCTTGAAATTGTTCATATTCATGTTTTTGAACTTATGAAGATTAGATGATCATAGGAATTGTTTGTAACCTTCATGGTAGTTTAATTGATGATCATAATGTGTTTTAATGGAGTCCATAACTTGTCCTCAAGTTATGGAAAACCAAAAGTCTCACTTTTATTAAAGCCATTAAAAGAACACAAGAGTTATAAAAATGAAGAGTCTTCATTTTTATTACTCAATTAATTCATAAGTTATAAGAAATGAAAAGTTTTGGAAGTTTACAAAACTTGCCCTCAAGTTTTGGAACATGTAAAGTCTTGATTAAAACTTTAGTTCCAACCCTTAGAATTTTAAAAGTTAAAATTCAACCCTTATACTTTATAATATTATAAGTTACTAATATATATATGTATAACGTCAAGTCGTCTTACCGCTAGTACGCCTCATTCATGAAGCCGGTCTATACGGGGGGTATAAGGTTGTTGCCTATAAAATGGCAACTTAATGGGTGTCCACTCCCACCCACCGCTTCCTTGATCGGTGGAGGGTCGTTAGCCGAACGGGTAAGACAAGGACTTATAAATTCTCATTAAAAGTATGATGAATATTATAAAGTAACTAAATGCTTTTATTAAATTCCCAATCTTAGTTACTTTAGGAAAATGTGAATAAGGTGATAATCCATGAAATTACACTTTACACTTTGTTTAAGTCGTTGGTGGAGCGTGTGTGGTTAACCGGCACACTAACTTGGACTTAACAAGGTAGGTAAAGGGTGACTTAAGGTTTACCATAGCATCGGTGGAGCGTGTGTGGTTTACCGGCACATCGATTGAGTGATAAACCTTGAGGGTACCAAGTGATTTGCATGGTTACTTCACACCTCGTTTTGTGATCCTCGGTATCCCAGTCACAAAACTTGGAGGGCACACTCGAGATTGAAACATGCCTTTGAAAAGTTCATTGAATCTCAAAAGAATCTAGGAATTTCTAAGAACCAATTAAAAACCTAATATTTATATTTCGTTTTTCATGGTGGAAATTGGTGAATCGTCATTCACCTACCTTTCAAATATGTTATAGCTTGGATTACGGCATACCTCTTCTAAGTTATAATATATTGTGATTGGATCCTAGCCTTAATATTACATTTGGGTGTTTTATTAAGGACTCTCTTAATATCTAAACTAATCTTGTCCTCTTCTTTCAGATGTCTTCAAACAATGCTGCTTCTGGCTCTAATCCTAATGGCTCCTTTACCCTTATGAACTTGTGTGGGAAAGTCACTTTTGATGGATCCAACTTCAATAAATGGATCAGAAACATCAGGATGATTACCCGCTACGAGGACAAAGAATATGTCCTTGACAAGGAGCTTAAGGAGATTGAAGAGACCACTGCAACTCCCCAGGAGATCGCTGACTTCCGGGCACACGAAAGGGATGCTACAAAAGTGGCATGCATCATGTTGTCCACCATGACAGCGGAACTCTAAAAGTCCTATGAGGACTTCTACCCTTTTGAAATGCACCAAGATCTGATGGAAAGATACCATCAAAGTGCACGACAAGAGAGGTATGAAATCATATGCTCTATCATAACAACCATGATGAAGGACGGGGAATCCGTCACGAGCCACATGCAGAAAATGCAAAGGTATGTGGATCGGTTGCTGAAGCTTAATGTGAACTTCCCTGAGGAGCTTGCAATAGATATCATTTTGCACTCCTTACCATCGTGCTATGATCAATTCCGCATGACATATCACATGAATAAGGAAGAGGTCACACTCAGCAAACTTTAGGGACTCCTCAAGACCGCAGAAACAGGTCTTAAGGGTAAGTCGGTTGTTAACACTCCTACTCCAAACTCCGCCCCGGTTTTGGCAATCGGGAAAGGTAGAGGGAAGAAGAGGAAGAGCTCTTCGAAGGGTACCAAGGCTAGGACCCTTGATGGCTCTTCTTCAAGTGGAACCAAGAAAGGTTTTGTCACTCCTTCTTCTGACCCTAAAGAGGCTGAATGCTTCTATTGCCATGAAAAGTCACATTGGAAGCGGAACTGCCCAAAGTACCAGCAAGATGTGAAGGATGGGAAAGTTAAACCCAACCATGCAGGTATTTACACTATCTTATCTAATAACTCACCCCATTCTAACTCTTGGGTCCTTGATACCGGTTGTGGTATTCATATCTGTTCTGATTTGCAGGGACTAAGAAGAAGTTAGAATGTGGAGCATGGAAGAATAAACTTAATCATGGGGAATAAGAAAGCTTTACCTGTCACCAAGATTGGAGTTTATACTTTATCGCTAAGTATTGGGTTTGGTTTAGATTTGAATGAATGTTGTTATTCGCCAGAAATGGCAAGAAATATTATTTCCTTTCATGCATTGTATAAACAAGGTTTCACCTTTTCATTTGATAATGAAGTTGGTTCGATTAATGCTTTCTTTAATAATGTTCTTTATTTTAAAGCATTACCTTGTGATGGTGTATATGAAACTGTATCTGTGGTTGATAACTTAGGAAATAATGTATTGTGTATTGATTCTGTTAATGATAATAACTTGGATAAAGCTTCATTATGGCATTGTCGTCTTGGACATATAAGCAAGAAACGCATAGGCCAACTCCAAAAGGATGGAGTATTGGAGTCATTTGACCTAAAGTCAGATGATAGTTGCGAATCATGCTTACTTAGAAAAATGACAAAGTCACCCTTCATAGGATCTTGTGAGAGGGGTGAAGGTTTGTTAGATCTTATACACACGGACGTGTGTGGGCCCTTCAAACATGCCACAAGGGATGCTAATCATTATTATTTGACTTTTGCTGATGATTACAGTAGATATGGATATGTCTACTTAATCAAGCATAAGTCAGAGACTTTTGAGAGGTTTAAAGAGTTTAAACAGGAAGTCGAGAATCAATTGGGCAGGAACATTAAGATGCTTCGATCCGATCGAGGTGGTGAGTATCTTAGTTCAGAGTTCCTCGACTATCTTAGGGAATGTGGGATTGTCTCACAATTGACACCTCCCAGGACACCGCAGTTGAATGGTGTAGCTGAGAGGCGTAATCAAACCTTGTTGGATGTGGTTCGTTCCATGATGAGTCGAGCTTCGCTACCAATCTCATTTTGGGGGTATGCCTTAGAGACTGCTGCCCATATCCTTAATCTAGTTCCCACAAAGAAAGTTGCCAAAACTCCTCATGAGATGTGGACTGGTAAAGTACCCAAACTAGACCACATTAAGATTTGGGGTTGCGAGGCTTTCGTGAGAAGCGAGACTCATGATAAGCTCGAACCTCGAAGTGAGAGGTGTATTTTCATCGCCTACGTACAGAAATCCTTTGGTTACCTCTTCTACAGACCTAGTGAGAATGTGGTCTTTGTAGCTAGGAGGGCTTTCTTTCGAGAGAGAGAGTTCATAAGCCAAGGAGACAGTGGGAGGCAACTTGACCTTGAAGAAATTCAAGAGTCAAGTGGTGAAGGAACTTCAAACCCTAGCACTCAACTTGAGGAGGAAACTCCTGTTGAGCCAATTGACAAGTATGTACCTCTGAGGCATTCCACAAGGGTTAGGAATGCACCTGAGCATTACTATGGATTCCATATTACTGCGGAAGGTGATACACTTATCAGTGATGAGACACTGATAGGTCTGGATGAACCTAAAAGTTACGCGGAAGCCATGGCAGGCCCTGAGTCAGCCAAGTGGAAAGAGGCAATGGACAGCGAGATACAGTCTATGTATGACAATCAAGTTTGGAACTTGGTTGAGAATGTACCAGGTCGTAAGACTGTAGGGTGCAAATGGATCTTCAAGAAGAAGACCGACATGGATGGTAATGTACACACTTATAAGGCACGACTGGTTGCAAAGGGTTTCTCACAAACTCCGGGAGTTGATTATGATGAGACCTTTTCTCCAGTGGCCAAGATTAAGTCTATTAGGGTTCTGTTAGCCATAGCCGCATTTCATGACTATGAAATATGGCAAATGGATGTCAAAACCGCTTTCCTTAATGGAAAGTTGGCGGAGGATGTTTACATGAGTCAGGCAGAGGGTTTTGTCAACACAGAGTACCCTAATAGAGTGTGTAAGCTTGAGAAATCCATTTATGTGTTAAAGCAAGCACCTCGCAGACAGAATCTTTGCTTTGATGATAAAGTCTAGGAATTTGGCTTTTCTAGGAGTGAAGATGAATCTTGTGTATATGTCAAGGCTTGTGGGAGTATAGTTAGCTTTTTGGTATTGTATGTGGATGACATACTACTCATAGGAAATGACATCCCAACTCTGCAGGAAGTTAAGTCCTGGCTTAGGAAGTGTTTCTCTATGAAGGACCTAGGAGAAGCTGCCTATATTCTAGGGATAAGGATCTTGAGAGACCGGAGTAAAAGACTAATTGGACTTAGTCAGAGTACCTACTTGGATAAGGTGCTGAAGAGATTCGGCATGCAGGACTCCAAGAAAGGAGAGTTACCCATCCAGAGTATCGCCAGATTGAGTAAGACACAAAGCCCTAGTACTGAGGCTGAGATAGCAGAAATGAGTCGAATACCTTATGCTTCGGCTGTAGGATCGATCATGTATGCTATGACGTGTACTCGACCTGATGTAGCCTTTTCTTTGAGCATGGTTAGCAGGTATCAGGGGAACCCTGGCAAGGCACACTGGACTGCGGTAAAGAATATCCTCAAGTACCTACGGAGGACTAAGGACTGGGTCCTTACCCTCGGTGGGAGTGAAGACTTGAGAGTTGTAGGGTATAGTGATGATAGCTTTCAGACTGATAGGGATAATTTCCGCTCTCAGTCAGGCTGGGTCTTTACCTTAAATGGAGGAGCAATTTCTTGGAAGAGTTCCAAGCAAGAGACAATGGCTGATTCAACTTGCGAATCAGAGTATATAGCAGCTAGCGAGGCAGCAAAGGAGGCGATATGGCTGAAGAACTTCATTGGAGACCTTGGAGTTGTACCAGCTATTAAAGAGCCAATGGAAATTTTCTGTGATAGTGAAAGTGCAGTTGCCTTAGCCAAGGAACCAAGGGATCACGGGAGATCCAGACACATCGACAGAAAATACCATTTCATCAGACATCGAATAGAAGAAGGACTCCTCGTGGCAAAGAGGGTATCATCGGATGAGAATCCAGCAGATCCCCTCACGAAAGGACTGACTCGGGTTAAGCATCTCCAGCATGCTCGGAGCATAGGGCTGAAGGATGATATTAGATTTAGTAGTTAGATAACCTTGAAATTTGTAAAGTGTAATTGACATTAGATGATGAATAAAAGGTGTTTTATTTATGAGTAAAGTGTTGCTATCTCTTGTCGATCGTTTAATATATTTCTTTTGCATGTTTTGACTTCCAGAATAATTATGTTTGGTATATCATATTATTCGAACCTCCACAGTCGGTCATATGTCGGAAGTAGGTATGAATCAAGACTGTCATGATTGGTTGCAGAGGTCTAAGTTATTGGACATGGCTACAACACTCATGAGTGCTCATAAGTTCTGAGCATTGAACTCAACCCACGCTCATTGGAATCACTTCATGGAATTTATCTCGAGTGATCGTGAGACGGTAATATCATATAAGTCTTCAAACCTAGATATATGATCTGTTACTTATGAGTTGGTTATGCATTGATTGTACGAAAACACATTGGTAACTCGATGTTATAAAATGTGCTTTTGTGTATAATTCAATGAGTGGTAGAACAAACATATGAGTCTAAGTTTATCTGTTCCTTCTTGGATTAGAAGCTGATATCTGGGCCCCTCGATGATTTTGTTTTGACCTATGTACCGGGCCCGGTCAGAACTAAGTTGATGTGTTCAATTAAGTTCTTTGTCAAACAAATCGGAAATCGGGAAACAAACTGCTGGACAATAAGTAAGACATTGTTCCATGTATTTGTCCGGCTGATATCTAGAACAGAGGATTATATGATCACTTATCTTAAATGGCGTATCATCATCTTCTCAGTTCCGAGAGACCTTGAAAGAGCTACGATTGTCGATCGGTTCCTGAAGTATTGCAGTTATAGTTATTAGACTTATCCAAGTGGGAGACTGTTGGATAAGGTGTATAAGTCCATAACTATTTCTGGTATGTACTTGACCCGACCCGACATGGTCCATTTGGGTTGCATGGCACCATGCAATTGGATAAACTAAAATGAGAGAAATAACACTTATGGTTTATTAATATATTATAAGTTCTAATATATTAATAATATTATTTAATTAGTTTGATCAAGAATTAATTTAGAATTAATTAAGTGATCAAAAGATAACTAATTAAATATATGGGTAGATTATGTAAATCTTCCATATCTTATATAGTGGGCTAAGAGGCTCCATGGATTATCAAGTTGGGTTCCACCCATAGGATGCTCCATGGAGGCTCCATGGGAGTTACAAACCCATGGGTCATGGAAATGAAGAGTCATGCCACATTAGGGTTTACATGGTGTAACCCTAGATGTGACACACTATATAAGCAACATGTTCTCCACCAAAATCGGCGACACTAAGAAACAAGAGGGCTAGAGCCGATTTTGCAAGTGTAAGATTCTGTCAAAGTTTACTCCTTTGCATTTGGTGTTGTGTGAAGTATTTGAGGCATCACACTTGGGGTGCTAGGCTCACAAGGTTTCAAGGATCATAATCAACAACAAGGTAAGTTATTCTATCTTTCATTCAAGTTAAAAATGTTCCTCATGTATGCTAGATAGGAATATAACATTGGAATTCAACTTTGCATGATTATTAGACAAACATAGATCCAAGGTTATTAGGGTTGCATGTACACTTAAGAAGTGTTAGAATGCTCAAAACCCATCAAAGTGCACGTCGTGAACTTAAGATCCACGTCGTGAATCTAAGTTGCATCATCTCGTAGACTTGACATTTGCGTCCTAGCTTCGGAAGGTGTCACGATTCTAGTTTCACGTCGTGAACTTTATGTTCACGTTGTGGGGATCCAACACCTCACCCCCGTACACTTCGCATGTGTTTTCTAGCCCCGAAATGTGTCCTGGACTACTTTCACGTCGTAAATTTAAGGTTCATGTCGTGAATCCAGATAGTTAGGGTTTCCTGCCACGTGTCATGCTCTCAGACAGCTGCAACTTCGGAAGGTCGTAACTTTTGCATACGAACTCCGTTTTTGACGTTCTTTATATGAACGCGTAGGTAATTCCGAGTACTACAACTCTCTAATAGATTCCAATAGCTAATTATAAGCCTATTTTTTCAACTCCTCTCGTTATAAGGATCTATGGCGTTAGAATTTGTCATAACTTCTTCACGCGAAGTCAGATTTAGACGTTCTCAATATTTTTGGAATCGTATGGACGTATACTTTGAGCTGCATCATAAAGAAAGTTCATATTTGTATTAGAAATTATTATGAACTATATGTTGGGTTTTGAGCATTCTAACACTTCCTAAGTGTACATGCAACCCTATTAAACCTTGGATCTATGTTTGTCTAAGATACATGCAAGATATTATTTTCCAAGGTTTATAACCTATCTAGCATGGCATGGGGTACTTTTACCATAAAAGAACTAGATGAATTACATACCTTTTGTTGATTGTTGATTCCTTGGAGTTTGAGAGCCAAGCACCAATAATGTGAATGCCTCAAATGGAAATCACAAATCACCACAAACTTGGAAAAAATGTATGAGAGAGTATACTAACTCTTGATTTTGGCCACCAAACTTACACACACATTAGTGTCTTTTTCATGCAACATAAGCTTGTTTATATAGTGTTCATGGTTAGGGTGAAACCCTAATAACCCATGTCTTTTCCTCTTCCAAGGATCCATGGGTAAAAGCTCCATGGATCATCCATGGACTTCCATATAAGCTTAGCCCATTCCCAAATGAGTGTTAGCCCACACCATATAAACATAATAGCCCATGATTTAATTAGTCTTCCTTTTAATCACTAAATTAATACATAATTAATTCAAGATTAAAACTAATTAAGTAACATGACTTTATATTAATATATTAAAACTTATAATATATTAATAAATCGTAAGTATACAACTCTCATAAAATTATCCATAACTAGTTTGGGTGAAGTGCAACCCAAATGGACCATGCCGGGTCGGGTCAAGTATATACCAAATAAGTTATGGACTTAGACACCTTATCCAAAAGACTCCCACTTGGATAAGTCTAATAACTGTATTTGCCTATATTACTTCAGGAACCAACCAGCAATCGTAGCTCTCAAAAACTCTTGTGAACTATGAAGCGCCATTTTAGATAAGTGATCATACAATCCTCTGCTCTCATGATATCAGCCGGAGAAATACATGGAACAATGTCTTACTTATTGTCTAGCAGTTGTTTCTCGATTTCCGATTTGTTTGACAAAGAACTTAACTGAACACATCAAATTAGTTCTGATCGGGCCCGGTACATGGGTCAACACAAAATCATCGATGGGCCCAGATATCGCTTTTATTTCTAGAAGGAACAGATAAACTTCGACTCATATGCTTGTTCTACTACTTATTGAATTGCACACAAAGGCACGTTTTATAACATCAAGTTACTGATGCGTTTACGTGCAATCAATGCACAACCAACTCATAGGTAACAACTCATATCTCTAGGTTTGAAGACTTATATGATATTACCGTCTCACGATCACTCGAGATAAATTCCATGAAGTGATACAAGTGAGCGTGGGTTTATTCCAATACTCATAACTTATGAGTACTCATGAATGTTGTAGCAACCATTGCTATGGCTAAACACCTTTAGTCATCTACAATCCCAATTCATGACAGTCTTGATTCATACCTATTTCCGACATATGACCGACTATGGAGAGTTTGAATAAATTAATTATTCTGGAAGTCAAAACATGCAAAACTGAAACAATAGTAAATAATTGACAATGATAGCAACACTTTACTCATAAATAAATCACATATTTTATTCATCATCAAACGTCAATTACATTTTACAAGTTTCAGAAAAGGCTATCTAATCTGTAAAACTAATATCGTCCCTCAGCCCGATGCGCCTCACATGCTGCAAATGCTTCACCCTCGTCAGTCCCTTCGTAAGGGGATCCGCAGGGTTCTCATCTGACGATACCCTCTTTGCCACGAGGAGTCCCTCTTCTATCTTGTGTCTTATGAAGTGATATTTTCTGTCAATGTGTTGGGATCTGCCATGATCTCTTGGTTCCTTGGCTAAGGAAACCGCACTATTGTTGTCACAGAAAATCTTCATAGGCTCCTTAATAGCTGGTACAACTCCAAGGTCTCCGATAAAGTTCCTCAGCCATATCGCCTCCTTTGCCGCTTCACTCGCTGCTATGTACTCTGATTCACAAGTCGAATCAGCTACAGTCTCCTGTTTGGAACTCTTCCAAGTGATTGCCCCTCCATTTAAGGTAAAGACCCAGCCCGACTGAGAGCGGAAGTTATCCCTATCAGTCTGAAAGCTAGCATCACTATACCCTACTACTCTCAAGTCATCACTCCCACCAAGGGTAAGGATCCAATCCTTAGTCCTCCGCAGGTACTTGAGAATATTCTTTACCGCAGTCCAATGAGCCTTGCCAGGGTTCCCCTGATATCTGCTGACCATGCTCAAAGCGAAGGCCACATCAGGACGGGTACAAGTCATAGCATATATGATCGAACCAACAGCGGAAGCATAAGGTAATCGACTCATCTCAGCTATCTCATCTTCTGTACTCGGGCTCTGAGCCTTGCTCAGTTTGGCATTGCTTTGGATCAGTAATTCTCCTTTCTTAGAATTCTGCATGTTGAACCTTTTCAACACCTTATCCATGTAGATACTCTGACTAAGTCCAATTAGTCTTTTACTCCTTTCTCTTAATATCCTTATCCCTAGGATATAGGTAGCTTCTCCAAGGTCCTTCATAGCAAAGCACTTCCCAAGCCAGGACTTAATCTCCTGCAAGGTTGGGATGTCATTTCCTATGAGTAGTATGTCATCCACATACAGTACCAAAAAGCTAACTATACTCCCACTAGCTCTGACATACACGCATGACTCATCTTCACTTCTTGAGAAACCAAACTCTTTGACCTTCTCATCGAAACAAAGATTCCAACTTCGAGATGCTTGTTTCAAGCCATAAATGGATTTCTGAAGCTTGGACACTCTATTGAGGTACTCTGCACTGACAAAACCTTCTGGCTGATTCATGTAAACATCCTCAGCCAACTTTCCGTTAAGGAAAGCGGTTTTGACATCCATTTGCCATATTTCATAATCATGAAATGCAGCAATAGCTAGCATAACCCTAATAGACTTAATCTTTGCTACTGGTGAAAAGGTTTCATCATAATCAATACCCTGAGTTTGAGTAAACCCCTTCGCAACCAGTCGAGCCTTATAAGTGTGCACCTTCCCATCCATGTCGGTCTTCTTCTTGAAGATCCATTTGCACCCGACTGTCTTACGGCCTGGTACATTGTCAACCAAGTTCCAAACTTGATTGTCATACATGGACTGTATCTCGCTGTCCATAGCCTCCTTCCATTTAGCAGACTCTGGGCCTGCCATGGCTTCCTTAACACTGTTAGGTTCATCCAGATTTACCAGTGTACTGTCACTGATAAATGTATCACCTTCCGTAGTAATATGAAATCCATAATAAAACTCAGGTGTGTTCCTAACCCTTGTGGAATGCCTCGGAAGTATAGACTCGTCAGCTGGATCAACATGAATTTCCTCCTCAAGTTGATTGCTAGTGTCTGAGGTTCCTTCACCAATTGAGTCTTGAATTTCTTCATGGTCAATTTGCCTCCCACTGTCTCCTTGGTTTATAAATTCTCTCTCTCTCTCTCGAAAGACCCCTCTCCTAGCCACAAAGACCACATTCTCACTGGGTCTGTAGAAGAGGTAACCAAAGGATTATTGTGGGTAGCCGATGAAAATACACCTTTCACTTCGAGGTTCAAGCTTGTCATGAGTTTCGCGCCTCACGAAAGCCTCGCAACCCCAAATCTTGATATGGTCCAAATTGGGAACTTTCCCAGTCCACATTTCATGAGTTGTTTTGGCAACCTTCTTTTTAGGGACTAGATTAAGGATGTGGGCGGAAGTCTCTAAGGCATACCCCCAAAAAGAGATTGGTAGCGAAGCTCGACTCATCATAGAGCGAACCATGTCCAACAAAGTTCGATTGCGCCTCTCAGCTAAACCATTCAGCTGTGGTGTCCTGGGAGGTGTCAATTGTGAGAAAATCCCACACTCCTTAAGATAGTCGAGGAACTCAGTACTAAGATACTCACCACCTCGATCGGATTGAAGCATCTTAATGTTCCTGCCCAATTGATTTTCTACTTCCTGTTTAAACTCTTTAAACCTTTCAAAAGTTTCTGACTTATGTTTGATTAAGTAGACATAACCATATCTACTAAAATCATCAATAAAAGTCACATAATAGCGATTAGCATCCCTTGTGGCGGTTTTGAATGGTCCACATACATCAGTATGTATAAGGTCCAACAAACCCTCACCCCTTGCACAAGTACCAGTGTAGGGTGATTTTGTCATTTTTCCAAGTAGACAAGACTCACAACTATCATCCGACTTGAGGTCGAACGACTCCAAGACTCCATCCTTTTGGAGCTGGCCTATGCGTTTCTTGCTTACATGTCCAAGACGACAATGCCACAAAGATGCTTTATCCCAGCTAGTAGAAGAATCAATACATAATACATTATTTCCTAAATTATCTACAACCGATACAGCTTCATACACACCATCACAAGGTAATGCTTTAAAATAAAGAACATTATTAAAGAAAGCATTAATACTACCAACTTCATTATCAAAAGAAAAGGTAAAACCTTGTTTGTACAAAGCATGAAAGGAAATAATATTCCTCGCCATTTCAGACGAGTACACACATTTATTCAAATCTAACTTTAACCCACTATCTAGCAACAAAGTATAAACTCCAATCTTGGTAACAGGTGCAACCTTCTTGTTCCCCATCATTAAGTTTATCTTTCCGTGCTCCACTTCCTCACTTCTTCTTAGGCCCTGCAAGTCACAACAGATGTGAATACCACAACCTGTATCAAGAACCCAAGAATTAGAATATGGTGAGTTATTAGACAATATAGTGTAAATACCTGCATGGGATGGTTTCACTTTTCCATCCTTGACATCCTGCAAGTACTTTGGGCAGTTTCGCTTCCAGTGCCCCTTATTTTGACAGTAGAAGCATTCAGCATCCTTAGGGATGGCAGAAGGAGTGATAGAACCACCTTTGGTTCCAGATGAGGAGCCTTCATGGGACTTTCCCTTGGTACCCTTCGAAGGGTGCTTCCTCTTCTTCCCTTTGCCTTGCCCGATAGCCAAAACAGGGGTAGTAGTAGGAGTAGGAGTAGCAACCGACTTACTCTTAAGACCACTTTCGGCAGTCTTCAGAAGTCCTTGAAGCTTACTGAGTGTGACTTCCTCCTTGTTCATGTGGTATGTCATACGAAATTGATCATAACACGATGGCAAGGAGTGCAAAATGATATCAATTGCCAACTCCTCAGGGAAGTTCACATTCAGTTTCATTAGACGGTCCACATACCTTTGCATTTTCTGCATGTGGCTCGTGATTGGTTCGCTATCCTTCATACAGGTAGTGATCATGGAGGAGATTATTTCATACCGCTCTTGACGAGCACTCTGATGGTACCTTTCCATCAGATCCTGATGCATCTCAAAAGGGTAATAGTCCTCATAGGACTTTTGGAGTTCAGCTGTCATGGTGGCCATCATGATGCATGCCACCTTGGTGGCATCTCTTTCATGTGCCTGATACTAAGCGACCTCCTCAGGAGTAGCAGTGGACTCATCAAGCTCCTTTAGCTCCTTATCGAGGACATATTCCTTGTCCTCGTAACGAGTGACCATCCTGATGTTCCGGATCCAATCCATGAAGTTAAAACCATCAAAGATGACCCTCCCACAAAGGTTCATGAGGGAAAGGAGCCAGTAGGGTTAGAGCCCGAAGCATTGTTGTTGGAAGACATCTGAAAGGAAGAAAACAAGTTTAGATTAGATATATCGAATCCTTAATAATACACCCAAATGTAATATTAAGGCTAGGATCCAACACAATATATTATAACTTAGAAGAGGGATGCCGTAATCTAAGCTATAATATATTTGAAGGTAGGTGAATGACGATTCACCAATTTCCACCATGAAAACGAAATGAATTATTAGGTTTAATTGGTTTTTGAAATTCCTAGATTCTTTTGAGATTCATTGAACTTTTCACTGGCATGTTTCAATCTCGATTGTGCCCTTCAAGTTTTGTGACTGGGATGCCGAGGATCACAAAACAAGGTGTGAATAACCATGCAAATTCACTTGGTACCCTTAATATTATCACCTAATCAATGTGCCGGTTAACCACACACGCTCCACCGATCTATGATAAACATTAAGTCACCCTTCGTGATCCTTACTAGTCCAAGTTAGTGTGCCGGTTAACCACACATGTTCCACCAACGACTTGGTAAGGTACAAAGTGTGAATTTCATGGGTTAGCACCATATTCACATTTTCCTAAAGTAACTAAGATTGGGAATTTATAAAAGGTTTAGTTACTTTATAATATTCATCATACTTTTAATGAGAATTTATAAGTCCTTGTCCTACCCGTTCGGCTAACGACCCTCCACCAGTCAAGCAAGCGGTGGGTGAGAGTGGACACCCATTAAGTTGCCATTTTATAGGCAACAACCTTATACCCACCTTATAGACTGGCTTCATGAATGAGGCGTAGTAGCGGTAAGACGACTTTGATCTTATACATGTTGGATTAGTGTCTAAGTCCATAACTATAATTGGTATGTACTTGACCCGACTCGGCATGGTCCATTTGGGTTGCATGGCATCGGAACATTTGGATAGACCGTTTATGAGGAAAAGACATTTTATGACATATTAATATATTATAAGTTCTAATATATTAATATGAAATCATGTTATTTAATTAGTATTGATCAAGAATTAATTTGGACTTAATTTAGTGATCAAAAAGAGACTAATTAAATATATGGGGATTGATTGTGTAAATCATTCATTATTATATATGTGGGCTTATGATCCAAGATTCCTTTATGTTGGGTTTAACCCATGTGGTGATCCATGGATACTCCATGGAGGTTAAAACCCATGGAGCATAAGGAATGGGTAAAGTCATGAGTTACATGGTGTAACCCTAATAGCCACACTATATAAGAACCCCTTTAGTTCAAGAAATGGGCACTAGTGATACATATTTTGAGGGCTAGCCAATTTGAACATGTATGTCTTCTTCTCATGGTTATTCCAAGAGTTCATGATGTTGTGTGAACCATTTGAGGTGTCACATTTGGGGCACTAGGCTCTCAAGCTTTATGGAGTCAAGCAACAACAACAAGGTATGTATTCTATCTATTTTATTATCCTAGTATCAATGTTTTGGTATGCTAGTTAGGATAATACCTTGGATAATCATATTTGCATGTATAATAGAGAAAACATAGATCCAAGGTATTTAGGGTTGCATGTACACTTAGGAGTGTTAGAATGCTCAAAACCCATCAGTGGTATCAGAGCCTAGGCTTGTTTTCAATTATACTTGATGCAAATTGCTGAAAAATGCAAAAAAAGTCGAATTTCGGGCATTCTGGGCACTGGAATCGCCGAGTCCACTGATGAACTCGCCGAGTCCATGAAGAAAATCATCCTACTCGGCGAGTAGGTTGATACACTCGACGAGTAGGAGCCCCAGACAGCATATTTTCGAGGTTTTTGGCTAGAAATGGACTAGGAACATTACCCTAAGATGTTTTTGAACTTGTAAACTTGTTTTTAATGTGGTAATGTTCATACTAATCCAATTTCAAAGATAATTGTCAATAGATTCATGTTTTGTATTAGTTTAGTGATTAGGCTTATTACATGAAAAAGTTTGATTTGAATTATCTTGTTCTTATGAGTTGCTTAGATTAATAGAAAAGTTAATTGATTATGTGTTTTCAATCCATTTTAATCTAAGAGTTGATTCTAAAATGTGTTTTTGTAACTTGTCCTCAAGTTATATGAAAAGACACATTTAAGTTTCATAAAACTCATAAAAGTTGGTAATGGTTACAAAAATGAAGAGTCTTGTCCTCAAGTTATGGAGGTTCAAGAGTCACTTCATTAAGTAATAAAATGTGTAACCTTAGTTAATTCCATAAATTACAAAATAAAGAAAAGATACATTCTTTTATTAGTTTAAAGTCTTCCATAACTTGTCCTCAAGTTATGGAACTTGAAGAGTTTTTTAATTAAAACTAATTTAAACACATAAGTTATGGAATTAATTAGTTTTGAATAGTTTCAAAACTTGCCCTCATGTTTTGGAATTTCAAAAGTTTCACTTATGAATACTTTAATTCCAAGTTAGCCCTTAGAATTTTAAAAGTTAAAATTCAAACCCTTATACTATTATTATAATTTTAATTATATAGATATGTATAAGATAAAGTTAATCTTACCGTTAGTAGGCCTCATTCACGAAGCTGGTCTATAAGGGGGGTATAAGGTTACTGCCTATAAAATGGCAGTTTAATGGGTGTCCACTCTCACCCACCGCTTCCTTGACTGGTGGAGGGTCGTTAGCCGAACGGGTAGGAAAGGACTATAATTCTCCCTTCATTAAAAGTATTAATGATAAATACTAAGTAACTAAACATTTATAAATTCCCAATTCTTAGTTACTTAGGAAAATGTGAAATTGGTGCTAACCCATAAAATTACACTCTGTACCTTACCAAGTCGTTAGTGGAGCGTGTGTGGTTAACCGACACACTAACATGGACTAGTAAGAGTGGCAAAGGGTAACTTAACTTTATTATAGATCGGTGGAGCGTGTGTGGTTAACCGGTACATCAATTAGGTAATATTGTTGAGGGTACCAAGTCAATTTGTATGGTTATTGACACCTTGTTTGTGATCCTCGGCATCCCAGTCACAAACTTGAGAGGGCACAATCGAGATTCAAACATGCCATTGAAAGTTCAATGTATCTCAAAAGATCTAGGAGTTTCAAATCCAATTAAAACTTAATTATATTTCGTTTTTCATGGTGGAAATTGGTAAATCGTCATTTACCTACCTTCAACTATTTTATAATTTGGATTACGACATCCCTCTTCCAGTTATAAATAGGTTGTTGGGTCCTAGCCTTAATATTTCATATTGGGTGTTATATTAAGGACTTTAAATCAACTCTCTTGAATATCTCCCAAAAGATGATCTTCCCAAATCTCTTGAAACAAGCTTTCCTAAATGAAGATGATGTCCCATGGAAATCATACTTCTTTCACCTCCTCCAATTATTCTCCCTAACCCACAAGTTCCTGAAAATTTTAAGGTCACTCAAGCCCTATTGGCAAGCAAAGGTCTATGTGTGATCACATCTTGGAGATGTAGTCACATATTGACAAGCCGGGAGAGTTGGGTGTCAAAGTCTAGAGGAAGCTGATGATCAATCACTTTCTAAGTCACATAGTGAGTTCCTTTGGGACTCCTATGAAACAGACTATGACAAGACCCTTAATGATCTTATCTATTTGCTAAGATCAACTTCCTAAAACTTTATGGACATTGACAATGATGACATTGGATATCCAGTAAAGCTCTCTCTTCCCAATGGAAAGGGATCGGCCATAGTCAACTCGGTTGACCAAATGGTAAAGAGAACGGCTAAGTTTGAGATAGTCCCATTATCAAGGGACTATTGCCAAAGAAAGGGGCATTAGTTGCGAAGCTGCCAAATTTACCTAAGGATGTTAAAGTCAATAAGTTTGACTCTACTTCAGGTAAAGTCCACTATCTAACTCTGCTAAGTTTCTATTATGAGATTCTTGATACATGATGTGACTGGGTCACATGGTGATGTTTTAAGAATCAAAGAAAAAGTGAAGAAACTTAAAGAAAGAATATGCTGAATCTGATGGCATAGATGGATTTCTATCGCATAGTTTGAAGATCGGATTCTTGAGCTACTTCTTAAGAGTTATGATATATTGCTTAGGAATAAATAACAACAAAGTTTTCATGTGCTTTTGCATTGTAAGGATAGTTTTTCCGCAAAGTTTTTTAAAATAAAAGGAAAAATGATGATTTTATTTATTTATTTTAAAATATCCTTACAAATAGCATTTGAGAAAAAAATTGGTGCTTATAAGATTCCATTAAGAGCAAGAGTGGAAATATGAATTTGATTCTTTCATTTGTGGTAGTGTCTAAATTTACCAAATAAGGAAAGATTCTCATCACCTTAGTTTCAATTGGACCGAAACTTGGAATCATGCAATTTGTAGAGCATGATGAATGAGAACCTTCAAGCATTGGAAAAATTAAGACTAACCACTTGTTCACATGGATGTGTGAATCAAGTAACGGACTAAGGGATCGAGTACACATTCTTGTGCACTGATTGAGTCCACCACAAAAGATCGATAAGACTATTCGTCATGATTTACTAAAGTTTAGTAAATATGGTTATACTTACAGGCTTAAGTATAATTCTGAAGCATTGGAAAAAATTTCAGTGTATGGCGGAACGAATGAGAAGAATCAAATTAGGCAGAAGGATAAAAGTTTCTCAAATCTGAAAAGATGGGAGAGTACTTTAGTATCATGTTATATAATCATCTTAATGATTAAAAGACCTTATCACAATTCATCCTCTAAGTGCATTCTGGTAGCTAAGAAGAGGAGCTATGAATTGTTGAAGTGGTTAAATCAAGAAGATGATTTATACTTCGTTCCAAAAACAATTCTTAGAGTTATACTCTAAGATTGTAACTTGAGTGACATGTCTTAAAGAAGGTTTAAAACACTTGTCAAATGTAAGAGTAAAAGTTTTCTACTCTTGTACATTTGAAATTGGTAAGTTGTGATGTTTTGGATAAAACAAAGACCAACTAAGGCCAATTGTGTGAAGTGTTTGTCCTGATTAGAATCCACACTATCTCTTGAATATTTGACAAGAGAGTCTTATATGTCAAGAGGACAGTGGGAGTCTTAAAAGGTCTTGAAAGTCTCAAGAACTAATCAAGAGTAAAACCTAAAGTTCTTCACTAGCACACGACTTGAGGTTTATAACCTATCGTGTTGACTATTTCTGTGTCCATTCCAATTATAGTTGGCTTTGCATATGAGTTCTTAGAGTTCTCAATTGGTTGCACAACAACTTGGAAGCAATGGCAGACCCTTGAGCTGCCACATGGCAAGAAATTAAGATTGAGTTCAGTCCATATGAGTTTGAATTTGTCATTATCCTTGTCTTGTGACTATGGTTTTGACAATTCACATGGATAAGAACACATACACCATTAAATCTAAGTGTCATAAGGTTTCTCTCCGATTCATGAAAATGATGGTGAGGAAACACTTTCACTAAGTAGATTTTAGCTAGATAGCAATTGTGATATTTGCATTCTCAAAGTCGTTAGTGGAGCGTGTGTGGTTAACCAACACACTAACATGGACTTGTGAGAAGTGGTAAAGGTCTAAACAATCGAGGCTGTGATTACGACATCCCTTTTCATAGTTCTTAAAATTGTTTAGACACACCTGTGAGCTATCTAAGATAAGGTGTATGATATTGATAAAGTTTTATCAAAGAAATCTAGTATCAGAAATATGAACTTTGGTAAGAAAGTCAATAAAGTATTGATTTCTAGAAGTGCAACTGATTTCTGATTACATGTCAAAGCTAGTGGGAGCATAAGTGTTATGCTAATAATCATCATGTTAGTGGGAGCATGATAATTATGATAAAGGTTGCAAGTTAACAATGTTAGATTGAGGTTTTAAGTCGTATTTAGTCAAGGATATATATATGAATTTCATGTTGGAATAAGGAAATTCTATATATGGGTCCATTATTTGCGTTCTAAAATTCGATTATGATTACGACATCCCTTTTCATAATCTGAATTATGAGAACTTGGCAAATAGAAATGGAAATGTTATAGCAAAAGACTGGTTTAGTCTTTATATGAGACATCATGACTCGAGTCCTATATGCTTCGGATATAGGATCGATTACATGTGCTATATTTATCCTTTCTAAAATTTTCCAAATGCCTGGGGCATTAAGAAGGGAAAAGGTCTAGAACTGGATATGACTAAAAGGATTAAGCAATTGTCGATGACAATCTAAGGTTTACCAAAGATTGGTTGCTCAAGGACAATTGGAAGTATAGTGATAATTCTGGAAGGACCATATTGACATAATCTGTAAGGAGGCAACTCTTGTTCAGAAGTGATAGTCAAAATGGAATATGGAAATGTTTCAAAGTTGGAAATTATTCAATCTGTGTAAGATTAGGAAACTTAATGCAAGAAGGATGTTTCCAAGGAGTTGATCTCCTTGGAATGCTCTGTAATGGTTGTTGTCAAGTCTTTCTGACTCTGTGCATAATCATTACAGGAGGATCAATGCATATAAGTTTAGAATCTAACAGATTTTAGTAAATGGCATGAATTTGGAATTCTTGCATTTGCAGTAAGGATTTGGGACTGTGAAAGAGGATCATTGGAGTTATGTTCAATTGATCTAATTCATAAAGTGAAGATCATAGACAAACATAGTATGCATACTTGGTGTATGGCATGACTAGTGTTTAGAAAACATAGTGTACATGCTTGGAGCATGGGACAACTATTGTTTTAAATTCAAGAATAAAGTTGATATCTGAAACAGTATACAATGAATAATATGTAATCATATGGTGATAAATAAAAGGTGTTTTATTTATGTTCATAGGTTTTGATACCATATTAGATTCTATTATTATTGTGTTTCATTTTGCATGTTTTGACTTCCAGAATAACTAGGTCGTTCTTCCTGATTGACTAAGTTATTCAAACTATCCACAGTCGGTCATATGTTGGAAGTAGATATGAATCAAGACTGTCATGGGTTGGCTTGTAGAGGTCTAAGATGTTGGACAAGGGGCTACAACACTCATGAGTGCTCATCAGTTCTGAGTATTGGATTCAACCCGCGCTCATTGGAATCACTTCATGGATTTTATCACGAGTGATCATGAGACGATAATATCTTATATTCTTCAAACCTAGAGATATGAGTTGTTACTATGAGTTGGTTGTACATTGATTGCACGAAAACGCATTCGGTAACTCGGTGTTATAAAACGTGCCTTTGTGTATGATTCAACAAGTAGTAGAACAAGCCATATGAGTCGAAGTTTATCCATTCCTTTTACCTTCGGGATAAAAGCGATATCTGTGGGCCCCTCGATGATTTGATGGTGACAAATGGAAGTGCTCGGCCGAGCCAGGACTGATTTGATTTGTTCAATTAGTCAGTCGTCATAAATCGGAAATCGGGAAACAACAAATGGACAGAGAGAATGATTATAATCCATGTCTCAGTCCATATGATATCTAGAATGGAGGAATATATGATCCCTTATCTAATGGACAAGTCATTGACAAAGGTCAGAGTTCATCTACAAGGTCAGAGTTCGACAGCGGCTTTTTAGAGCTACGATTGCCAGTTGGTTCCTGAAGTCATACGCAATAATAGTTTTTGACTTATCCAAGTGGGAGACTGTTGGATTAGTGTCTAAGTCCATAACTATAATTGGTATGTACTTGACCCGACTCGGCATGGTCTATTTGGGTTGAATGGCATCGGAACATTTGGATAGACCGTTTATGAGGAAAAGACATTTTGTGACATATTAATATATTATAAGTTCTAATATATTAATATGAAATCATGTTATTTAATTAGTATTGATCAAGAATTAATTTGGACTTAATTTAGTGATCAAAAAGAGACTAATTAAATATATGGGGATTGATTGTGTAAATCATTCATTCTTATATATATGGGCTTATGATCTAAGATTCCTTTATGTTGGGTTTAACCCATGTGGTGATCCATGGATACTCCATGGAGGTTAAAACCCATGGAGCATAAGGAATGGGTAAAGTCATGAGTTACATGGTGTAACCCTAATAGCCACACTATATAAGAACCCCTTTATTTCAAGAAATGGGCACTAGTGATACATATTTTGAGGGCTAGCCAATTTGAACATGTATGTCTTCTTCTCATGGTTATTCCAAGAGTTCATGATGTTGTGTGAACCATTTGAGGTGTCACATTTGGGACACTAGGCTCTCAAGCTTCATGGAGTCAAGCAACAACAACAAGGTATGTATTCTATCTATTTTATTATCCTAGTATCAATGTTTTGGTATGCTAGTTAGGATAATACCTTGGATAATCATATTTGCATGTATAATAGAGAAAACATAGATCCAAGGTATTTAGGGTTGCATGTACACTTAGGAGTGTTATAATGCTCAAAACCCATCAATACATATATATAATAATTAACCATTAATGTTATAAATAGTATAAGGGTTGAATTTTAACTTTTAAAACTCTAAGGGTTTGGAATTAAAGTATATTAAAGTGTGTGTAACTTTACAAATTCCAAAACTTGAGGACAAGTTTTGAAACTATTCAAAACCTTTCATTTCATAACTTATGAATTAAAGGTTCATAAAAATGAAGACTCTTCATTTCCATGTAACTTATGTGTTTTAAGTGTGTGTTTAAAAGAAGTGACCTTTGGATATCCATAACTTGAGGACAAATTATGGACTCCATTAAAACACATAAATGATCAAGAATTAATCCTAAACAATTCAGCAAATAATTCCTATCATCTTCTAAATTCATAAGAACATGAACATGATCATCAAAGTTTCAAGAATTATATGAACACATACAAAGCATGAAATTTTGATATAAGCTATTGTAAATGGATTAGAACAACCATTACACCAACTAAAACAAGTTTTAAAACACCAAAACAGTTTAGGGTAATGTTTCTAGTCCATTTCCAGCAGCAAAAGTCGAAAATCTGCATTCTGAGGCTCCTACTCGCCGAGTGCACGAACCTACTCGCCGAGTAGGATGAGTTTACTCATGAACTCGGTGAGTCTCCCCATGGACTCGGCGAGTTCATCAGGCAGACAACAAAAAATTCGACTTTTTTCACTATTTTGCATCAAGTATCAAACAAACAAGCCTAGTCTCTGATACCACTGTTGGGCTTTGAGCATTCTAACACTTCCTAAGTGTACAGGCAACCCTATTAAACCTTGGATCTATGTTTGTCTAAGATACATGCAAAATATTATTTTCCAAGGTTTATAACCTATCTAGCATGGCATGGGGTATTTTTAACCATAAAAGAACTAGATGAATTACATACCTTTTGTTGATTGTTGATTCCTTGGAGTTTGAGAGCCAAGCACCAATAATGTGAATGCCTCAAATGGAAATCACAAATCACCACAAACTTGGAAAAAATGTATGAGAGAGTATACTAACTCTTGATTTTGGCCACCACACTTACACATTCATTAGTGTCTTTTTCATGCAACATAAGCTTGTTTATATAGTGTTCATGGTTAGGGTGAAACCCTAATAACCCATGTCTTTTCCTCTTCCAAGGATCCATGGGTAAAAGCTCCATGGATCATCCATGGACTTCCATATAAGCTTAGCCCATTCCCAAATGAGTGTTAGCCCACACCATATAAATATAATAGCCCATGATTTAATTAGTCTTCCTTTTAATCACTAAATTAATACATAATTAATTCAAGATTAAAACTAATTAAGTAACATGACTTTATATTAATATATTATAACTTATAATATATTAATAAATCGTAAGTATACAACTCTCATAAAATTATCCATAACTAGTTTGGGTGAAGTGCAACCCAAATGGACCATGCCGGGTCGGGTCAAGTATATACCAAATAAGTTATGGACTTAGACACCTTATCCAACACTATATAGCACGTTTATCACATTACTAGTTTAACAAAATCACATTACATGATTAGCATAATCACATGTGATTGTCTATTGACCTATTTTGACTAGTGTTACAAGTTGTACTTAAACACAACTCCGTACATATTTCCTCTTGTAGACTCGTCCAAAACCTTGACGTGAAACGACTATCACGATCTGATACAATCGTTAGAGGAACACCGTGAAGTCTAACTACTTCCTTCACGTAAGAATTTGCAAGCTTATCCATATACCATCTCTCTGTTGGATTAGGTGTCTAAGCCCATAACAATTATTGGTATGTACTTGACCCGATTATGAGCATGGTCCTTTTGGGTTGCCTTCACTCAAAATGGTTTTATTAATATATTACAAGATTAATATATTATTTGGAAATCATATTATTTAAATAGTATTGATCAGAAATTAATTTGGAATTAATTTGGTGATCAAAAGAGACTGATTAAATAATTGGGGACTAATATTACAATTATCTGATAATTGTAATTTGGGTTGTGGACTCCTTTTAGATGGGATGGACGAATTCTATGGGAAGCCCATAAGGAATTCGCCCAAGGGGCCTTCTAGTAGAGTTTTATGGATTTCTTAAGGCCTAAGCAATCATATTAGGGTTTCCATGTAAAACCCTAGCAACCACAAGTATAAATAGACCCCACTATTGAGGATTTTCGTCCAAAGCTTTAAGAAACCCTAGAGTGGTCGAAATACTCCTCTTTCCTACCTCATCTTTTTTCATAGATTGTTTGTCACTCCATTAGAGGTGCAACACTTCTGACACTAGGCTTTCAAAAGACAATATCAAGAAGGATTAAGCTTGTTATTGCTACATAACAAGAGAGGTAAAGATTCTAACCCTAATCATATGTTTTTTCGAAATATGTATGCTAATTTGAGGGTTCATAAGCTTTGGATGATTGTTGCATGTACAATTAGAAAAACTAGATCCAAAGCTTTAGGGTTTGCATGTGCACCTTAGGATTGTTGATATGCTTAAAACCCAACAATGGTATCAGAGACTAGATCATTTTTTCAATTGTATTTGATGAAAAAGTAATTCTTCAAAGCTAAATATTTTCGTTTTTTTATTCTGTCTGATTCCATGACATGGAATAGCCCTCCACGACACAGAATGGGATCTGACGAAAATTTTCGGGATTTTGGCTAAGATTGGATTTGATTGATTACCATAAATTGTTTTCCTAATAAAAATTCGGTTAATCTGTTATGGTAATGCATATCTTAATCCAATTAGAAGATAATTGTCAAATTATAAGATAATTATTTGTTTATATGATAAAGATAAATTATTTGTATTTTTTTATGTAATGACCTAAAATTTCTACCAAAATTTTCATTTTTACTTAATCAAAACATTACCAATAAGTCATAAAAATCTCAAGTACATGTGTTTTCAAATTCATAACATTATCAACATTATTTCCAATATCAAAGTGTCCCATAAAAACCACTCAGAGAGTGCACGCCACGTCATCAAACTTTGTCCTTGCCCTTGGGGTCAGATGTACCTGAAACAAATCCACAAACTGTAAGCTAATGCTTAGTGAGTCCCCCAGAGCATACCCGCACACACAACCAACATAACACACATCATATTACCTAAAATGTCATCTCTACCAGGATGCAATGGGCTCCTCCACATGGTCTTACACCTAAATTCCATGGGCTCCCCCATGGTCTTTCTCTACCAGATTTCCATGGGCTTCCCCCATGGTCTTTCTCTACCAGATTGCAATGGGCTCCCCCACATGGTCTTACATCCAAGTGCCACGGGCTCCCCCCCATGATCTTTCCCTGCAAGTATCACATATATAGCAAACATACCACATTTCTATACACAACAAGTATACCACATATCGCAAAATGGGCCGGCCTTGGTTCCTTAGACCCGTTAGTATGGTGAGAAGACTCACCTTTCGTGAATGTAGAACAGACAAGCTAAGATTAGCTAATTTTCCCTACGTGCTGCTCCAACTCAACCGTCAATGATCATTATGTGATTAACTTGTCAAAATCCCATAAACACCCCCTTTAGTCAACCCTGGTCAATTCTGGTCAACAGTCAAGGTCAACAGTCCATGTTGACCTCAACTCATCGAATGCGACCTGTCACTCGCCGAGTTTTTGAATGACCCGCCAACTCGCCGAGTCGCTTGAGTAACTCGCCTAGTTCCTAAATGTCCAAAGGCCGAAAACGCTAAACCAAAAACCCTTGACCGAAAACTCATGTCAACCGAAAACTCATGACAACCGAAAAATCATGAAGCCGAAAACGGGAAAACCCTACTCGACTCGTCGAGTCGGATAAGGGACTCGACGAGTTACTTCAATCTCCTTCAAGTTCAGCCTTTTTTAGTGGAGTATAAGGTTCCAAACTCCAGATCCAAACCCCTCTAATGCAAATTCCACGTACGTTGCAACCTTTACGTGCATGCAAGGTCCTACGAGGCCATGACGTCCAAACTAAGCTTTTAACAAGGTTTTTGAGCAAAGGAAAGGGTTAAATTGAATAAAGTGAATGACTTTATGTCCTTGGGGACCTAGAGAGGTCGAGATCTGAAACCATATCCTTGTGATAGGTCCAGATCCAAGTTTGACTCCCTTTTTGCCCCAAAAAGGCCACTTACTTTCAAGAGAAGAGATATAAGAATCTACAGCTCAAGGTAACGACTTATTACCTTAAGATGGAGGCCAATACAGTGTAGATGTTGGATCTACAACTTTCGTCCTTGCTCTTTCTGATAAAGCCTTTCTACAACACATCATATTTGTTAATCAAAGCTCTTACTCTCACTCAAGGGGGTTCACGGCCGAAAATGGTCTGGTATGTACTTGACCCGATAATAGCATGGTCCTTTTGGGTTGCCTTCACCAGTTCAATTTGATAGGATGGACTTTTGAGAATAAGATTATTGATGATTTATTAATATATTATAATTATAATATATTAATTGAGAAATCATATTATTTAATTAGTATTGGTCAAGAATTAATTTGGAATTAATTTTGTGATCAAAAAGAGACTAATTAAATCTAAGGGGTTGATTATGTAAATCATCCATTCTTATAGTGTGGGTCAATTATCCATTAGGGTGGGCTAAATGGTACATGGATAGTCAATGGAGCTTTAACCCATGGAGCCTAAGGGAGATGGAAAATTATGGCACATTAGGGTTACATGGATGAAACCCTAGAGTTTGCAAACAGTATAAACCCCCGCCCCCCTTGGTGTCAAAATCGGCTACACATGTACACAAGAGCATAGAACCGATTTTGAAGCTAGAAGTCTTATTCTCTTAAGCCTCCTTTGCATATTGGTGTTTGTAACACATTAGAGGCACAACATTTGAGTTGCTCAAGCTTCCAAGGCCAAGAACTACACAAGAGGTAAGCTATCTAACTTGTTATTATGTTCCATTGTATGCTAGTTAAAGCTATATGCTTTGGAAATTTGAAAAAATGCATGTATAATTAGAAAAAAACATAGTTCCAAAGCATCTAGGGTTGCATGTGCACCATAGGAGTGTTATAGTGCTTAAAACCCAATGGTGGTATCAGAGCCTAGGATTGCTTTCTATTATATTTGATGCACACTTGTTTTCAAAGCTGGAAAATCGACTTTTCTGCACTCTGACAGGTGAACTCGCCGAGTCCATGAACAGAATCGACGAGTCAATTCAGTAAACCATCAACTCGGCGAGTCCAGTTCATGTACTCGAAGAGTTGGTGCTCCTGTGTGCATAAACTTCCAGTTCTTGGCCAGAAATGGATACAGTCATTACCACAAACTGTTTTGTAATCATAAAAATTGTATTTTCTGAATTGGATACAGTCTTACCGTTAGTAGGCCTCATTCATGAAGCCGGTCTATAAGGGGGGTATAAGGTTGCTACCTATAAAATCGCAGTTTAATTGGTGTCCATTCTCACCCACCGCTTCCTTGACTGGTGGAGGGTCGTTAGCCGAACGGGTAGGATAGGACATTAATTCTCGTTAAAAGTATAATGAAATTATAAAGTAACTAAACCTATTATTAAATTCCCAATCTTAGTTACTTTAGGAAAAATGTGAAAAGGTGCTAATCCATGAAATTACACTTTGCACTTTATTAAGTCATTAGTGGAGCGTGTGTGGTTAACCGGCACACTAATTTAGGACTAATAAAGAGTGGCAAAGGGTAGCTTAATGTTAATCATAGATCAATGGAGTGCGTGTGGTTAACCGACACATTGATGAGGTGATTTGTAACATTAAGAGTACCAAATATATTTGCATGGTTATTCACACCTTGTTTGTGATCCTCGACATCCCATTCACAAACTTGAGAGGGCACAATCGAGATTTAAACATTCCATTGAAAGTTCAATGAATTTCAAAAGAATCTAGGAATTTCAAATCCAATTAAAACCTAATAAGTAATTTCGTTTTTCATGGTGGAAATTGCTAAATCGTCATTTACCTACCTTCAAATATTTTTACAATTGGATTACGGCATCCCTCTTCGCAATTGTAGAATATTGTGTTGGGTCCTAGCCTTAATATTTCATTTGGGTGATATATTAAGGATTCTCATCTAATCTAAACTTTGTTCCTTTTCTTTTACATATGACTATCCCAAACAATGCTTCAGGCTCAAGCCCTTCAGGCTCTTTCTCCCTAATGAACTTGGTGGGGAGAACCATCTTTAATGGATCGAACTTCAATGATTGGATCAGAAACATTCGCGTGGACCTTCGATATGAGGACAAAGAATATGTCCTACACAAGGAGCTGAAGGAAATTGATGAGCAAACTGCTACTCCCGAGCAAAGTGAGGAGTATCGAGTTGATGAGAGGGACGCAAAAAAATTATCGTGTATAATGATAGCTACCATGTCTGCTGAGCTACAAAAGTCCTATGAGGAATTGTGGCCCTATGAAATGCACCAAGATTTGATGGAAAGGTACCATCAATCTGCTCGGCAGGAGAGGTATAAGATTATATCATACATGATCACCACTAAAATGAAGGATGGAGAGTCCATCACGTGCCACTTGCAGAAAATGAAAAGATATGTAGACCGCTTGCTAAAGTTGAATGTCAACTTTGATGAAGAGTTAGCTATTGATATTATTCTTCATTCCCTACCTCCTTGTTATGATCAGTTTCATATGACCTATCATATAAAAAATGAGGAGGTCACTCTTGGCAAGCTTCAGGGACTCCTCAGAACTGCTGAAAGCAACATGAAAGGCAAATCTGTTGCTACCACTCCTACTCCTACTTCTACTTCCCATGTCCTGGAAATTGGACATGGTAAGGGTAAAAAGAGGAAGGCTTCTTCGAAGGGAAAGTCCCGGGATGGTTCTTCTTCTATCGGAAGCAAAGTTGGTTCTGTTGTACCCTCTACCAACCCAAAGGAAGCAGAGTGCTTCCATTGTCATGAGAAGGGGCACTGGAAGCGAAGCTGCCCAAAATGCTTGAAGGATATTAAGGATGGGAAAATAAAACCCTCCTTTGCAGGTATTTACACTATTCATTCTAATGATACATCACATGCTAATTCTTGGGTCCTTGATACATGTTGTGGATTTCACATTTGTTCTAATTTGCAGGGACTAAAAAGAAGTATGGATGTGGAGCACGGGAAGATAAACTTAATCATGGGAAATAGGAAAGTGTCGTATGTGACCAAGATTGGAGTTTATTCTTTATTGATTAGTAATGGTTTAAATTTAGATTTGAATAATTGTTGTTTCTCGGCCGATATGGTGAGAAATATTATTTCCTTTCACAGTTTGTATAAACAAGGTTTTACCTTTGATTTTAATAATAATAATGGTGGTATTTATGCCTACTATAATGGTGTCTTTTATTTCTTCGCTTTACTTTGCAATGGTGTGTATGAAATTGTGAATGTCGTAGATAACTTAGGAAGTAATGTGTTACACATTGATTCATCCAATGATTTGGATAAGGCATGCTTATGGCATTGTCGTCTTGGACATGTCAACAAGAAGAGCATAGGCCAACTCCAAAAGGCTAGAGTCTTGGAATCATTCGACTTGAAATCGGATGATACTTGCGAATCCTGTTTACTTTGAAAGACGACTAAGTCACCCTTTGCTGGTACTTGTGAAAGGGGTGAGGGTTTGTTGGATCTCATACACACTGATGTGTGTGGGCCCTTCAGATCTGTCACAAGGGATGCTAGCCGCTTCTATGTGACTTTTACTGAGGATTATAGTAGGTATGACTATATCTACTTAATCAAGAATAAATCAAAAACCTTTGAAAAGTTCAAAGAGTTTAGTGTAGAAGTAGAGAATCAATTGGGCAGGAAGATAAAGGTACTGTGATCCGATCGAGGAGGAGAGTATCTTAGTATCGAGATCCACGACTATCTTAAGGAATGTGGAATTGTTTCACAATTGACACCTCCTAGGACACCACAACTGAATTGTATGGCTGAGAGGCGTAATCGAACCTTGTTGGACATGATTCGTTCTATGATGAGTCGAGATTCGTTACCTATATCATTTTGGGGTATGACTTAGAGACTACCACCCATATTCTTAATCTAGTCCCTACCAAAAAGGTTGCCAAAACACCTCACGAGATGTGGACTGGGAAGGTTCCCACATTAGACCATGTCAAAGTTTGGGGTTGCGAGGCTTTCGTGAGACCCGAGACTCACGACAAGCTCGAACCTCGTAGTGAGCGATGTATTTTCATCGGCTACCCACAGAAATCCTTTGGATATCTCTTCTATCGACCAAGTGATAATGTTGTCTTCGTCGCGAGGACAAGGGTCTTTCATGAGAGAGAACTTATATGCCAAGGGGACAGTGGGAGGCAAATTGACCTTGAAGAGCTTCAAGTGTCAAGCGGTGAAGGAACCTCAAACACTAGCGATCAACGCAAGGAGGAAACTTTTGTTGAACCTATTGACGAATATGTACCTCTGAGGCGTTCCACTAGAGTTAGGACTGCACCTGAGTTTTATTATGGTTTCCATATTACTACAGAAGGTGATACATTTATCAGTGACACCACACTGGTAAATTTTGATGAACCTAACAACTACAATGAAGCCATGGCAGGCCCTGAGTCCATGTATGACAATCAAGTTTGGAACTTGGTTGACAATGAACCAGGGTGAAAGACAGTCGGGTGCAAATGGATCTTCAAGAAGAAGACCGACATGGATGGAAAAGTACACACATATAAGGCGCGACTGGTTGCAAAGGGATTTATTCAAACTCGGGGAGTTGACTATGAATAGAACTTCTCACAAGTAGCAAAAATTAAATCTATAAGGGTTATGTTGGCCATAGCTGCATTTCATGACTATGAAATATGGCAGATGGATGTCAAAACCGCTTTCTTGAATGGAAAGTTGGCTGAAGATGTTTACATGAATCAGCCAGAGGGTTTTGTCAATACAAAATACCCTAATAGAGTGTGTAAGCTTGAGAGATCCATTTATGGATTGAAACAACCATCTCGCAGTTGGAATCTTTGTTTCGATGAGAAAGTCAAAGAGTTTGGATTTCGAGAAGCGAGGATGAGTCATGTGTATATGCCAAGGCTATTGGGAGCATAGGTAGCTTTCTCGTGTTGTATGTGGATGACATACTATTCATAGGAAATGACATCCCAACCATGCAGGAGGTTAAGTCCTGGCTTGGGAAGTGTTTCGCTATGAAGTATCTTGGAGAAGCTACCTATATTCTAGGGATAAGGATTTTGAGAGACAAGAGTAAGAGACTAATAGGACTTAGTCAAAGTACCTACTTGGACAAGGTGCTGAAGCATTTCAACATGAAAAACTCCAAGAAAGGTGATTTGCCTATTTAAAGCAATACCAAATTGAGTAAGACTCAGAGTCCGAGTACAGAAGCTGAGATAACATAGATGAGCCGAATACGACATGCTTCCGCAGTCGGCTCAATCATGTATGGTATGACTTGTACTCGCCCTGATATGGCCTTTGCTTTGAGCATGGTCAGTAGATATCAAGGGAATCCTGGTAGAGCTCATTGGACTGCAGTTAAGAACATTCTTAAGTACCTGTGGAAGACTAAGGATTGGATCCTTACCCTCGGTGGGAGTGATGACTTGAGAGTATTAGGGTATTGTGACGCCGGGTTTCAGATCGACAGAGATAATATGCGTTCTCAGTCGGGCAGGGTGTTTACCCTAAATGGAGTCTCAATAACTTGGAAAAGTTCCAAGTAGGAGACTGTGGCTGATTCAACGTGTGAATTAGAGTACATTGCTGATGGGTTTTGAGCATTCTAACACTCCTAAGTGTACATGCAACCCTAGAAAACCTTGGATCTATGTTTGTCTAAAATACATGCCAAATACTTTTTCCAAGGTTCATAATCCTATCTAGAATACATGGGGAACTTTAATCATTAAAGACGGCTAGAATTACATACCTTGTAGTTGTTATGATTCCTTGAAAACCTTGAGAGCGTAGCACCCTACGTGTGATGCCTCAAATGTTTCACACAACACCAAATGCTTTGGAATAACTTTAGAAAATGTATAACACTTGTAAAAATCGGCTTGCCCTCTCTTGTTCTTAGTGTAGCCAATTTTGGTGAGTAACATAGTCTTTATATAGTGTGTCACATCTAGGGTTACACCATGTAAACCCTAATGTGACATGACTCTTCATTTCCATGACCCATGGGTTTGTAACTCCCATGGAGCCTCCATGGAGCATCCAATGGGTTTAACCCAACTTGATAATCCATGGAGCCTTTTAGACCACTATACAAGTTATGGATGATTTACGTAATCAACCCATATATTTAATTAGTCATCTTTTGATCACTTAATTAATTCCAAATTAATTCTTGATCAATACTAATTAAATAATACTAGTAATATATATTAGAACTTATAATATATTAATAAACCACAAGTGTTATTTCTCTCATTAAGTCTATCCAAATGTATGATGCCATGCAACCCAAATGGACCATGCCGGGTCGGGTCAAGTACAAACCAAAAATAGTTATGGACTTAAACACCTTATCCAACAGTCTCCCACTTGGATAAGTCTAATAACTATAACTGCAAATATGACTTCAGGAACCGATCAGCAATGGTAGCTCTTTTTAAGGTCTCTCGGAACTGAGAAGATGATGATACACCATTTCAGATAAGTGAGCATATAATCCTCTGTTCTAGATATCAGTCGGACAAATACATGGAACAATGTCTTACTTTTGTCCAGCAGTTTGTTTCCCGATTTCCGATTTGTTTGACATAGAACTTAATTGAACACATCAACTTAGTTCTGACCAGGCCCGGTACATAGGTCAAAACAAAATCATTGAGGGGCCTAGATATCGCTTCTAATCCAAGAAGGAACAGATAAACTTCGACTCATATGCTTGTTCTACTACGTGTTAAATCATACACAAACACACGTTTTATAACATCGAGTTACCAATGCGTTTTCACATAATCAATGTATAACCAACTCATAGACAACAAGACATATCTCTAGGTTTGAAGACTTATACGATATTACCGTCTCGCGATCACTAGAGATAAATTCCATGAAGTGATACCAGCGAGCGTGGGTTGAATCCAATACTCAGAACTTATGAGCACTCATGAGTGTTGAGGCCATGTCCAACATCTTACACCTCTACAAACAACTCATGATAGTCTTAGTTCATATCTACTTCCAACATATGACCGACTGTGGATAATTTGAATAATATGTAAAACTCAACATAAATATTTTGGAAGTCAAAACATGAAAAATAAATAATAGTAAACGATTGACAAAAGATAGCAACACTTTACTCATAAATAAACACAACGTTTATTCATCATCAAATGTCAATTACACTTTACAAATTTCAAAACAATCTAACTAGTAAAACTAATATCATCCTTCAGCCCTATGCTCCTTGCGTGCTGCAGATGCTTAACCCTACCCAGTCCCTTCGTGAGGGGATCTGCCGGGTTCTCATCTGATGATACCCTCTTTGCCACGAGGAGTCCTTCTTCTATTCGATGTCTGATGAAATGGTATTTTCTGTCAATGTGTCTGGATCTCCCATGATCCCTTGGTTCCTTTACTAAGGCAACAACACTTTCACTATCACAGAAAATCTCTATGGGCTCCTTTATAGCTGGTACAACTCCAAGGTCTCCAATGAAGTTCTTTAGCCATATCGCCTCCTTTACTGCCTCGCTTGCTGGTATATACTTTGATTCGCAAGTTGAATCAGCCACTGTCTCCTGCTTGGAACTTTGCCAAGAGATTGCTCCTCCGTTTAAGGTAAAGACCCAGCCCGACTGAGAGCGGAAATTATCCCTATCAGTTTGGAAACTAGCGTCACTATACCCTACAAGTCTCAAGTCATCACTCCCACCAAGGGTAAGGACCCAATCCTTAGTCCTCTGCAGGTACTTGAGAATGTTCTTTACCGCCGTCCAGTGAGCCTTACCAGCGTTCCTCTGATACCTGCTAACCATGCTCAAAGCAAAGGCTACATCAGGACGAGTGCAGGTCATAGAATACATGATCGAGCCTACTGCAGAAGCATAAGGTACTCGACTCATTTCTGCTATCTCAACCTCGGTACTCGGGCTCTGACTCTTACTCAATCTAGCGTTACTCTGGATGGGTAATTCTCCTTTCTTGGAATCTTGCATGCTGAATCTCTTCAGCACTTTATCCAAGTATGTACTCTGACTAAGTCCAATTAGTCTTTTACTCCGGTCTCTCAGAATCCTTATCCCTAGAATATAGGCAGCTTCTCCTAGGTCTTTCATAGCGAAACACTTCCCAAGCCAGGACTTCACTTCCTGCAAGGTTGGGATGTCATTTCCTATGAGTAGTATGTCATCCACATACAATACCAAAAAGCTAACTATACTCCCACTATCATTGACATATACACAAGATTCATCTTCACTTCTTGAAAAGCCAAACTCTTTGACTTTCTCATCAAAGCAAAGATTCCATCTGCGAGGTACTTGCTTTAATCCATAGATGGATTTCTCAAGCTTACACACTTTATTAGGATACTCTGTGCTGACAAAACCCTCTGGCTGATTCATGTAAACATCCTCAACCAACTTTCCATTGAGGAAAGCGGTTTTGACATCCATTTGCCATATTTCATAGTCATGAAATGCAGCAATGGCTAACAATAGCCTAATAGACTTAATCTTGGCTACTGGTGAAAAGGTCTCATCATAATCAACACCTAGAGTTTGAGAAAAGCCCTTTGCCACCAGTCGTGCCTTATAAGTGTGTACATTACCATCCATGTCGGTCTTCTTCTTGAAGATCCATTTGCACCCTACTGTCTTACGACCTGGTACATTGTCAACCAAGTTCCAAACTTGATTGTCATACATGGACTGTATCTCGTTGTCCATTGCCTCTTTCCATTTAGCAGACTCGGGGACTGCCATGGCTTCCACATAGCTGTTAGGTTCATCCAGACTTACCAGTGTCTCACCTTCCGCAGTAAGATGGAAACCATAGTAGTGCTCAGGTGCATTCCTAACCCTTGTGGAACGCCTCAGAGGTACATACTTGTCAATTAGGTAAACAAGAGTTTCCTCCTCAAGTTGACTGCTAGGGTTTGAGGTTCCTTCACCACTTGACTCTTGAATTTCTTCAAGGTCAATTTGCCTCCCACTGTTTCCTTGGGTTATGAACTCTCTCTCGAAAGACACCCATCCTTGCTACAAATACCACATTCTCACTAGGTCTGTAGAAGAGGTAACCAAAAGATTTTTGTGGGTAGCCGATGAAAATACACCTCTCACTTCGAGGTTCGAGCTTGTCGTGAGTCTCGCGTCTCACGAAAGCTTCGCAACCCCAACTCTTGACGTGGGCTAGACTAGGAACTTTTCCAGTCCACATCTCGTGAGGTGTTTTGGAAACCTTCTTTGTAGGGACCAGATTAAGGATATGGGCGGCAGTCTCTAAGGCATACCGCCAAAATGAGACTGGTAGCGAAGCTCGACTCATCATGGAACGAACCATGTCCAACAAGGTTCGATTACGCCTCTCAGCTACACCATTCAACTGTGTTGTCCTGGGAGGTGTCAATTGTGAGACAACCCCACATTCCCTAAGATAGTCGAGAAACTCAGTACTAAGATACTCACCACCGCGATCGGATCGAAGCATCTTAATGTTCCTGCCCAATTGATTCTCGACTTCCTGTTTAAACTCTTTAAACCTTTCGAAAGTCTCTGACTTATGCTTGATTAAGTAGACATATCCATATCTACAATAATCATCTGTAAAAGTCACATAATAACGATTAGCATCCCTTGGGGCAGTTTTGAAGGGTCCACACACATCTGTGTGCACTAGATCCAACAAACCTTCACCCCTAGCACAAGAACCTGTGAAGGGTTACTTTGTCATTTTTCCAAGTAAACATGATTCACAACTATCATCTAACTTTAGGTCAAATGACTCCAAGACTCCATCCTTTTGGAGTTGGCCTATGCGTTTCTTGCTTACAAGTCCAAGACGACAATGCCATAATTATGCTTTATCCAAGTTATTATCATTAGTATAATCAATACACAACACATTATTTCCTAAATTATCTACAACAGACACAGCCTCATACACACCATCACAAGGTAATGCTTTAATATAAAACACATTATTAAATAAAGCATTTATTCCACCAACTTCATTATCAAAAGAAAAGGTAAAACCTTGTTTGTACAAAGCATGAAAGGAAATAAAATTTCTTGCCATTTCAGGTGAATAACAACATTTATTCAAATCTAAAGTAAACCCACTACTTAGCAATAAAGTATAAACTCCAATCTTGTTGACAGGTGAAACTTTCCTATTCCCCATGATCAAGTTTATCTTTCCATGCTCCACATTCTCACTTCTTCTTAGTCCCTGCAAATCAGAACAAATATGAATACCACAACCGGTATCAAGGACCCAAGAGTTAGAATAAGGTGAGTTATTAGATAATGCAGTGTAAATACCTGCATGGTTGGGTTTCACTTTCCCATCCTTCAAATCTTGCTGGTACTTCGGGCAGTTCCGCTTCCAGTGTGCCTTTTCATGGAAATAGAAGCATTCAGCCTCTTTTGGGTCAGCTGAAGGAGTGACGAAACCTTTCTTGGTTCCGCTTGAAGAGGAGCCATCAAGGGTCTTACCCTTGGTACCCTTCGAAGGGTTCTTCCTCTTCTTCCCTCTATCTTTCCCGATTGCCAGGACAGTTGCGGAGTTTCGATTAGGAGTAGGAGTGGTAACAAACGACTTACCTTTAAAACCTGATTTTACGGTCTTTAGGAGTCCTTGAAGTTTGCTGAGGATGACTTCTTCCTTGTTCATGTGGTATGTCATGCGGAATTGATCATAACACGATGGTAAGGAGTGCAAGATGATATCTATTGCCAACTCCTCAGGGAAGTTCACATTCAGCTTCATCAAACGGTCCACATACCTCTGTATTTTCTGCATGTGGCCCGTGATGGGTTCACCATCTTTCATTCGGGTTGTTATCATGGAGGAGATGATTTCATATTGCTCTTGACGAGCACTCTGATGGTAACGGTCCATCAAATCCTGGTGCATCTCAAAAGGATAGTAGTCCTCATAGGACTTTTGGAGCTCGGCTGTCATAGTGGCCATTATGATGCATGCCACTTTGGTAGCATCTCTTTCATGTGCCTCATATTCAGCAAACTCCTCAAGAGTAGCAGTTGGCTCGGGTACCTTAAGCTCCTTGTCAAGAACATATTCTTTGTTCTCGTATCGAGTGACCATTCTGATGTTTCTGATCCACTCAGTAAAGTTGGATCCATCAAAGATGACTCTCCCACAAAGGTTCATGAGAGAGAAGGAACCAGTAGGGTTTGAGCCAGGAGCAGCATTGTTGGAAGACATCTGAAAAGAAGAAAAACAAGTTTAGTTTAGATATAAAGATAGTCCTTAATAAAACACCCAAATGTAATATTAAGGCTAGGATCCAATCACAATATGTTATAACTTAGAAGAGGGATGTCGTAATCTAAGCTAAAACATATTTGAAAGGTAGCTGAATGACGATTCACCAATTTCCACCATCAAAAACGAAATATAAATTATTTGGTTTTATTTGGTTTTTAGAAACTCCTAGATTCTTTTGAGATTCATTGAACCTTTTTCAAAGGCATGTTTCAATCTCGAGTGTGCCCTTCATGTTTTGTGATTGGGATACCGAGGATCACAAAACAAGGTGTGAAGTAACCATGCAAATTACTTGGTACCCTTAATGTTTTTCACTTAATCGATGTGACGGTAAACCACACGCGCTCCACCGACCTATGAAAAACCTTAAGTCACCCTTTGCCTACCTTATTAAGTCCAAGTTAGTGTGTCGGTTAACCACAGACCCTCCACTAACGACTTAATCAAAGTGCAAAGTGTAATTTCATGGGTTAGCACCTTATTCACATTTTTCCTAAAATAACTAAGATTGGGAATTTATAAAACATTTAGTTACTTTATAATAATCATTATACTTTTAATGAGAATTTTAAGTCATTGTCCTACCCGTTCGGCTAACGACCCTCTACCAGTCAAGGAAACGGTGGGTGAGAGTGGACACCCATTAAGCTTCCATTTTATAGGCAACAACCTTATACCCTCCTTATAGACCGGCTTCGTGAATGAGGCCTACTAACGGTAAAACGACTTGATCTTATATATATATATATATATATATATATATATATATATATATATTATTAAACTTATAATATTATAAAGTATAAGGGTTGAATTTTAACATTTAAAATTCTAGGGGATGGAACTAAAGTTTATTAAGATTGCTTTACATGTTCCAAAACTTGAGGGCAAGTTTTGTAACTTTACAAAACCTTTCCAATTCATAACTTATGAGTTATTAAAATGAAGACTCTTTATTTTGTAACTTATGTGTACTTTTAATGGCTTTAATACAAAGAGGCTTTTGGTTATCCATAACTTGAGGACAAGTTATGGACTCCATTAAAACACATAAAGATCATGAATTCAGCAATAGTCAAGTAATTCCTATGATCTATCAAGAACTCATAAGAACATGAATAATCATATCAAAATTTCAAGAACATATGAACACATCTAATCATGTAATTTTGATATTTGCCATTGTAAATGGATTAGAACAACCATTACACCAACTAAAACAAATTTTAAAACACCAAAACAGTTTAGGGTAATGTTTCTAGTCCATTTCCAGCAGCAAAAGTCGAAAATCTGCATTCTGAGGCTCCTACTCATCGAGTACACGAACCTACTCGACGAGTAGGATGAGTTTAGTCATGGACTCGGCGAGTCCCCCCATGGACTCAGCGATTTCATCATGCAGACAACAAGAAAATCGCTTTTTTCACTATTTTGCATCAAGTATCAAACAAACAAACCTAGGCTCTGATACCACTGATGGGTTTTGAGCATTCTAACACTCCTAAGTGTACATGCAACCCTAGAAAACCTTGGATCTATGTTTGTCTAAAACACATACAAAATACTTTTTCCAAGATTCATAATCCTATCTAGCATACATGGGGAACTTTAATCATAAAAGATGGCTAGAATTACATACCTTGTAGTTGTTATGATTCCTTGAAAACCTTGAGAGCCTAGCACCCCAACTGTGATTCCTTAAATGTTTCACACAACACCAAATGCTTTGGAATAACTTTAGAGAATGTATAACACTTGTAAAAATCGGCTTGCCCTCTCTTGTTCTTAGTGTAGCCGATTTTGGTGAGTAACATAGTCTTTATATAGTGTGTCACATCTAGGGTTACACCATGTAAACCCTAATGTGACATGACTCTTCATTTCCATGACCCATGGGTTTGTAACTCCCATGGAGCCTCCGTGGAGCATCCAATGGGTTTAACCCAACTTGATAATCCATGGAGCCTTTTAGCCCACTATACAAGTTATGGATGATTTACATAATCAACCCATATATTTAATTAGTCATCTTTTGATCACTTAATTAATTCCGAATTAATTCTTGATCAATACTAATTAAATAATACTATTAATATATATTAGAACTTATAATATATTAATAAACCACAATTGTTATTTCTCTTATTAAGTCTATCCAAATGCATGATGCCATGCGACCCAAATGGACCATGTCGGGTCGGGTCAAGTACATACCAGAAATAGTTATAGACTTAGACACCCTATCCAACAATTGCAGCGAGCAAAGCATCAAAAGAGGCGATATGGTTGAAGAACTTCGTCGGAGACCTTGGAGTTATGCCGTCCATAAAGGAGCCCATAGAAGTATTCTGCGATAATGAAGGGGCAGTTGCCTTAACCAGGGAACCAAGAGATCATGATAGATCAAGGAATATGGACAGAAAGTACCACTTCATAAGATGTTAGGTAGAAGAAGGACACCTCGTGGTGAAGAGGATATCGTCACAAGACAACCCATCATATCCCCTTACAAAGGGACTGAATAGGGTTAAGCACTTGCAGCATGCAAGAGGCATTGGGGTAAAGGACGATATTAGTTTTAGGAAATAGATAAATTAGAAACTTGTAATAGCTAAATTGTAATTGACATTTTGATGATTGAATAAAAGGTGTTTTTATTTATAAGTAAAGTTACTGTTTTGTGTCAATTATTTACTATTGTTTCACTTTGCATGTTTTGACTTCCTGAATAATATAATTATTCAAACTATCCACAGTCGATCATACATTGGAAGTAGGTATGAGGCTAGACTGTCATGAATTGGCTTGCAGATGTCTAAGGAGTTAGACATAGCAAAAGTCTGCTGCACCATTCATGAGTGCTTGTGAAATAAGAATTTGAGCATTGGATCGACCCGCACTCATCATAATCACTTCATGGAATTTATCACGAGTTATTGTGAGATGGTAATATCATATAATCTTCAAACCAAGATATATGAGTCGTTGACTATAAATTGGTTGTGCATTGATGATACGAAACGCATCAGTAACTTGATGTCATAAAACATATAGCTATGCATGATTTAACGAGTAGTTAGTATAAGCATATAGTGTCAAATTTTATATGTTCCTTTTATCCTAAGAAGGATCAAAAGAGATATCTGGGCCCCTCGATGATTTGTTTTGACCTATGTACCGGGCCCGGTCAGAACTAAATTGATGTGGTCAATTGTGTTCTATGTCAAACTAAATGGAAATCGGGAAACTAATTGCAAGACAATGAGTATGACTATGTTCCATGTATTTGTCCGCTGATATCTTGAAGAACAGAGGAGTATATGATCACTTATCTAAGGGCAGTCACTGACTGGGTCAGAGTTCGACAACGGCTTTGGGAACCTACGATTGCTAATCGGATCTTGAAGTTACATTGGCAGTTATAGTTATTAGACTTATCCAAGTGGGAGACTGTTGGATTTGGTGTCTAAGCCCATAACTATATCTGGTATGTACTTAACCCGATAGTAGCATGGTCCTTTTGGGTTGCCTTCACCAGTGCAATTTGATAGGATGGACTTTTGAGAATAAGATTATTGGTGATTTATTAATATATTATAAGTATAATATATTAATTGAGAAATCATATTATTTAATTAGTATTGGTCAAGAATTAATTTGGAATTAATTTTGTGATAAAAAAGAGACTAATTAAATCTAAGGGGTTGATTATGTAAATCCTCCATTCTTATAGTGTGGGTCAATGATCCATTAGGGTGGGCTAAATGGTTCATGGATAGTCCATGGAGCTTTAACCCATGGAGCCTAAGGGAGATGGAAAGTCATGGCACATTAGGGTTACATGGATGAAACCCTAGAGTTTACAAACACTATAACCCCCCCCCCCCCTTGGTGTCAAAATCGGCTACACATGTACACAAGAGCATAGAACCGATTTTGAAGCTACAAGTCTTATTATCTTAAGCCTCCTTTGCATATTGGTGTTTGTAACACATTAGAGGCACAACATTTGAGGTGCTCAAGCTTCTAAGGCCAAGAACTACACAAGAGGTAAGCTATCTAACTATTTATTATGTTCAATTGTATGCTAGTTAAGCTATATGCTTTGGAAATTTGAACAAATGCATGTATAATTAGAGAAAACATAGTTCCAAAGCATCTAGGGTTGCATGTACACCATAGGAGTGTTATAGTGCTTAAAACCCAACAATAAGATGCTAGGGGAGGCCACAAGGGAAGATAATGAAACTTATATAGGGCGAAAACCCTCAGATTAGGGTGTTCTCTCTTCAGCACCTACTCGCCGAGTCGGGCCTTTCAGCTCGTCGAGTAGGGTCGAAGTCCCGCGTCCTCTTAAATAACTCCACTCGACGAGTTGAACTCCCAACCCACCGAGTCGACTCACAACACCCTCAAACTTAACCTATTTAAATAGTAATACCTGAGACAGGTGTCACATTTGATTTGAATTATCTTGTCTTGAAAGTAGACTAGGTCAAATTATGTGATAAATATTAACTATATGATATTTGATTATTTTTCAAATTTGATCTAAAAGGTATTTTCAAAATTTTCAAAATTTGCCCTCAAGTTTTGGAATTTAAATTTTAATGAAAAAGTTCTTGATTTTGAAATATTAAATTCTAAAACCCTAGTGTTTTGAAAAGTTCAAACTACACCCTTATGGATTTTATTAAATTAATTAAGTGTTTAATTATAAGAGAGAGTTAATAATTCCATAATAATATGGTTTAAATTTAATTAAAAGGTTAATTTATAGTTTAAACCACCTAGTATTTTAAAAGTGTAAAATACACCCTTATGCTATATAAAATTAAAAGTTTAATATATTATATATAAGTAAAAAGTCAGTCTTACCTTTAGTAGGCCTCATTCACGAAGTTGGTCTATAAGGGTGTTTAAGGAAGCGGCCTGTAAAATGACCGACATTGGGTATCCATTCTTACCCACCGTACCCTTGACCAATGGGGGGTCATTAGCCGAACGGGTAGGATAGGACACAAACTTCCATTATAAGTATAATGAAGTATGAAGTAACTAAACACTTTTATAAATTCCCAAATCTTAGTTACTTTAGGAAAAATGTGAATTTGGTGCTAATCCATCAAAATTGCGCATTGCACCTTATTGGTCGTTAGTGGAGCATGTCTGGTTAACTGGCACACTAATATGGGACTAATGAAGGATGGAAATGGGTAGCTCGTAGATTATAACAAATCAATGGAGCATGTGAGGTTCACCGGCACATTGATTAGGTGATAAACATCTTGGAGAGTACCAAGATAATTTGCATGGTTATTCACACCTTGTTTATGATCCTCAACATCCCAGTCACAAACTTGAAGGGCATAATCGAGATTAAACATGGCATTGAAAACTTCAATGAATCTCAAAAGATCTAGGAGTTTCAATTCATTTAAAACCTAATTTTTCATTTTCGTTGTTAGGAATAAATTCCTTAATGATCGATTAGATTCTAACAAGTAAAGTAAGAACAACAAGATGAATCAAAGGTGTCGAATGATTAAAAGTCACGCCTTAGAAGAACTCTATAAAGAATTGCTATTGTAGAGGCGTGATAGGGTTACAAAATAATTGCTAAAAGTTATCTCACTACGACGCATGCATGCACCATATATATACTAACCCTAATATTAATGACCGGTTGGACAGGCCCAATACCGGGTTACAAAATATACACTAAACAGCCCAATAAGACGCAACACTTGACCCAACAATCTCCCCCTTTGCGTCAATTGAGGCGGGAGGATCTTCACTTCGTAATCTTCCTTGATGTCTTGAAGATCTTGGGCATGAGTGCGAGCAAGGTACTGCGAAACATAATGTACCAGCGAATCATGTCATGAAAACTCTTCTTGGAAGCGACATCGTTCACTGGACACTTGACTATAATCTCTAGGATATACTGCAAGCACGAAGTGGAGTATTAGTGCTTATCAGGCAAAGCGAACAAACACTTTGCAAAGTTCCCTTGCTCCACTGAACCTTTATGAAATATAACGGTCCAGCGGTCTTTGTCAATCCTCCCCATCTGCATCTTATTCACATCGCTAGCAACAGATCGGGAAAGGACTGTAGGCTCTTTAGTCAAAGCAGAGGTGATCTCGGTGTCGAGTTTTGCAACCTCGTTCACTTAAGACACTAGCATTCTTTTAATGTGCTCCAAGATAGGCCCATACTTGTCTTCATCTTTCAACATGAAGTGCAACAAGACAATCCAGTCATATGGATTGAGACATGGTAGATCAGCAAGAGTGAACTCATCAATCACTTTGTTTGTTCCTCGTGTTGTTTTGAATTTAGCATTAGCAAAACTCCCAGTCTGAGTTGGCCCTGGAAGTTTCACAGCTGTAATCTTTTGAGCACTCTACGTCTCGTATTGTGGTTTCACATGCTTGACGTAGAACTCCATCAGGGTTTTGTTGATTTTCGCAGCATATGAATTTGTGTTTACAGTAGAGTCAAAGCAGTGAAAGAGAAAAGCCTTAGCAATCATGGGCATATCAAACTGCGAATCAAATGTATTCCCTAACTCGAACGAGACAACAGGTTCGAGCCAGTGAATGTTTGGACATTCAATAGCTTCAGTAGTAATACGCTCCATGGTCCACGCCGGAAAAAGTAGCTTTCGGCTTTCAAGAGTTGCTTGAGCTTCACGTTTGGCCCATTCCTTTTCTTCAGCTTCACGAATTATGCGCTGATGTTCATCAATTTCAGCTTCGCGTTCCTTCCTTCATTTAAGTTCATTCTCATCAGGTTCTTCTTCTTCACTGTCATCAATAAGTAGTTCGTCAGTGAAGAGCTTTTCATTGGCTCTAGAACCCGAAGCTTCATTATCCTTCGTTTTTTTTTGGATTCTCAGTTGGCTTTGTTGGTTGCACTAGTTTCTTTGTTTGCTCTGGTTCTCCTCCTTGGTTCGGAAGGACCACGGACACCGAAACACCTTCTATCCTGTTAAGCATGGCCATTGTAGGGCGTAATTTCTTAGCAAGATATTTGCGAGTGGTTAGAGGGAGCATACGATCGTGCGACTCAATCACAGTAGAGAGGAGGGCATTCACATCCGACACACAACTTTTTATCACAGCGCATTCGGATTTGAGTTCCTGAATCTCGTTTTTCGCAGTAGTGAGATTTGTTGAGAACAACTTGATCTTGGTAGTTTTCGTAGCTCGAGCGTCCATGACTTGACTTTCTAGTGCAAGATCATATTGAAATTTCCTCATTTGAGAGTCAATGGAGGTTTGGAAGGTAGAGTGATTTGTTTGGAGATCAGAGCAAACCTTTTGAAGTGCTTCTTGTTTAGAAAGAAGTGTATTGGTGACATTCATAATGACCTTATTGGCAATGGATACATCCGTTTCTGCTGCTGTCCGGAGAGTAGTCATGAAATCCTGAGTATCTTGGATTAGTTTATCGACTTTTTCGGTCGCTTCCTTGTATGATTTTGCAGAAGACTCAACCACTTTAGTCACTTTTGCCATTGAGACATCATGCTCCTTCACCAGAGTGTCGAATAATCCTATGATGGCTGTCTCAGAATAGGCCGTATTTGAGGATGAGGAGGAAGAAGCGATCAGAGAGTCCAACTTTTCATTTAGAGCTTTAAGATGCCTTTGAGTAACAGGGGCATCATCATCACTCTCTTGTTGAAGGTTGAAAGGACTATAATGAAAACTCTCGAAATCAAAAAACGCCTTCGCCAAACATGGTTTCACCATCTCCCTATCTTAAAGGAGAGATAGGAGGGGAAATATGACCAGTATCGAAACCTGAAGTTCCTACCCCCGCATCAGATGCGTTGATAGTACTGGAGGTTCATCGGTAGAGGTAGTGGTAGTGGTGGTTTGGGTAAACATGGGAGGTGGTTGAGCAATAGAGCTTTGTGGTGGAGTAGAGATAGGAAGTGGGCATGGATCAATAGTAATAGGAATGGTGGTTGTAATAGGAGATGGTGGAGGAGATGGAACAGTAAAACTAACCTTTTGTTTGTTTATGTTGAAATCATCCTCAGAGTCGCTTTGATCATCTGCAGATTCGCTGTTGAATGAAGATGATGATGATGGTAAACGAACATTACGAACTGGCTTTTGGACTCGCCTTCATTTTGGAGAGGAGGGAGCAGGCCTAGAGGATTCGGCTTTGGTCTTTCGCTTCTTTGGAATGTGAGCTAAGGTAGATGGACCCTCTTTCGGTTGTTTTGGTTTTCCCTCCTTCTTGACCTTATCAGCTTCGTCAAGAGTGCGTTGCATCTCAGGAGTGATGACTCTGGATCCTAAAACTAGAAGCTTCTTGTACTCCGTTATTATCTTGCTCGCCCCAGACACGCACCTATACATGGATTCAGGAATTGAACCTACGAATGAGAACTTTGAGGTGTCAGCGATGATGATCATTGTAGTGTGGATTGTGGCAATCGATGACATCAGAGAGTCTGCCATGACTGGAATGTTAAGCTTCTCGATTGCTCGCTGCACCACAATGGTCCAAAATCGAGCATAGGAGATCTCACTGTGTCGAGAAGTGGAATCTGTGATTTGCACCAGTTGTGCCCATAAAAGGGAACCATAAACTAGGTTGATGCCATGGTAGAGGCCATAGAGGATCGTCATAAATAACTTACTGGCACAATCGGAACCAGTTACACTTTTAGAAAAATCCTTGAAGAGAAGGGTAAAGAGGTCATTCCATTGGAGAGGAAGGTTAGATTTCTTGAACTTGGTGATGGAGGTGATGAGATCTGTGTACCCCAGCTGATAGAACATCTCGAAGATTTGAGCAGTGGAGATTGAATCTGGGTTCACCATTGAGTCAACATAGGTAAGCCCTAGAAGAGAGCAAAACCTAGCCTTCGTGATGGAGGTTTTTTTCTCAAAGATCTCAAAAGAAATTCGCTCCTCCTCCTTGATGTATGATGCCGATGAGTAAGCTTTGGACAGTAGGGACATCAGAACACACTCGACCTTGGTTAGGGCAGAGACTAAAGGTGAGTACTCCAGACAATCGACGATCGGCAACATGAATACGTCGTACTTGAATGGAGCCAAGTCGAGAATCAAGTTTTGATTTTTTTTTATAATGAGGAGAGATGACTGAGCAGACTGTTCTTGAACTGATGAAGAGTCAGCCATTGTTGCAGAGTGGAGAAGAAGATGAACAGTGAATACTTAGATCGCCTTTAGGGTTCTTGAAATCTTTGAATGTGGTAAAGAATAATAGGTGATTCGAGAAAACCCTTTTATACGATTGGTGTGAGAGAGAGAGAAACGCCAAACGACAGTTGCATGATAGTCTCTGATTTGACACCTAGAAAAATGCGATGTGACAACTACAACGCCTAAAAAGGTGTCAGGCGGCGCCAGACGGCAAGAAAAATGGAAACGATTCAAATTCCACGCGCCTAATGTTTGAAAATGTTATCCATAACCGTCATGTCATCAATGTTTATCCCCAACTATTCAAATTCCTTGTGCTCTTTTATATTTGTATTCACATTTCGCTTTTGAGAAACAAATTGAATAAAAGCGGATCTGCGAAACTGAAAAATGTCATAAGTACCACAAACTAGACTTTTGGAAAATCATAAAGATCTTCGTCCAAGAGTGTGCCAAAGATAAGGAAATAAATAAAAATTATATATGTGGGATTTTAATGATGTCATACAAGACACGAAACTGAGGATCCCGGGCACGAATCTCTTCCTTCAAAGTCAAGAGAGACTAAGGTCCTGTTTGGTTGGCAGGATTGGAATGGAATTCGAGGGAAAAGGATTCCAATTCCTTCGAATTCCTGCGTTTGGTTCAACTTTTAGAGACGGAAAGGGATTCCTAAATGAGAAAACATTCCTTCAATGGAGGGAAAATACTTTCCTTCACCAACAGGATGGAATCAATTCCTTGTTAACATGGAAAGCTAAAATTTACCATTATACCCACCAAACCATTCTAATCTTCTTCTCCAAACCACATCGTCTTCTGCAGTCTTCCACAAGGTCGTCGTCTTCTCCAATCTTCCGCCAGGTTAGTGAATCGATGTCGTTATCTTTCACTCTCGCTATCTCTCACTATGGTCACGTACCAGGTTTTGAACGTTTCGTACCCAAATGAGGTATAGAGTTGATCCCAACACCATGCGAAACGCTCTCTGGCACGGCTCCTTGTCGATCTGAGCAATCAACCGGTACGATGACAGGAACGCGTTTCTGTAGAACTGGATTGCAGCAATTTGTCGATTGGGTCGGCGATTGCAAAAAAAAAAATCGGCGATTGGATCCCCGATTGTGCGATTGGGTGGGAATGGTGATGTCGATTCCAAAAAGTAACGATTCAGAAAAAAAAACGCTTCGACAATTGATTTGCTTATTAAATCAGGCCCCTGTCACCATAAACTTCATCTTCTTCAATTAGATGATTCTTGCATTCCACTTTAACATCGACTTCCATTAATACACTTGCCGATTTCTGCTTTTCTTCTCTTCTTCTCTTCTACTGTTATTCTATTAGTTATTAAGAATGGTTTTTGACAATGGCAAGGCTAATATTCATGTATCAGATAGTGAAATAAAACCACAGGAAAAGTGTTCTTCCTGTTCTTGCTGGAAAAGTGGAAATCAATGTTTTTTTTTTTGCTTGCTTGTTTAGAAACAACAATATCTTTAAAAATTGATTGTGTAGTTTTAGATATACTTGCTGGAAATTACATTACACCTTCAATACAATATGATTTTGTATGAACATGATAAATTCATGTGATTAAGCAAAATAGACAAAAGGGCAGTTCAGACATTTTTCATAAATTCCAATTCCATTTCCTGCAAACCAAACATGATCTGGAATTAATTCCAATTCCATTTCCTACCAACCAAACAACACATGGAATTAGATTCCAATTCCTGACAGATCCATTTTCCAATTCCAATTCCAATTCCTTCATCAACATTCCGCGAACCAAACAGCACCTAAGAAGTGTCTGGGTGGTTTCCTGTTGAATTACGATCAATTGTTTGTTAAGAAACAATGAAAGGCATCTTTTGATTAAGGTTTAATGGGTGGCTTCACTTTCAATCCAAACTATGAAACTTGATATAAGTCCGAAATTTAGATGAAGTACTCGTGTGACCAGTGTAGCCAGTTGAACGAGTAGGTTTGGAATTATTTTAGTGACTTGGTGAATTTTAGAAATCTCAAAAAAAAATGGATCTTATTGGTAGAAAAGTCTTGGATTTAGAACAATTCATTAAGATATCGCAAAAGAAAAATAGATTCCTTGGTACATACCACGAAGGTGGCTTTCGTTAATTCCATGGTCAAAATCTAGAACATTTAATTGTTCACCGTCAATTCAATAAATGTGATGGATTGTGGGTTTCACTCAGTTCATGGTTGATGAAACTAAGATCATTAACACATATGTTGTGTAACCATAAACCCCAGTGGTGGATGCTGAGAGTCTCAACGGTTATGTTCATGAAAGCAAAAGTGATGAAGAAGTGGTTGAGGTGGTTTAAAGAAAAACGAAATTACCTCTACTAAGAAAATGTGACCAAGAAGACAACTCTTAACTCAATGTGAGAAGAGTAAGATAGCTCATGACTTAAGTGAATGTAGCAGCCTGATTGGGAAGAAACGATTTGTATATATCGAATCAGTAAGGCTTCACATAGAGTCATTGAGGCTTTGGACAACATGATGCAGCATGCTTCTAGAGACACTTTGCTAGTACATAGATAAAGAAAATATATTTGCCCTATTATTCTAACTGAGAAAAACAGCGAATGTGTACCTTCATGAACTGCTCAATTATTTAGTGTTTTTTGTGTTTTTAGAATTTTTTAAAGTAAAATAAAATTAAAAATAAACACAGACAAAAATACATTTTTGTATTTTTGATTTTCTGATAAAAAATAAAAACAGAAAGAAAATTAAAAAATTTTTGGATTATAATTTTTCTGAAAAAGAATTAAAAAAAAATAAAAATATTTTTGCATTTTAAAATAATAAATAAGAAATATTATACAAAAAGATACAAAGAGTTCCAAACAATGAGAAAAGAGTTGGGTAACCAAATTATAGTTTGCTTTTAAAGAATGGATGAAGCGCATTGGAGCGAGCGCTCGTGTCAATTCATGTTTCGAGAAAATTGGAAACGAATTAGGGCGAGCGTTCGCCTCAATTCGCTTGATAAAAACTTATAAAGAGAAAGCGAAGGTGATACTTATCAAAACGAAAGTGTGTTTGGAACTGATTCAGCTTCCATCATTCCTAGGCCTTGGAGTATTTTGTTAAAGGTCGCTTCAGGCAAGGCTTTTGTGAATATGTTAGCCAATTGATCAGCGGATCGAAGGAAGTGTATCTCAACGTTGTCGTCTTCTACATGATCCTTGATGAAATGATACCTCAGTGCAATGTCTCTTGTCTTTGAGTGTTGCACTGGGTTGTGACAAATGTGAATTGCGCTTTCGGAGTCACAATAGAGTGGTATTCGCTTCATGTTTAGGCCATAGTCTCGTAGTTGACTCTTAATCCATATGACCTATGAAGTGCAAGATGCAACAGCTATGTATTCAGCTTCCGCTATGGACAAAGAGATGCAGGTTTGTTTCATGGATTGCCGAATGACAAATTTGCCATTTAGAAATTGGCATCCTCCAGTTGTGCTTTTTCTATCTAACCCGCTTCCTCCAATATCAGCATCTGAAAATGCTTGTACGAAGAAACCTGATTTTGCAGGATACTATATGTCGAGTGATGAGGTTCGTTTCAAGTATCTGAAGATATTCTTGACTGCCACCATATGAGGTTCGCATGGATTTTCTTGGAACCTAGCACAATAACAGACGGAAAAGATAATATCTGGTCTACTAGCTGTTAGATACATCAATGATCCTATCATTTGGTGATAAAGAGTCATATCAGCAGCAGGTTTTTCCAGAGATGGTGTCAGTTTCGTTCTGAATGCCATTGGAACCTTTACTTTTGAATCTCCCATCCTTCCAAACTTGGCCAGTAAGGTCTTCGTGTATGCTTCCTGATGTATGAAAATGCCTTCTGATCCCTATCTTATATTTAGTCCAAGGAAAAACTTAATTGGACCCATGGAGCTCATCTCAAATTTAGTTTCCATCAACTTTCGGAATTCAGCTGTCAAGCTAGGATTCGTGGAGCCGAAGATGATGTCATCAACATAAATTTGGACGATCATTAAGTGGTCACCCTCTTTCTTGTGAAAGAAGGTTGGGTCAACCGAACCTTGTTTAAATTTGGACATTTTAAGAAAGCGAGTTAGAGTTTCATACCATGCTCTTGCAGCTTGCTTCAGACAATAGACTGCCTTGTGTAAAATGTAGCAGTGATCGGGATACTTCTCATTCACGAAATCTGGTGGTTGTTCCACATATACAGTCTCTTCTAATTCTACGTTTAATAAAGCACACTTGACATCCATCTGAAATACTTCGAAGTTCTTATGTGTTGCGTATGCCAAGAAGATGCGAACAGATTCCAACCTTGCAACAGGTGCGAAGGTCTCTTCGTAGTCAATGCCTTCTTCCTGATAATATCCCTTGACAACGAGTCTCGCTTTGTTTCTGATCACATTGACTCCTTTGTCCATCTTGTTGCGAAACACCCATTTCAGGCCAACCACAGATGAATCCGGTGGAGTGGGAATCAATCTCCAGACATTGTTTCTTTCGAACTCTTTGAGCTCGTCTTGCATAGCCTGTACCCAATCGGAGTGATCGAGAGCAGTGTTAACGGTTTTAGGTTCTACCTTGGAGACGAACGAATTAAACATGCACTATTCCACTTGAGAGAATAAAGCAGTATGTTTCGCTTTCAGCTGAGATCTTGTAAGAACTCCCACAGATGATTCACCAATTACTTGTGCTTTTGGATGATCTCTAGTCCATTTCATTAAAGGAGGGCAATTTGGATCATAAGATGGATGAAGTTCAGCGTTCACGTCTTTGAATTCTGATTGAACGTTCGAATCATCATTCGTATCCTTGTTCTCCCCCTCGAATGATGATAGAATCTCAATGTCTAGATCCTCTTCCTCGATGGGAGGCGAATCCTCCCCCTGGAGAGTTGAGCTAAGTGTAGAGGGTGACGATGGATCCTCCCCCTGGAGTGGATATGCAGGTGTAGAGGGGGATGTTGAACCCTCCCCTGGAATGGAGTACTCGTGTCTTTAGGCTGGTTCGCAGTTGATGGTTGTTTGTGCATGTCTTTTGCAGCGTCATCAATTATCTTCTTCAATTCTTCTACTTTATTGTCAGTTGCCTTCGCTTCAGATGTGATAGCCTTTTCTGGCTCATCAAAGAGTAACATGAACTCATCATACAAATTAGAGATTGGAATAGTGACTGGACATGGCTTAGGAAAGATTTCCTTCGATTGACTCTCGTTCTGCTGAATCCGCTTCAAGTAGTTGTCGTCGAACGTAACATAATACGTTTCTTCCATCTTCATTGAGCATTTGTTAAGAACCCTATACGCATTGGAAGTCAGCGAATATCCCAACAATATACCTTCGTCAGCTTTCACATCGAATTTGTTTCGTTGTTCCTTGGAAATTAAAATGAAACACCTGGAACCAAATACATGGAAAAAATTGACATTAGGTTTGCGATTATTTATGATTCCGTAGGGAGTAACAGAGAATCGCTTATTGAGAATAGATATGTTTTGTGTAAAACAAGCAGTCGTAACAGCATCCGCCCAAAAATATAGAGGTAAGCAAGCGAAAGTAAGCATGGTTCGTGCAGCTTCGCACAAGGAACGATTTCGTCTTTCAACTACACCATTCTGTTGTGGAGTGTAAGGAGCAGAAAAGTTGTGTGTGACTCCCTTTTCAGCTAAACATTCTTCAAAATCTTGGTTTTTGAATTCCAGCCCATTGTCGTTGCGAACGTTGCGAACCAGCTTTCGCAGTTGAAGCTCCACTTGCTTTATAAAATTCTTGAGTTTGGGAGTTGCTTCAGATTTCTGTTTACGAAAATACACCCCAGTGAAATGAGAAAAATCATCAACAATAAGAAGAATATACTTACTACCACCGACACTTTCAATTGCAGAAGTTCCACAAAGGTCTATGTGTAGAAGTTCTAGAGGTTCGATAATTTTCATGTTTACAAGAGTTGGACGAATTTTTCTACTTTGCTTCCCCATTTCGCTTGCTGCACACAAATGATCCTTATCAAACTTCAAGAGAGGAAGCCCACGCACATGATCACCAAGAACAAGCTTGTTGATGTCTTCGAAATTGAGGTGCGAAAGTCTTCTATGCCATAGCCAGCTATCATAAGAGTGAGCTTTCGTAAGCAAGCATATAGCAGGCTTCCCTCATATCAGGTTTAGGTTTAACGGATACATTTCGCCTTTTCGCTGCGACTTCAAGAGTACTGCCTTCATTTTCTTTTCTATGATTTCAGATCCTTCATCATCAAAGGATACTTTCAAGTCAGTCCCCACAACTAATTGTGAAACACTAATTAGGTTGTGTTGTAATCCTTCCACATACGCCACCTTACTAATTGAATAATCTCCATTCTTTATCATTCCATAGCCTTTATTTTGCCAAATGAGTTGTTTCCATATTTACATTTGTCCCACCCACGAACCAAACGACGGAAACTTCCTGGGGCTTGCGTGTGACTTCATCTTGTAATATCATCACAATTGTATATAATTGAAACGAGACAACACCATCATCATACATATCAAAATACAACCAACATTGTTTACATCAAGTATAATATCATAAAATTACATGCCATAATGTTTAATGTATGACGATGACAAAATATAACAAATTCCACATTTCCTGCTGACCTTTCTGCTTAACAATTCCCTGACAATACAAGTTATTTTGAAAACTTCAACATATATAATGTTGGTGAGTTCATAAGCATAATTAAATGAAAAGTTTTGATTTATTTGTAAAACACCAGAAAATCAGATATTTCCTGTATAATAGTATGATAGTAATGTGTCAAAATCAAGTATTAATGCATGTGTGTTTTCCGTTTTTGAAAGATATATAAAATGTAATCCAAATAAAAATAATGTATTTATGTAGTAAGTAAAAGGCATTGTTTAGCTGTATATTTTCCCAAAAAATCCTATATTTTATGTTTATAAAAGCATTGTGGTCTAAACCCTAAGACCGAATATCAATGTATGTATGTTATTGTTTCAACAAGATTTTTACAGGTGTTCCATAAAATTATGTTGGAGAGGATCTCTAAGTGAGTCGTTTTAACCATACTTGATTTTTGACGAGTTCGCCTGTCGTTGCGTTTTTAGGCGCCGGTTTGATTTACGGTAAGGTTTGTCACCCTAGACTGGCCTAGTCTAAATGTAGCGAACAGCTCAGGTGTAGGGTGTCACCCCGTATAGATCTATACACAAACTCCCACTCTCCCTCCAGGAGACTGTGGTTATAACTATAGGGTACGATCGTACACTCTAGAGGTGTCAACCGACATGTCTCACTAGCATCATTGACTGCGTTTACACGAATATTGTATTATGTTATATAATGTTTACTTGTATGTTTCAAGTTTGAAAAACCCAACGAGTATGTGTATGAATTTATAAGGCCCAACAAACATGCCAAATAACGACTAAGGCCCACTAAGCAAGTGATGTATAGTCCAGACCCAATAAGCATGTAAATGGACCACAAAGGCCCAATAAAACATGTAATGAATATATTAGGCCTAATAAACATGTAAATGGACCATAAGGCCCGATAAACATGTAATGGAAATATTATACCCAATAGATGTGTAACCGATGTTTTTAGTTCGTTTGTCTTTTCGTTGTATGTCTTAGCTCATTAGTTTACTAACATAACATAAAAGGCCTAATTTTTGTAATAATGTCATTTTTGGCCCATTAATTCTAAAATTTACGATTCAGGCACATTTTTGGCTACATTGACGATTTCGGTCCCTTAATACCAAAAGTTTACATTTATGGGTTTATTTGAAATAAATTGACATTTTTAGCCTTCCTTTGTTAAAATAACATTTTTGGCCTAATATCACGTAATTGACATCTTTAGCCCAATTATATATAACTTGACATTTTTGGACCATTTATATATAAAATATTAATTTTCGGCCATTTTTATAGAAATTTACAATTTCAGTCCATTTTTGATAAAAATGACATTTTCGGCCCAAGTATTATAAAAATAACATTTTAGGCCCAAATTCAAATGAAGTGGCATTTACAGCCCATAAAACCGCAGATTTACATATTTGGCTCATATTTGTGTTATATGACAAATTTAGTCCATAAAATCGAGATTTTTCAATTTAGGCCCGAGAAAAACCGTAAGGGCCCAAATCAAGGCCCATTATGCAAAAATTTACACTTTTGGCCTTTGGTAACTATGACTATCATAAAGACCCATTTTTATGCAAATATGACTCTTTTAGTCCTTGTAAAACCGTGAATGACATAAACGTGTTAACTTTTTGTTTATTTGTAAAAGATGGCCCATTTTCAAGATTTTGTTTAGTTTCTTATGAATCTTCACATGTTTAACACATTTATATTTATAGTAAGTTGTATGAAGTGTTTTAGTTTACAAATATCCCAACTTTTGGTTAGAATTTTCGAGATCTATAGTGTTTCATCACATAAACACAACTTAAATCAAGTAAAACACACATAACATGCATAAATACATAGATCTACCACATATGCAACTTGTATTCTCCCCCAAAACATGTTTAAAACCGAAAACAAGGGGTAGGAACTTACGTTGAGGTTTGGATTCGGTTTTTGTTGAAGAAGGTGAGGAGATTTCGGCCCTAGCAACTCCTTGAGGAAGTTTTCGAATTTAGATGGTTCTAGGGAGCTATATCATGAAATGATATGGGTTAAGAAGAGATTTTGATGAAATCTTAGAAGCTAAACCATAGATTCAAGTAAGAACTTACCAAGGATGATGATCTTGATGAGAAATCCTCTTGAAAACACACCCAAAATCTCGAAAATTTAGAGGAGGTCGGAGGAGTTCTTGAGAGAATTTCTTGAGAGATTTTTGAAAGAAATGAAGATGGTGAGGGAGGATGGTTCAGCCGAGAGGTAGAAGAAGAGAGGGTAAGAAAAGATTGAGGGGATGTTTGCATGGAAAACCACCATGCAAACATTAGGTGTCACAAGCAAAATAATTCCTCATTTTCCCTTTTTTTTACATATTGGGCCGAGTATTTAGGACAATAGTAAATTTTCGGCCCATTGGGCCCTTAGGAGAGTTCGCGGCCCAATAAAAGTCCAATAGGTAGTTTACGACCCATTAGGGCTAATTGAATTAGTTGTGGCCCATTAGAGTTAAGATCCATTGTTCTAGGCCTACATGGCCGAAATTGTTAATGTTTCATCAATGTAGGCCCAAATAGAGCCCAATTAGGGTTCATAGGCTCTAAATAGTCAAATTGGAAGTTTATTGGTCCATTAGGCCCAATAAGGGAATCCTAGTTCGTCTTAAACTTGAACCAGGATTTTTATGGTTTTCAACCCTTGGTTGACTAAATGAGATTCTTTGTATAAGGTTTTGAACTTTACTTGTGAACCTTGATTAAGTTTGCTGTCCTTGAATGAGCATAGTCCATAATATCAAATTAGAGTTATAAGTATCACAGCCGATGATGTTTAAATGAGACTAGAATTTCGTTGCTAAAATGCTAGTTGTGACATCATCCCCCCGTTAGAGGGAATTTCGTCCCGAAATTCTTTTGAAAGATAGGCTCAAGAATAAGAGAATAGGTGACGGTAGTTCTGCTTCATCTGGTCTTCGCATTCCCATGTGTAATTGTGTTCCCATTGCCTTCTGAAGCGACTGCCAAAATCGTGAATTAAATCTACTATCTCGGTCCGAGATAATAGATACTGGCACCCCATGAAGTCTTACAATCTCCTTGATGTAGATTCGGGTCAATCTTTCCATCTTGTAAGATGCCTTGATTGGCAGGAAATGGGTGGATTTTGTTAACCTATCGACGATTACCCAGATAGCATCCAATCCGTCTGTTGTCTTAGGTAATTTGGTCACAAAGTCCATAGCAATCCTTTCCCATTTCCACTCGGGTATCACGGGTTGTTGTAATTGTCATGAGGGCTTTTCGTATTCCACTTTCACCTTGGCGCAAGTGAGACATTTGCACACGTAAGTGGCGATCTCTGCCTACATATTTGGCCACCAATAATGCTTCTTTATGTCTAGGTACATCTTATCCGAACCCGGATGGATGGAATATCGCGTATTGTGGGATTCGTTCATGATCATTCCTCTGAATCCCCCAAGTTTAGGGACCCAGATTCTGTTCATGAAATAATAAGCTCCGTCCTCCTTGACTTCAAAGTTCTTGTCCATCCCACGCAGCGTTTCATTTGCGACGTTCTCCGGATTCAATGCATCTGTTTGGGCTTCCTTGATTTGTGAGGTTAGGTGGGATTGGATTGTTATTGTTAAGGTTTTCACCCGACGACCTGAGTATTCTTTTTTCCTCAGTGCATCGGCTACCACGTTTGCCTTACCCGGGTGATACTTGATCTCGCACTCATAATCATTTAGCAGCTCAACCCATCTCAGTTGCCTCATGTTTAATTCCTACTGATTCAGAATGTGCTGGAGGCTTTTGTGGTCGGTGAAAATGGTGCACTTTGTACCATAGAGGTAGTGCCTCCAAATCTTTAGGGCGAAGACCACATCTCCCAGCTCGAGATCGTGAGTAGTGTAATATACTTCATGCGTCTTTAGCTGCCTGGATGCGTAGGCTATCACTTTTCTACGTTGAATGAGGACACAGCCTAACCCTTGCTTCGAAGCATCGCAGTAGACTACAAAATCTTCGGTTCCCTCTGGTAAGGATAGCACTGGTACACTACAAAGGGCTCGCTTCAGGGTTTGGAAGGCGGCTTCTTGCTTTTCCTTCCAGTTGAAATACACACCCTTTTGTGTCAAGGTAGTAAGGGGTTTGGCGATCTTAGAAAAATTCTGGATAAACCTCCGGTAGTAGCCTGCAAGACCCAAGAATTAACGGATTTCGGTTGGCGTTCTCGGGATAGCCCAGCCTTCGATAGCCTTTATCTTGGAAGGATCTACGTGAATCCCTTCCTTGCTGACTACATGACCCAAAAAGTTCACACTGCGGAGCCAAAACTCACATTTGGAGAGTTTCGCATACAGTCTTTCAGCTCGCAGGGTTTCCAAGATTTGACGGAGATGTTGACCATGCTCTTCTTTACTTCGAGAGTATACGAGAATTTCATCGATGAAAACGATTACGAAGTTGTCAAGGAATGGGCGGAAAACTCGATTCATGAGGTCCATAAATGCAGCGGGGGCACTCGTTAGACCGAAGGGCATCACGACAAATTCGTAATGTCTATATCATGTTCGAAAGGCAGTTTTAGGAATGTCCTCATCCCGAACTTTGAGTTGATGATAAACAGATCTCAGATCTATTTTTGAAAAATAACTAGTTCCTTGAAGCTGGTCAAATAGATCATCTATTCGAGGGAGTGGGTACCGATTTTTTATGGTGAGCTTATTCAGTTCCCTATAGTTAATGCACATCCTGAACGATCCGTCTTTCTTTTTGACGAAAAGAACCGGAGCTCCCCATGGTGAGAAGCTTGGCCTGATGAATCCTTTATCCAGGAGTTCGCTTAGCTGGCTTGATAATTCTTGCATTTCTACGGGAGCCAACCTATAGGGTGATTTGGCAATTGGAGTGGCTCCTGGTATGAGGTCGATCCAAAATTCGACTTGCCTTTTTGGGGGTATTCCGGGAAGGTCTTCAGGAAAAACATCCGGGTAGTCACATGTCACTGGAATATCTTGAATGTTTATTTCCTCTTTGGTTTTATCCACAACATGCGCGAGGAATGCGTAGTTCTTCTTGTGTAGACACTTTTGTGCCTTGATGCACGAGATAAGGTGAAGGTTGGCGCCAGGTTTATCACCATAGATTATTAGGGTTTCATGATTGGGGAGATGAAGCCGAACGACCTTCTCGTAACACATAATATCAGCATGGTGGGGGCTTAACCAATCCATGCCGATTATCACATAAAAAATCCTAATATTTACTGGCATCAAGTCTATTTGAAAAGAGTGATGGTTTAGTGTTAATGTGTACCCTACATAGATATCTTTGGTTTTTCAGTTTTCTCATTAGCCATTTCCACCGTGAAGGCTTAGTTGAGCTTCTGGGGTTGTTGATTTAGTAAGTGTTTGAATTTATTACTAATGAAACTTCGCTCCGACCCACTATCAAATAATATGCATGCGTATGTGTTGTTAAGTAGAAACGTACCAGTAACAACTGTTGCGTCCTACACTGCTTCACCTTGACCCATTTTCAACACTCTTCCTGATGTTCCTGCCCGTTGATTGTTTGCTTTGGGGCAGTTGCGCAGGAAATGGCCGGTTTCTCCACACCCATAGCAGGTGTAACTGGCCCTAGCATTGTTGTTGTTACTGTTGTTGCGATTGTTGTTGTTGTTGTTGTTGTTGTTCGACTGTTGGTTCTGTTAAGGATAAGTTCTAAAGTATCTTGCCGTGTGACCTTTTAGGTTGCAGCTTGTGTAGTGCATCTCTCTACATTCTCCATGATGGTGGAAATTGCATTTGCTGCACTTTGGTAGGGTCCCTGAGTATTGCTTGGGATTATTTGGTGTGGATGAGGCCGGAGCATGTGGTGTTGTGGTAGCTTGAGTGGCAGCATGGACAGTCATAGTTTGTTGTTTCTTTGATAATTCAGAATTTTGTTTTCCCTTCCGCTTGTTGTTTTTCCCCTTCTTGTTCTCACCTTCTTTCTTAACTTCCGCTTCTCCTGCTTTGGCACCCTTTTTGTTGCCATGATCGTACAATTTCTTGGCTAGCCTCTTTGCACTATCATACGTATCAGGGTTTGCTGCAATTACATTCCCTTGGATTGGCGCTGTCAATCCCCATATGAATCTCTCGATCTTCTTCCCTTCAGATGTGATCATTCCAGGACACAAGAGAGACATCTCACTAAACCTTGATATGCATGCATCATTGTCAGAGCTTTGGACCCTGAGGTTCCACAACTATTGTTCCATTTTCTAAATTTCTCCCCTTGGACAGTACTCAGCCAAAACCATTTCCTTAAGCTCTTCCCATGGCATCGCGTTCGCCACCGGGAGTGTCATGGCCTCTACGTGACTATTCCACCAAGAGAGAGCTTGATCAATGAATGTGAAGGCCGCAAACTTGACCTTGCACCCATCCGGACATCCGCAGATTTCAAACACTGATTCCACCTTCTCTATCTATCGTTTCGGGGTTATTACGCCTCCCATCCTATTGAAGGTTTGAGGCTTGGAGTTGGTGAAGTCTTTGTAAGTGCAGGCTCTTGTGGTTTCGTGGTTTGTTTCCTGATTTGTGCTTCCAGTTCCCTGCCCGTTGCCTTCTCCGTTGTTTCCGTTGCGAATCTGCGCAAGTGCTGCAGTGACCGCAGCGGACACTCTGCTTGGAATGCGACTGAGTTTATTTCTGGTGGAGTTGGTGTTGCGTTGTTTCCATGGTTTGGTCTTTGAGGCATCTTTCTGTCATAGAACGGAAAGATGTTGAGTATTTAATGTATTTAGTTTCACGATTTCTTGGTTATAGCACAGTGTCAGTGATTCGGTTGTGTATAAGTGAGTGAATGTATACAATCAACATGTAGTAAAAGTAATAGAACACATAGAAGATCACAACATCACGATAAGATACATATATATCATTTCCACTAGTAATAATCATTTTAATACAGAGAAAATTTGCCAAAAAGACATACAGTACATGGGGAAACATATGATCCGAAAGCATGACGACCCTATGAGTAGTGTAATCACTTAAACATATGGTTGATAGTACATAGAATAATACATAAAAAGAAAATCATAACAATAGTACATAGACGTATACTAGCCGTGACGGGGTGGGTCTGGTAACGAAATCTTATGCCGAAATGTCGTGCTACAAGATCACCTAGCTCGGCCATCTCCCTGACTACCTCGTCTCTCTCGTGCTCGGCATGTACAGCTCGGGCCTCTGTCGCTAATAGTTGTTGCCGAAGAGTGGCAACCTCCTCCTATAGGGAGTGAGTCCTATCTACGGGAGCCCGTGGCGCAGTGGAGTGATCCTGTACTGTCTCGGAAGTGGGAGGTTCACTAGGTACTTCATTAGTATCCTCACCCTCCTCTGCGACCTCATTGGATTCTCCAAACTCATAGTCCGTCTCCACGTACTCTTCGGGCCCGACACCAGGGGTTGCCTCCACCAGAGGGTCTTCCTCAATTATTTCGTGGGCCACTAGGTTCTGATAGTAAAGAACGCCCTGATTTGCTCCATCCATGGCGACTGTGTGAGAAACAGGGTGTGAGAAATGTGTAAAGGGAGTGTGTATATGTAGCATTACCAAAATACTCCTATAGTATTTTAATTATTTGTCTTTGAGTTCTTGAGAAGTTTTGGATACGAGGTAAACTTCTAGGTCCATTTCCCGCCATGATTACCCCCAAACACATGTTGGTCATATTTTGAATAAATATAGTTGATCAAACTATATGTATCCCCAATATGACTACATAACTGTCCGGGTTTAACCATAGTGTCCCATTTCCTCCAGAGACTTTTAGTGTTATAGTTTTAATGCAAACCTAGGTATTCATTTTATTCAGAGTGTTTTAGTCCCATTGTGTTTATAGTTGCATATCAAGTATGATTAGATATGCCAGTTCACTATAAACAATGCTCTGATACTAATCTGTCACTCCCCCGAACCAGACGACGGAAACGTCCGGGGCTTGCGTGTGACTTCATCTTGTAATATCATCACAACTGTATATAATTGAAACGAGAAAACACCATAATCATACATATCAAAATACAACCAGAATTGTTTACATCAAGTATAATATCATAAAATTACATGCCATAATGTTTAATGTATGACGATGACAAAATATAACAAATTCCACATTTCCTGTTGACCTTTCTGTTTAACGATTCCATGAGAATACAAGCTATTTCGAAAACGTCAACATATATAATGTTGGTGAGTTCATAAGCATAATTAAATGAAAGATTTTCATTTATTTGTAAAACACCAAAAAATCTGATATTTCCTGTATAATAGTATGATAGTAATATGTCAAAATCAAGTATTAATGCATGTGTGTTTTCCGTTTTTGAAAGGTATATAAAATGTAATCCAAATAAAAATATTGTATTTCTATAGTAAGTAAAAGGCATTGTTTAGCTGTATATTTTCCCAGAAAATCCTATATTTTCTGTTTATAAAAGCGTTGTGGTCTAAACCCTAAGACCGAATATCAATGTATGTATGTTATTGTTTTAACAAGATTTTTACAGGTGTTCCATAAAATAATGTTGGAGAGGATCTATAAGTGAGCCGTTTTAACCATACTTGATTTTTGATGAGTTCGCCTGTCGTGGCGTTCTTAGCCGCCGATTTGATTTACGGTAAGGTTTGTCACCCTAGACTGGCCTAGTCTAACTGTAGCGAACAGCTCAGGTGTGGGGTGTCACCCCGTATAGATCTATACACAAACTCTCGCTCTCCCTCCAGGAGACTCTGGTTATCACTACATGGTACGACCGTACACTCTAGAGTTGTCAACCGACATGTCTCACTAGTATCATTGATTGCGTTTACACGAATATTGTATTATGTTATATAATTTTTACTTGTATGTTTCATGTTTGAAAAACCCAACGAGTATATGTATGAATGTATAAGGCCCAACCAACATGCCAAATGACGACTAAGGCCCACTAAGCAAGTGATGTATAGTCCAGGCCCAATAAGCATGTAAATGGACCATAAAGGCCCAATAAACATGTAATGAATATATTAGGCCCAATAAACATGTAAATGGACCATAAGGCCCAATAAACATGTAATGGAAATGTTAGACCCAATAGATGTGTAGCCGATGTTTTTAGTTTGTTGGTCTTTTCGTTGTATGTCTTAGCTCATTAGTTTACTAAAATAACATAAAAGGCCTAATTTTGTAATAATGTCATTTTTGGCCCATTAAATCTAAAATTTACGATTTAGGCAAATTTTTGGCTAAATTGACGCTTTAGGTCCCTTAAGACCACAAGTTTACATTTATGGGTTTATTTGAAATAAATTGACATTTTTAGCCTTCCTTTGTTAAAATAACATTTTTGGCCCAATATCACGAAATTGACATCTTTGGCCCAATTATATATAACTTGACATTTTTGGCCCATTTATATATAAAATATTAATTTTCGACCATTTTTATAGAAATTTACAATTTCAACCCATTTTTGATAAAAATGACATTTTCGGCCCAAGTATTATAAAAATAACATTTTAGGCCCAAATTCAAATGAAGTGGCATTTTCAGCCCATAAAACCGCAGATTTACATATTGGGCTCAAATTTGTGTTATATGACAAATTTAGTCCATAAAATCGAGATTTTTCAATTTAGGCCCAAGAAAAACCGTAAGGGCCCAAATCAAGGCCCATTATGCAAAAATTTACACTTTTGGCCCTTTGGTAACTATGACTCTCATAAAGACCCATTTTTATGCTAATATGACTCTTTTAGTCCTTGTAAAACCGTGAATGACATAAAAGTCTCAACTTTTTGTTTATTTGTCAAAGATGGCCCATTTTCAAGATTTTGTTTAGTTTCTTATGAATCTTCACATGTTTAACACATTTATCTTTATATTAAGTTATATAAAGTGTTTTACTTTACAAATATCCCAACTTTTGGTTAGGATTTTCGAGATCTATAGTGTTTCACCACATAAACACAACTTAAATCAAGTAAAACACACATAACATGCATAAATACATAGATCTACCACCTATGCAACTTGTATTCTCCCCCAAAACATGTTTAAAACCGAAAACAAGGGGTATGAACTTACGTTGAGGTTTGGATTCGGTTTTTGTTGAAGAAGGTGAGGAGATTTCGGCCCTAGCAACTCCTTGAGGAAGTTTTCGAACTAAGATGGTTCTAGGGAGTTAGATCACGAAATGATATGGGATAAGAAGAGATTTTGATGAAATCTTAGAAGCTAAACCATAGATTCAAGTAAGAACTTACCAAGGATGATGATCTTGATCAGAAATCCTCTTGAAAACACACCCAAAATTTCGAAAATTTAGAGGAGGAAGGAGGAGTTCTTGAGAGATTTTTGAAAGAAATGGAGACGATGAGGGAGGATGGTTCGACCGAGAGGTAGAAGAAGAGAGGGGAAGAAAAGATTGAGGGGATGTTTGTATGGAAAACCACCATGCAAACATGAGGTGTCACAAGCAAACTAATTCCTCATTTACCCTTTTTTTTTACATATTGGGTCGAGTATTAGGGCCAGGAGAAAGGAATTGAGGAACTTTGGACCTTCTCTTGACTTGTTCGATTTTATGAGCCCAATAGTAAATTTTTGGCCCATTGGGCCCTTAGGAGAGTTCACGGCCCAATAAAAGTCCAATAGGTAGTTTACGGCCCATTAGGGCTAATTGAATTAGTTGTTGCCCATTAGAGTTAAGATGCATTGTTCTAGGCCCACATGGCCCAAATTGTTAAAGTTTCATGAATGTAGGGCCAATTAGAGCCCAATTAGGGTTCCTAGGCCCTAAATAGTCAAATTGGAAGTGTATTGGTCCATTAGGCCGAATAAGGGAATCCTAGTTCGTCTTAAACTTGAACCGGGATTTTTTGGGTTTTCAACCCTTGGTTGACTAAATGAGATGCTTTGTATAAGGTTTTGAACTTTACTTGTGAACCTTGATTAAGTTTGTTGTCCTTGAATGAGCATAGTGCATAATATCAAATTGGAGTTATAAGTATCACAGCAGATGATGTTTACATGAGACTAGAATTTCATTGCTAAAATGCTAGTTGTGACAACATTGCCACGATCTTTGAGAGCTCGAAACTCTCACAACTCCTCCTTCCTCCCAGTCATGTGACGCGAGCAGCCACTGTCGATGTACCATTTGTTGTCAAACTTCTCGTCACGTCTAACCTACAAAGATTAAGCAGATTTAGGAACCCAAAGTTGCTTGGGTCCTGGTGAGCCTTTTACAGAACAAGGAAAAGTAATTGCAAGATCAACCATATAAGTTTGTTTAACTAAGGTGGCTTCATCTGTGACACCCAAAATTTTTTTTTTTTTTTTTTTTTTTTTTTTTTTTTTTTTTTTAGCAACAATTTTAAACTTTTAAAACCCATCTTAAATTAAATTAAAACAACTGAAATAGTCATAACATAATCCATCAGCTTAATAACCATATAAAATAAGTGCGGAAGTAATAATAATAATAAGGTCCCAACAAAATAACTAGTAGCGATGTCCCGATGCTCCATGTCAAGCCTTAGCCTCTTTAATCTTAACACCTGAAAAGTTATAAGGGAAAAACGTAAGCACAAAGCTTAGTGAATTCAAACACAGACATTGTACCAACATTCATATTTACTAGCCCTAATCCATTTTCCAATTATAACAATAAAGACAAAGAACGAATCAATGTCTATATTACGAGAAGGACTTGTAGGTTTGAACCGCACCGGGAAGATCCCGTATCATTTGGCCCTAATCACCGCACCTCACGAAGAGTATTACGTTGGTGATCTTACCTACCCACCGCACCGGTAAATCCGTATCCTTTGGTGGTGTCCCCATATCCATAATTAGTTACATACAGTGCACATGTACGAATTAAAACAATACTTATATAGCATGCTTTTATAATAAATTCAAATAATCACACACGAGCTAACTAGCAAACACAATCATCAATACAACGGTGTGAGAGAACTCACCTTGAGTGAGTATTAAGGATGGCTAACAATCAAATAATGCTACCAAGCTTGAGCAAACTTCAAAACCTCGCCTAAGAAGGACTAAAGGTTAGAAACGAGAAGTAATGAAGCTATGAGTTGAGAAAAGAGTAATCACAGCAAGGTCTCTAAAACAGACCTGCTGTTCAAAACGGATTTACTCCAAAATCTAAAATAGAAACATAGCTTTAACTAAATTTTATAGGAAACTATGATTGCTCAGGATTCCATAACTATAAAGAACTCATTCTAACTCCAAAAGATGAATTAAATATGAATTTTACAAAATGGTGTATCACTTCTGTCTCCAACAATACAGTCAAGTGATGTTGGCCAATTCTACCCAACTTGTGAGTAGAATTCGTCCAAAAGAAAATTAAGAGAAGTAAAGGACATACAAGTGAAAGTCTCAGAGTTGGAATTGAATGAAAAGTATCTCTCAAACTCCAGATATAAAATTCACATTGTGGACAATCACAGCACTAGCAAAAGCTGGTGACTGCCCACTGACCTGGAGTGTGGATCAATTCTAACCAATTTATAATTGGAAATAACACCCCATATTCTCCAGATCTTAAATTCATAATATAAGGAACATATAGAAACTTGGAATCACTCTGGATCCTTTTCCAAGCCTTAGAAATGATGAAAACAAAATGACATATCAGAACAGACCCGGATCAGACCTAACAGCAAAGATGCCATTCTTTCACATAGATAAAGCCCTTATCAGTGAGGTTGGCCTTCTTAAGAAAGTTAGCCAACTCAATGTGTGAACTTTTGGAACTGGTTTGGGGTCCGTTTGAGTTCTAGAGCTCCAGATATGATTTTTACAAAATGACTACAGATCTGATGGAAAACAGAATCGTAGCCACCCGTGATTCCTTTTTGGCTTATCCATCCTTCTCCTTTTGAAACACATTTTAAGATGTGTTCATCATCCCAATTCAGTCCCCATGATAATGGTGGTACTAAAAAGGGTTAGGGATCATTAGGATTTCATTTAGCCTCAAGGATGTAATAATAATCAACATGAAAATAAACATAAGCACATAAAATCATCATTCTCCCTTTTAGGGTTTCCATGATCTTTTGCCACATGTAATCCCCTAGATCCATCATCCACCATATATGGGGTGAAGATAGGATCTTGAGATGATGTATAACATACAATTACAAATAAAATAAGAAGGAGAAGAGGTGAAGATGAAATCATAAAACTAGAACAAGGTTATGAATCAAGTTGTAAGAAAGGATAAGGAGGTTCATACCAATACGAATCAAGGCTGGAAATGAACAAGAATTAAGCTCCAAATAGCCCCTTGGCTGCTCTTGATCCCAAAGAGAGAGAGGGGGACGATTTTTGAGAGAGAGGGAGGGTTTAGAGTGTTTTCCTTGTGTGTGTACCAAATGATTCAATTTACACATTAAGTACTATTAACTAGATGGACATTGCAAATAGGCCCATAGTCCATGGACTTCAAAAAGGAGTTTACAAGATGATCAAAAGAGTCCAATAACATAAGAAATTAGACATTGGTTAAATAAATTAACCCAAGGTTACAAGGATAATTAAATTAAAATAACCAAACGTACCGAGAAAACCCGGGGCGTTACAACTCTCCCCCACTATGAACGGACTTCGTCCTCGAAGTCAAAACCTAGAAACAGATCCGGATAATGAGTCCGCATCTCGCATTCCGGTTCCCAAGTCCATTCCGAACCCTTCCTATGTTGCCATTGCACCTTAACCAGGTTTATGGTCTTGTTGCGGAGAGCTTTCGTCTTTCGTTCTAAAATAGCGATTGGTTTCTCAACATAATTGAGACGCTCGTCAATTTGTATGTCCTCCAGTGGTATCACAGCGGTCTCATCAACAACGCATTTTCGTAACTGAGACACATGGAACGTATTATGAATTAGACTAAGCCCGTCAGGAAGCTCTAAACGGTAAGCCACCTTCCCCACACGAGCTATGACCTTGTAGGGTCCAATGAATCGGGGTCCGAGCTTTCCCCGCTTCCGAAATCGAATCACACCTTTCCAGGGGGAGACTTTAAGCAACACATAATCTCCCACCTGGAACTCAAGATTGGAGCGTCTTTTGTCAGCATAACTTTTCTGACGACTGCTCGCTGTGACCAAATGATCCCGAATCACTTGGATTTTCTCCGTAGTCTGTAGCACGATATCAGTACTCCCAAGTACCCTCTGCCCAACCTCGCCCCAACAAACGGGCGTCCTGCACTTCCTCCCGTACAAGGCTTCATACGGAGGCATTTTAATGCTTGAGTGATAGCTGTTGTTATAAGAAAACTCAGCTAGATGTAGATGGTCATCCCAAATACCCCCAAAATCAATTGCACACGCCCTAAGCATGTCCTCCAAGGTCTGAATCGTCCGCTCACTCTGCCCGTCTGTCTGCGGATGGAAGGCGGTACTAAAATGTAATCGTGTGCCCAATTCCTCTTGAAACTTCCTCCAGAACCGAGAGGTAAATCGGGTGTCTCGATCGGAGATGATAGAAACGGGCACCCCATGTAATGAGACAATCTCCCGAACAAAGATCTCGGCTAATTTCTCCGCCGATGAGCTCTCCTTTATAGCGAGAAAGTGAGCACTCTTAGTCAAACGATCAACAATCACCCATATCGTATCTGATCCTCGGGCAGTTCTAGGAAGTTTTGTAATGAAGTCCATGGTTAGATGCTCCCATTTCCATTCAGGAATCTCCAATGGTTGCAACTTCCCATGCGGTTTCTGGTGTTCCGCCTTGACCTTTCGACAGGTCATACATTCTTCCACAAATCGAGCCACATCATTCTTCATTCCATGCCACCAGTAAGCCTCATGAAGGTCCCGATACATTTTAGTAGCACCAGGATGGATAGAAAATTTTGACTTATGAGACTCATCCATTAGGGTTTTCCGATTTCCCCCGGTATATGGAACCCAAATCCTACCGTAGCGAGTCAGCAAACCACGCCCGTCTCGTTCCATCTTAGGCAACTCTTTCCCAATCTTCTCACGCCTGATGTTTTCCTCCAGTATTGCCGTCTTTTGGGCATCCCGGATTAGATCTAACAAAGACGACACCATCGTGATCCGGAGACACTTAGCTCGAATTGGTTCGGCAGATTGTTTACGACTAAGAGCATCAGCTACCACATTAGCTTTACCGGGGTGGTAGTGAATTTCACAATCATAATCTTTTACCACATCTAACCATCGGATCTGCCTCATATTCAAATCCCGCTGCTCGAACAAATATTTTAGACTCTTATGGTCAGTGTATATGATAAACTTCACTCCATAGAGATAGTGTCTCCAAATCTTAAGAGCGAAAACAACAGCCCCAAGCTCCAAATCATGAGTGGGGTAGTTTCGTTCGTGGGGTTTCAGCTGTCGGGAGGCATAGGCTATCACCCTATCTCGTTGCATTAACACGGCACCAAGACCTTGAAGCGATGCATCACAGTAAACCACCATATCCTCAACCCCATCAGGTAAGGCCAAAATCGGAGCTTCACACAATCGTTTCCTTAACTCATCAAACGCCAGTTGCTGCTCCGGGCCCCAAACGAATTTCATTGATTTCTTGGTCAATCGGGTGAGTGGTAAGGCGATTTTAGAGAAATTTTCAATGAACCTCCGGTAATAACCGGCTAAACCCAAGAAACTGCGAATTTCAGAAGGTGTTTTCGGAATCTTCCATTGTTTAACCACATCAACCTTGGCTTGATCGACCTTGATACCTTGTTTGTTTACCACATGCCCCAAGAACTGAACTTCTTCCAACCAAAATTCACATTTTGAAAATTTAGCATAAAGCCTTTCTCTTGCCAGAGTTTCCAGAATCTCCCGAAGGTGTTGCTGATGCTCCTCTTTGCTCTTAGAATAGACTAAGATATCATCTATGAACACTATGACCGAACGGTCAAGCATCAGGCCACACACCCGGTTCATGAGATCCATGAACGCTGCGGGTGCATTGGTGAGCCCAAAAGGCATCACCACGAATTCAAAGTGCCCATATCGAGTACGGAATGCTGTTTTCTCAATGTCTTCTTCACGAACACGCATCTGATGGTAACCGGAACGTAAATCAATCTTGGAAAACCAAGATGCTCCCTGAAGCTGATCGAAAAGATCGTCAATACGTGGCAAAGGGTACCTATTCTTTATCGTGCGCTTGTTTAGCTCCCTATAATCAATACACATTCGCTGGGATCCATCTTTCTTCTTCACAAAGAGAATAGGAGCACCCCAAGGCGAGCAGCTTGGCCGTATAAACCCTTTATCACTTAGATCTTGAAGTTGATCTTGGAGCTCTTTCATTTCAGGTGGTGCCAAGCGGTAAGGAGATTTCGCTACCGGAGTCGCACCTGGCACCAAATCAATGCGAACTCCACTTGCCAAACAGGTGGCAAGCCAGGGAGTTCCTCCGGAAAGACATCGCTGAAGTCGGAAACGATAGTGCTATAGCAGAAGAGCAAGAAGCCATAGCCAGGCGGGGAATGTCCCCCTGAATAATAAGTTCTCCACCTCTAGGGTTTCGAACACGAACTTGCTTCTTACGACAGTGGATTTCCGCATCAAACGCATCAAGCCAATCCATGCCTACGATAACGCAGAGCTCTCGCATCGCAATAGGGATAAGATCGATAGGGAATTCAACTCCAGAAAACTCGAGAGTGCAACCCCGATAGACATCGGTGACATAAATAGTGCGATTGTCGGCAACTTCGACAACCATTGGGCGAGCCAATTTTCCGATACTACACCCCAGACGATTAATAAACGTGCGAGATACAAGAGAATGGGTAGCACCGCTATCAAACATAACAACAGCAGGCTCGGAATCTAGCAAATAAGTGCCTGCCGCTGTCGCGGTAACCACCGGCTCATCCGCAGTCATCTGGTGAGCACGACCTCGTGTCACCATAGTGGGTCCCTTAGAAGACGATGCAATTGCAGGATTTGTACCCCCGCTTCCTTTACCAGCCTTCAACTTTGGACATTCGGGCTTCTTGTGTCCCGTCTCGTTGCAGTGATAGCAGACGGGAGCAGCAGAAGTAATCTGAGGAACTGCACTCGCAGGGGGAGCCCTACAATTCTTCCAATGATGCCCTGGCTTTTTACAGTTGTAGCATATCAACGGATTTTTCTCGCCCTGACTTGAAGACGGCCTGTACTCATACCTTGACTTACCACCCTGCTTTTGCTTTTTCTGGGCATCTCCGGATGTCTTGGAGGAGGTGTCATTGGCCTTCCTCTTGGTCTGGGTCTGCAACTCGATTTCCCTCCTCCTCGCTGCATCCATGATCGCAGATAAAGTCGGGAACTCCTGCATGCTAACGAATTCCCGAATCTCGGTACGTAGAATGGTAGTGTACTGGCTGACCAACCAGGCCTCATTCCCAGCAAATGAGGGACAAAAAGATAGCATCTCCAAGAACTTGGCGTTCAAGTCGCTAACAGACTCGGTAGTTTGCTGTAAGGCCATGAACTCTTGCTGCATCCGCTGCTGCTCCACCTTGGGCACATATTGTGCCTCGAACCTCTCCACAAATTGGGCCCAAGACATGGCCCTCACTTCTTCCTCGTTTAATAGAGCGGTGATGGTGTTCCACCATGTCTTTCCCCTTTTTCGCAGCTGATTCATGGCGATCACAACTTTGTACTGGTCCGGACACCCAACAGTCATGAAGGCGCCCTCAACATCTGACACCCAATGCTTAGCAGCAACTGGGTCGGATTCACCATTCCAAAGAGGAGGGCTACACTTGTTGAACTTCTCGAAGTAGTATGCCGAATCCCGAACGGGCGGAGCCGATAACGCTCCCCCGGGAATAGCTGCGAGGCGCTCATCCAGAAGAGCTTTGACCTGGTTGATTATGTCATTGGTCACGCCCGGGATTAATTCATTGAAAGCGTTATTGAATTCCTCAGCGACAATATTCCTAACTTGCTCCATTTGGAGCTGATTAAGGCGAGCAGGCGGAGCCATCTGTATCCGTAGAAGGAGGAAAATATTTAGAAATAATTCAGCCTAGATATTTCTAGGAAGACGAAACACTCAGCTTGCCGAAAATTTCTCAACCTTGCCCCGACCCGAAACCGGCACCGATGTTTCAAATAGTAGGGGCCCTTCTACTATCTTCCACACAAGTTCCAATTTCGCAATCGCGTCTAGTTTCAAAATTTCCAGCTCGCTCTAGCCGTTAATTTTACATCTCTCTCACATGTTAACATTAAATAAGTGTGTAATCTAGCATTTTAAGACTAGTAGAATCCAATTCATAGTCAACAATTTAACATAAACATTTAACATAAGAAATAAGGCTTACTTGGCTGGCCGACTGGCACACCGCGACATCTTTCACTACTAGTCTTCAGAAAATTTGAAAAATCTTTTAAAAAAAGAGAATAAACTATTATAGAGCCTCAAATTTGAGTCTAGAACATCCACAAGAATGCCTAGTTCCCTCAAACTGTGGCTCTGATACCAACTTGTGACACCCAAAATTTTTTTTTTTTTTTTTTTTTTTTTTTTTTTTTTTTTTAGCAACAATTTTAAACTTTTAAAACCCATCTTAAATTAAATTAAAACAACTGAAATAGTCATAACATAATCCATCAGCTTAATAACCATATAAAATAAGTGCGGAAGTAATAATAATAATAAGGTCCCAACAAAATAACTAGTAGCGATGTCCCGATGCTCCATGTCAAGCCTTAGCCTCTTTAATCTTAACACCTGAAAAGTTATAAGGGAAAAACGTAAGCACAAAGCTTAGTGAATTCAAACACAGACATTGTACCAACATTCATATTTACTAGCCCTAATCCATTTTCCAATTATAACGATAAAGACAAAGAACGAATCAATGTCTATATTACGAGAAGGACTTGTAGGTTTGAACCGCACCGGGAAGATCCCGTATCATTTGGCCCTAATCACCGCACCTCACGAAGAGTATTACGTTGGTGATCTTACCTACCCACCGCACCGGTAAATCCGTATCCTTTGGTGGTGTCCCCATATCCATAATTAGTTACATACAGTGCACATGTACGAATTAAAACAATACTTATATAGCATGCTTTTATAATAAATTCAAATAATCACACACGAGCTAACTAGCAAACACAATCATCAATACAACGGTGTGAGAGAACTCACCTTGAGTGAGTATTAAGGATGGCTAACAATCAAATAATGCTACCAAGCTTGAGCAAACTTCAAAACCTCGCCTAAGAAGGACTAAAGGTTAGAAACGAGAAGTAATGAAGCTATGAGTTGAGAAAAGAGTAATCACAGCAAGGTCTCTAAAACAGACCTGCTGTTCAAAACGGATTTACTCCAAAATCTAAAATAGAAACATAGCTTTAACTAAATTTTATAGGAAACTATGATTGCTCAGGATTCCATAACTATAAAGAACTCATTCTAACTCCAAAAGATGAATTAAATATGAATTTTACAAAATGGTGTATCACTTCTGTCTCCAACAATACAGTCAAGTGATGTTGGCCAATTCTACCCAACTTGTGAGTAGAATTCGTCCAAAAGAAAATTAAGAGAAGTAAAGGACATACAAGTGAAAGTCTCAGAGTTGGAATTGAATGAAAAGTATCTCTCAAACTCCAGATATAAAATTCACATTGTGGACAATCACAGCACTAGCAAAAGCTGGTGACTGCCCACTGACCTGGAGTGTGGATCAATTCTAACCAATTTATAATTGGAAATAACACCCCATATTCTCCAGATCTTAAATTCATAATATAAGGAACATATAGAAACTTGGAATCACTCTGGATCCTTTTCCAAGCCTTAGAAATGATGAAAACAAAATGACATATCAGAACAGACCCGGATCAGACCTAACAGCAAAGATGCCATTCTTTCACATAGATAAAGCCCTTATCAGTGAGGTTGGCCTTCTTAAGAAAGTTAGCCAACTCAATGTGTGAACTTTTGGAACTGGTTTGGGGTCCGTTTGAGTTCTAGAGCTCCAGATATGATGTTTACAAAATGACTACAGATCTGATGGAAAACAGAATCGTAGCCACCCGTGATTCCTTTTTGGCTTATCCATCCTTCTCCTTTTGAAACACATTTTAAGATGTGTTCATCATCCCAATTCAGTCCCCATGATAATGGTGGTACTAAAAAGGGTTAGGGATCATTAGGATTTCATTTAGCCTCAAGGATGTAATAATAATCAACATGAAAATAAACATAAGCACATAAAATCATCATTCTCCCTTTTAGGGTTTCCATGATCTTTTGCCACATGTAATCCCCTAGATCCATCATCCACCATATATGGGGTGAAGATAGGATCTTGAGATGATGTATAACATACAATTACAAATAAAATAAGAAGGAGAAGAGGTGAAGATGAAATCATAAAACTAGAACAAGGTTATGAATCAAGTTGTAAGAAAGGATAAGGAGGTTCATACCAATACGAATCAAGGCTGGAAATGAACAAGAATTAAGCTCCAAATAGCCCCTTGGCTGCTCTTGATCCCAAAGAGAGAGAGGGGGACGATTTTTGAGAGAGAGGGAGGGTTTAGAGTGTTTTCCTTGTGTGTGTACCAAATGATTCAATTTACACATTAAGTACTATTAACTAGATGGACATTGCAAATAGGCCCATAGTCCATGGACTTCAAAAAGGAGTTTACAAGATGATCAAAAGAGTCCAATAACATAAGAAATTAGACATTGGTTAAATAAATTAACCCAAGGTTACAAGGATAATTAAATTAAAATAACCAAACGTACCGAGAAAACCCGGGGCGTTACATCATCTTTCTTACTTATGGTGAAAACTTTGATTTTATTGCTTTTCGTTTTCGTCTCTTTTGAATCGGAATTTATGTGTTTCTTTTTTATTTGATCTTTGATAGATTCTTTCTTAGTTTGCTTAGGGTTAGAAGTCGATTTCTTGGGTTGAGCTTCAGAGTACGGGACTAACGTTCCCTTTCCCTTGACGTATTTGGGTGAGGATTTCTTGGGCTGATGAGGTTTTTATTTCTCAATGGGCTTCTTTGGAAAAGAGGGTTTTTGAGCAAAGTTTCGTTTTTGTTTCTGTTGACTATAAGAATGACAGTGCGAACACTGATCTGGATTCGGATGCGAACGAGCTTTCACATTTTGATTGGAGGATTTTTCTCTGCGAACGTAGTCGGAATTTCAGGATTGCCAAAATTGCTTCCTTTCATTGAGATTTTTCTGATATCTCCTATTTCGTTGACGTTTTTGCTCCGCAAGTTGCTCATTGGATTTGTGAATGTTCAACTTTGGACTTTCCTCACTGACTGAGATGCGCTTGGACTTTCCTTTGTTCCACTTGAACTGCCTTTCTCATATCCTGAACGATTGTTCAATGGTTCTGCCACATATCGTCTTTTCACTCTCCATGAGGTTCGTTCTGACAGACCTTTCGTTTCGTCTGCATTGTCTATTGGAGCAGACCAAAAGAACTCGTCGCAACCATCTTTGTTGTCTTCATTGACAATGGACGTTAGTTCGACGGTTTTATTTTTGTCCAGTCCTTTAGTGGTAAACACTTTATTAGGGACAGTGTGAACTTTGAGATAAACCGTTGCTTTAGCTTTCAAAATTTCAGGTTTGTTTTGAGAAATATGAGCGAACTCAACCGAATTTTCAGATATGAAAGCTTTCGTAGGTTCAGATTTGGTTCTAACAAACTCTAAGCAATCCACCTCATCCTCCACAAAGATTTCGCTCATATCATTGTCCTCATCGAATTCAGATGTGCTTTCAACATTTATTTTATTTTCTTAACTCAATTTGGCACTCAATGAATCAAATTTTTGTATAGTATCATATTTAATTTGCTTCTTATCATTTTCGTTCAAAAGCTATTTTAACATGTTTTTATGGTCCTCGGACTATATGTATGATTCAATTCGTTCCAGTCCAACCCTGTAGGCATCAGAAGTCTCATCAGACGAGACAATGGATTCACATTTATAGCAATCGGCGTCAATTTCATCTTCCTTTAATTTGAGAAATGGTAAAATCATCTTGTGTATTTTCTCACCAATCTCACAATCAAGGTGCAACTGAGTAATATTAAAGTAAAGCCTTTTAGCAATCAAGCAAAAAATATTACGTTGTTTCAAAAGCGTTAAATTGTCTCGTTGCAAGTAAATTAATTGATCCCTAGACTTAGATAGATCCGACTCTATCTTCTCAATCCACATTCTCCTCTCATCACTCTTCGACGAAACCCTGCTGATTTGATCACTTAGGTTAGAGTTTGTCAAACGAGTTCTTTTTAAGCTATCACTAATGTTTGAAATGTTGAATTTTAGGTAATTTAGTTCATTTTCGTATCTAGACACAGGTATGTTGAGTGATTCAAGATTTAGATTTACCTTGTTGATTAGCTGTTCACATTCATTGATTTTTTCAGGTACTGGTCTTGCAGTGAAACAACTATCTTCTCTTCTTCCACTTCCAGTCACATCCTCCTGCATCTTTGACCCTTCGTTTGTCACCATCAGACATCTTCTAGCGAACTTTGAATTTTCCTCTTTCGCAACAAATGCCCTGCCATGTGTGGGCTTTCGAACCTCCTCATCTTCTGAGTCAGTTGACCAGATTTCGACTCCTCCAAACTCATTTTCAGCTGCATTTCCCTGCACAATCAAAGCAGACATAGAATTATTAGTTGTCTTCTTTTTCTTGATTTCTTTCAGCTTTCTCACGTGGTAAGCTTCATCTTCCTCTCCATCCTTCTTCTCATTCAACCTTCTCAACATACACTCCTTGGCCAAATGGTTTTTGCCATGACAATATTTGCAGTCATAGCCAGAGTCACCTACAAGCTTGTTCTCCTTCTTATCTTCTTTATTTTGAGGAGTGCTTTTGTTCTCCTCCTTCACCTCTCAGAGTTGTAGCTTCCCTAGCAGTTTCTTCCTTGCGAACCGCTTAGGATTTGAGACCATCAAAGCATATTCTTCGCTCGTGAGATCACATTTAGAGAGATCAGTCTCAGGCTCTTCCTCTGCAACAGTTTTTCCCTTCGCAACAAGGGCTAAAGTTCCCAAACCAGAAACAACTTTTGATTCTTTTGACACAACAGTTTCATGTAATTTAAGAATCCCAACAAGCTTGACCAAAGTCTAGCTTTTGAACTGCTCGTGCGCTTTTACGGTAGAAACTACTGCCATCCACTCAGACCGGAGCCCGTTATAAAGGTAACCTTATGTTCGATCACCTCTCTTCCAATACAGTGCTTCACCATCTTGCTAAGAAGATGATTGTAGCGATTAAAAGCCTGGCTCAGATTTTCTTCCAGCTTCTGTGTGAAAGCACCAAACTCTGAAAGCAGGAGTGTTTGAGTGGAATGCTCAAAATCAGCGTCAGTAGAGTAGAGTTCTTTGAGCCTATCCCAGATCGCTTTCGCAGTATCACAGGAACTAACTAGACGAAAGGTGTCAGTCTGCAAAGCGAATCTAATAATTCTCATTGCTTTCAAATTGCTGATGATTTTCTCCTTCTCACCATGAGGAACATCCTTCACATCCCGGAGCAGCTGATTGTATTTCTTCTGGGTTTTGATTGTAATTTTGGTTTCAGTGTGAACAAACGGTTGTAGAGTAATGGCTTCCCATATTAGATATTCATTATCATCTGAACCTAGAACACAATCTTCAAAATGAAGTGCCCAGACTTCATATTCATGAGGAAAAAGCATTAGAATCCTTGTTGTTGATCCAATATTGATTGAGATGTTTATGGAGTTGATGTGTGAATCGTCGTGTTGCATGTTGACTTGATTTTTGTACCTGTTAAGAATCAGACTTGTAAACAGATCGTATTAGGGCAATATCAAGATCACAGAGCAGCGTCAATAGAACAGTGACGGCTCCAATAGATCCAATATTAGCGAAAACCCTAATGATTTCTTCAAACAGAAGAGATGCGTATAGATTACACAGTTTCCTGCTCTGATACCAATTGTTAGGATTAAATTCCTTAATGATCGATTTGATTCTAACAAGTAAAGTAAGAATAGCAACATGAATCAAAGGTGTCGAATGATTAAAAGTCACACCTCAGAAGAACTCTATAAAGAATTGCTACTGTAGAGGCGTGATAGGATTCTAGAATAATTGCTAAAAGTTGCTCACTACGATGCATGCGTGCACCATATATAGACTAACCCTAATATTAATGACCGGTTGGACATGCCCAATACCATGTTACAAAATATACACTAAACATCCCAATAAGACGCAACACATGACCCAACATTCATTTTTCATGGTGGGAAATTGGTAAATCGTCATTTACCTACCGTCAAATATTTTGCAATTAGATTACGACATCCCACTTCCGAATTGTAGAATATTATGTTAGGTCCTAGCCTTAATATTTCATTTTGGGTGTTATATTAAGGACTTTTTTGTGACAACAGTCAAATTTTGGTCAAACAAAGTCAACGAGTCAAAACCGGTCAACTCAACTGGTGCTTGTATGGTAGGGCATACTCTATGTTTACTAATGTGCAACTCTCTATTTTAATAAAAAGTATGACTTAGAGGTTTCCAAAATTCAGAAAATCTAAACCCTAAGAGGAGTAAGTGATGTAATATGTAACGCCCGTGTTTCGGGGCTAAGCATTAGTGTAGCGATGTAGTAGTCAGGTCAACCATTGGAACCTATTTTGAAGTAATAAAGATGAATTATTTGAGTATTATGTGAATTATGTGAATTTATGTGCGTTATACTTATATATAAAGGTATAATAAATAAATGATAAAAATAAGCGTCAAAATTTAAGTGTTAGATAAAACCGATATCGATGAAGAATGTTGTAGTGGTCGTGACAAGGATTTCAGACATATAAAGAACGCTGAAATCCGAGTTATAACGAAGAAGTTATGGTCTGTCGAAGTTTCGTGACAGAATCGGCACGATACTTCGCGACGTAAATAGTGAATTTACGATAGAGCGATTTTTAGCCTTATCGATCTAAACAAAAGTCGTAGTGTTCGTTAAACCGAGACCGTGCAGAAAAAGAACGCCCAAATCTGACTTCATATGAGGAAGTTATGATTTTTCTAAGTTTCGGCTTAGCGGTACACAACCCGGAGTTCGAATATTAGATCGAGCGATTTTTAGCCGACACAACCTAAACGAGAATCGAAAATGTCGTTAATAGTAGCGTAACGGTAAAAAGACAGACATAAACGAACGTCGGATGAAGAAGTTATGAATTTTTAACGGACAATTTTTGTCCCGGCCTGTTAAAAATATAACTTTAAAAATAAAATCAAAATTAGCTGACAAAGTCTAAACGAAATTTGTAGAGCACGGTCCCGCCTACGCGTGGATATAAAGAACGTAAAAAACAGAGCTCGTATGCAAAATTTATGAATTTTTGAAGTCGGGATGGCAAAACACGAAGCTGGTGCGAGGACTATGCCCCGCCTAATCTGAGAACGGCCAGCGTAACCGAAGGACGCCTCACATGCAAAGTACGCCCCGCGTCCGAACCAGGTACGCCCAGCTGTCTAACCTTCCTCAGTACAGAAGCAACCACGATGACCCACCACATCTCGGACACCTTTCTCGGTACGAACGCCCAGCGTACCGGAGGCTAAGCCTTGCGCACTGGAGTACGCCCAGCGTACCCGAGGATTACGCCCAGCGTAACTGAGGCCTCGCAGCTATAAAAGGAGGCCGAGGGCAGCATCTTTTCTTCACTCATTTCCCATTCTCTTTCTCTCTCTATAGTCTCTCTCTAGCCCCTAACCCCCCCCCCCCACGCCTAGGGTACCCCTCTTGCATCCGAAGGAAGCCCTGGAGCTCCCGAAGGCTCCGAGGAAAGAGCTTTTCGGCTAGGAAACACTGCTCCAGCGATGCCCGATTTTTAATAAAAACCCGTTGTAAGTGAGCTACGCTTACACTATTTTTAATATAGCTTTTATTTAAATATAGTAATGTTATTATGACCTTATAATAATTATTTGGGCTATTATTATGGGTTATATAAATGTCGTTATAATATCTTTTTAACCAGTCGTGGTACGGGGAATCTGGTTTGAAGGGCCGCTTGGGTTGTTGGATTTCAGAAGTGTTATATGCCAAAATGGTCCTACCCTCCGTTGTTTCATGTCTGGCCCATGTCTGTACATAGTGGGTGAAGAGTATTGTTTTAACGCTTATATAATAGTAATAATAGCAAGACTATTAATTAGTCTCGGTGAATATTAGACTAAACTCTAGTGGTAATGATACTAGGTTTTGTCAAAGGAAATTGTTTTAAGTAAACGAAGCGATGTCCGAGTGTAGAGTTAGCACCTTATCAGGTGAGTGCCTAGTTACTTTCATCTTACACATAGATATCTAGTATTTTATATAAATTAGGTGCTATGTGTGCATATTGTCTGAATACTTGCTGTCTATGCTAGATGAAAGATTTTATACATGTTTTAAGTGATTTAAACTGTATATGTATTTTATATCTACAAAATGTGTTGGTATGTGATGAAATAAAATGATGAGAGACCTCGATGTTGTTGTTGATCCAGTCATCTAGCGGAGTATAGATGACGACCACAGACTCTTCTAGATAGTACAGTGGAACGCTAGCAGGCTCGCAACCTGTAGGTGTTTGTGAACGATGTGTTCACCAATGTACTCCATCCCCCTCATGGTTGCCTTAAGGACATTTATTTCTGAGGAACCCCCTTGGCAGTAGTGTCCATCCCGATGATGATCCTTAGGCTAGGTCCCTTATGATAGGTGTTTAGGGACGTAAAGTGAGGATAACGGGAACGGGTAATCGGGCTATTGCTGATTGATGAAATTAATAAACTTATTTATTGTGGGTTGAAAACCCTATGTTCTCACCAGGCTCCCAAGCCTGAACCACTCAGTTTCTTGTATTATAGGTAGTGACACTCGAGCATAGATGTGATGTTTGGATGAGGGATTACGGATTATAGGCTTATATATATGAATAAATGGTGTAAGGCTTATATTGTACTGTTTATGCTTTTGATCTGTATCGAACATGACATCCCGAGGTTTTTAATGAAATACATTTCTTCTTGAAATACTTTGATAAATCTTTATCATATTTTATTTTGGGAACAAATTCCGCAACACTTTTATCTAAAATGTTATTCTGATTTTTAAACAAAGCATAAACAAAATCGGTCTTTTCTGGCCGTGAAAATAGTGATGTCACATAATAACTCGATAAAACACTATTAAGTACCCTTCGGGGTTGTATAACATTCCTAACAAGGCGTAACGGTTTTTAAAATCCTAGCACTATGGAGCAAAACCCTATTAAAGGCCACAAGAAAAGTCTCTTTCAATTTCTCTATTTCTATCTCTCTCACTCTGTCCGGAACCCTCTTGGTCCCATCTCTTCCTTTGTCGAAAATGGCTCAAAACGGATGGAGAAAACCCAAAAGAACAAGCTCATTTCGGAATACACTATTCATTTCCGGAATCTCTCCTCTCTGTCCGGAACCCTCTTGGTCCGGAATCCTCTTAATCCGGAATGCCTTCTCAAGAACCGGACAATTTCGCTTCGGACCTTCTGACTCCGGAACTTCTGACTTCGGAACATTGTTTGATTTCAGACCTTTTAAGAAAAACCGGGAAATCTCGCATACTCCGGAAACCCTCCCATCTTCGGAAGATCTCGCATGCTCTGGAAAGTCTCGCAGCTTCGGAAGATTTGGCAGCTTCGAAAGTTCGAACCGGACTGCTTCGCATCCTCGGAAGGGAACCACTCCGGAACCTCTTGAATCCACTCTGGAACCACCTGACCACTCCGAAACCCTCGCAAATCCGAACCCTATTCTGTATTTTTGACCATTTCGGACCTTTTTGCCATTTTAAGGGATTTTGACGCCGAAAACTTCCTCAAACTCGTATTTTTCATGACCTGGACCCTCTAAACTTCAATTTTATGCCAAATTTGAGGAGATTGAACGCATTTTCTGAATGGGAATATCTAGGATTATATTATTTTATTAACCTTTTTAGCTAGCCCTCACTTCTCAACTCATTGTCCCCAACAACCCACCATAATACTTTAGTCAAATCCGTATAAACAACCCTAGACTTCTTCCATTCTCCTCCAAGTTTTCACTCTCTCTCACCAAAAAGCAAACTTCTTTCTCTCATTCTCAAATCACAAATTTTCAGAGGCTGTTCTTGAGTTCTCCTCTTTATTGGTAAGTATCTTCTTTAATCTCCTACACAATCTTCACATCTTCATACAAATCAAAAATCATTTACACAAATATTACATATTTGTTCATAGGATCTTCGAATCTTCAAACAACTTTCAAGTGTTCTGGACTTGAAACTCATCATCCTCAAACTTCCTCCACAAAATATCACAAAAGGTGAGTTTGTACCCCTACATTTTCATGTTTTCTTCACGTTTTAGGAGGGAAATACAAGTTTTAACACCAAAAACATAATCTAAACTTAAACATCAGCTTTCAACAGGAAAGTTGAGTTCCATTCACGCACTGTTTTGAACATCTTAAACTTATTATTTTTCAAGACTGTACTAGGTGCAAGTAGTTCAGGTTTATAACTTTCTAAGGACTACTCGCACGTGTTTATACGATTTTCCTACAATTTATGGCGATTTTTACAAAACTGCCTACCATTCAGAAATGATTTCGGGCCAGTCTGTGAAGATGAACAATTTTACCCTAGTTATAGACACCTAAAAATCATAATAAAAATTATGAACAAAGTAGACTCATTTTGTAAACTCTCAAAGTTTACGGATTCAGATTTTATTTTTCGATGATTTTTCTATAATTTTTCTAAGAACAGGAACAAAAAAGTTAAAACTAGAAAAATGGTTAACAATTTATTAACACTTTGTAACATGTTGAGCAAAGTGTGTTATAATATAAACTACATGTTGATTATATTTCATGTTATTTTACTTCCATGAGAAGGTAAGCATCATACACCTATGGGTTTTCACCACTACAAACATTTATGATAAACTATAACAGGTGTAGTTTATGTTTCTTTTGCACTACGAACTCACTACAAAACGGTTTTCATTCACACTACACGAAAACTCGTTAAATCATTTTGTGAGCTAAGTCTTCAAATATACATTAGTGTACCTACCAAGTCCTGTATTATAACCAGAGTCCCCTGTAGGGAGAGCGTGATACTTGTGTATAGATCTATATTGGGATTGAGAATCCCGCACCTAAGATGCTTGCAACAGCTAGACCGGCAGATCTGGGGTGAGAAATGTCATAACATTCCGACGCCTGAAGAACGTCGTAACAATCCGTCTATGTCATTAGCACGGTTGTAATAACTCACATAGGGAAATAACGATACATATGGTTTACGAGATTCTTTCATTCAAACGGTTTTATGTAAATTTAAAACTGCATATACTATAATAAGTATGGAAAATATTTGTACATTTCGGTCTTTGGTTTTAAAGACTACAACTCATTTCACAAGGAAAATTTTGGATTTTTCTGGAACATACACTAATTTTACAAAGAAAGGATTTCAACTCTACATACAAAAGCTTATGAACTCACCAACTTAATTGTTGACACTCTTTCAAAACTACTTATATTCTCAGGTAACCAACAACTTTTGAGGATCGGACGCTAAGGCGTCAAACAAATCATTTTTGTCATCATAATGTAATTGATTTTGAAACATCTAACTCATACTATTGTGTAACTTTTTCAATTATATTTATGATGGGTATGTTTGCTTTGGTCACTTTTATACTCATTGTTATGATACTGTACATGAAGTCAACCCATCCCCGGACGTTTCCACCATCTTGGTTTGGGGGTGTGACAGATTGGTATCAGAGCATTGTTTATAGTGAACTAAGTATATCGAACCATATAAAATATGCAACATTAAATACAATGAGACTAAAACTCTCTGAGAAAAACAATTTCTTTGTACAAGTATAATTTTCAAATGTAATAATATTTTCACAAAAGGTAAAAGTACATGCATAAATACTAGGTCAATGTCATAACAAGGACAAATAGAAAAGTAAAAATGATGAATTGGACACTACGAGTATGCCTTAGGGTATGTAATCAAATTTGGGATGATTATAGCCTGATCAACTATATTTATCCTAGGTGTGACTAACGTATGTCAGGGGATATTCGGAGTGGGCAACAAGTCTAAAAAATTACAATACAAGAAAACCATTAAGAACCAAACATAACGTCTAAAATACTATAGGAGTATTTTATAAAACTATAACACGACATTCTCGTTTCATTTTGTATCTCTTACACCCCTATTCTCACATAGACATCATGGCAGGATTTCACTTACCGGGAGACCCCTACTTCCCCAACCAGGGGAACGCTGGATGGATCGAGGAAGAACCTGAAGAAATAATCGAGGAGGATCCCGAAGAAGATCCTGAAGAAGACCCGGAAGAAGAAGAAGAAGATGAAGAAGGAATGGAAGAGGACTCCGAAGAGGAGCCCGAGGTCTACGATCCACTCCCTGCCCACGCTCCTCGACGAAACTTCCAGGGCCCGACGCCCCAATAGGGAGTAGATTTGAGATTGTGGAGCCAAGAATAGGGCCAAACCCCTCCTTATGGTATGGATAGGGGTTTCTACAACCTCGATAGAGGAGGCTCGGTAGACATGGCTCTCCCTGTCATTGATCGCCGCATTACTCGCCATGGTGAGCAAGCAAAGGCATCCGCCAACCAGATTTTAGAGGTAGGTGCAACCTTAGAGGTCACTGCAATCCGCCTTCGTCGCCTAGATGAAGATCACGACCGGACTAGGGATCACACTGAGGCCCTACAGGGGGAGGTCACCGCCACCCGGGGCAAAATTCGGGAATGTATGGAATGTCAGGCCATGATGGAAAGGCGAATGATGGAAGCAGAACGCCAAGCGGCGGAAGACAGAGAAGAGGTTCGGGCAATGTGTGCACACATGGCCGCCCTGCATGGACCAGCTGATACCACGCGCCACGAGTAGTGTTTGCACTACTCACATTTTGTTATAGACTAGGTTTACGAGTATGCGTTGGTGCTACTCCTTTCTGCATGTAAGTTCGACCCTACGATTAAGTGACTACGCTATTCGAAGGGTCTATGTGCTGTCAAAATTTTCCTTTATACTGATGTAATGTAGACCTTCTATTAGATCAAATTTTCCTAACAATATGTACTAGATTATATCAATGAAATTGGCATGCATTTTATTTCATTGGGAGTTTACCACATATTTCATAACTTTGCGTTACAAATGATTTGCTTATGGTAACTCTAATATTACTTAATGTATCCCTTAAAGATATATGTAATTGAGACACGATCGACTTAGAAATGGTGGGTCCGCCTTGAGTCTTGTTCCTTGTTTGGTTGTGGGCTTAGGGAAGACCCATTAAATTCAACGGCCTATTAAACCATAATTACACACAACTTGTATACATTAAGTGATTTTAGGGGAGATCAAGCATGGTTCAGGTCACAGGATTTCATTGAGACATTACTAGTAAATTCTTGAGTTTATTTTATATAGACTCCCATCATGAATTGTTTACAAATACTATAAGGTCGGGACATAATATATAAAGAACTGAGATAACATAGTTCCATAACACCCGACTTATAACCACTATTGGAAACTTACCATCGTTTTGTCTTTAAACTCTATGGCAGAAATATGCCACCTCCTAGATCTAACAGACACGTTAACAGAACAAAACAAATCCACCACCTCCGCCACCTCCCCAGTACGAGCCTGCTGTTTTTCAGGCTGCCGTAACAGCCGCAGTGGCAGCTGCCATGTCGCAAATCAACACCAACGGTACCAGAAGGACGGGAAGCAGTACTATTAACCCTACTCAAGGAGATAGCCAGGGACATCCAAGGGAATGTTCCTACAATGACTTCACTAATGGAAAACCCAAACCCTTTAATGGGAGTGGGGGAGTCATCGCACTCATGCAATGGTTCGAGAAGACTGAATTAGTCTTTGAAATTTGTGCATGCCCTGAAGCTAACAAGGGCAAGTTCACAGCTTGCACTTTCTCTGACAGGGCCGTACTTGGTGGAACGGCCATGTCAAGTTATTGACACTCGCAGTGGCTAACTCGATAAGCTGGGAGGACTTGAAGACAATGATGATGAAGGAATACTTCCCGAGAGGCGAAGTTCAAAAGTTGGAGCAGGAACTCGGGAACCTCAAAATGATTGGCTCCGATATCACAACTTACACTGCCAGGTTCAGCGATCTGGCTATACTGTGTCCCGGGATGGTTACCCCGGAGAGTAAAATGGTGGAGCGATACATCTGGGGACTATCTCCCCAGATTCATGGGAACGTGGTGTCTGCCAATCCCTCATCTTTTGACAGTGCCAAACACCTGGCACAATGACTTATCGACCATAGGGTCAGCCAGGGCACTATAGCAACCACCCCCGAGCAAGCATAAAGGGGGAAACAACAAAAGAAAGTTTTGGAACAACAAGAAGAAACAACCAGCACAGGACCCCGCCAAGAAGAAGCAGATTATTGTTGTCCATCGTGCCACTACCCCTGGTGCTCCAGCACCACTGAGGCAATTTGCTGGAACCCTTCCCAAATACAGCAAGTGTAACTTTCACCACACTTGCGCTTGTCAGAAAATGCATTGCAAAAACTTCAAGAAGAAGGGGTATACCGCTCGCTTCTGTAAAGCACCAGCTCAACCAATCACCCATGCTGCCAACGCCAGAGCCAGCCGAGCCTATTACAGCTGTGGAGAAACCGGGAACTACAAAAGGGATTACCCATATCCAAGAAACTCCAATGTTGGTGGCGTAGGAAGAGTTCTGGCTATAGTATACGGGGAAGCAGTTGAAGATCCCACGGTGGTTACCGGTACGTTCCTCCTTAATAACTCTTACGCATGCATACTTTTCGATAGTGGAGCGGAGAGGAGTTTCGTAAGCCACCAATTCAAACACTTACTTAAACAAAATCCCCAATCACTAAAAGACACATACACCGTAGAAATGACAAATGGAAAAGTAGAATGCACTAGCGATATATACACAGGGTGTACCCTCACTCTAAAAAACTATTCATTCCAAATCGACCTAATGCTGGTCACAATAAAAAGTTTTGACATCATCATTGGTATGGATTGGCTAAGTTCTCATTGGGCCGACATTCTATGTTACGAAAGGGTCGTTCACCTTAATATGCTAAATGGCGAAACCCTTGTCATCTACGGCGACAAACCCAGTACAAACTTACAAATCATCTCTTGCGTCAAAGCTCAAAAGTATCTCCGGAAGGAATACCACGCCTTCGTAGCCCATGTGGTGGATAAGAAACAAGAGGTGAAGGACATCAAAAAAATTACAGAGGTCTGTAATTTCCCCGCCGTATTCCCAGAAGATCTTCCAGGTGTACCACATGCACGACAAGTCGAATTTCGAATCGACCTAATCCCCGGAGCTACCCCCGTAGCCAAGTCACCATACCACCTAGCACCAGCAGAAATGCAGGAATTGTCCAGCCAGCTGAACGAACTACTAAGCAAAGGGTTCATCATACTAAGCTTCTCACCGTGGGGAGCACCACTCCTGTTTGTAAAGAAGAAGGATGGATCGTTTCGCATGTGCATCGACTATTGGGAGCTAAAAAAACTCACCATCAAGAACCGATATCCCCTACCCCGAATCGACGACCTCTTCGACCAAATCCAGGGAGCAAGCTATTTTTCAAAAATCGATCTGAGGTCAGGGTACCATCAACTACGAGTCCAAGAAGAAGATATCCCCAAGACAGCCTTCAGAACTCGCTATGGTCACTACGAGTTTGTAGTGATACCCTTCGGGCTAACAAATGTGCCTGCGGTATTCATGGACCTAATGAACCGCGTATGTTGACCTTACTTAGACAAATTCGTGATAGTTTTTATAGACGACATTCTGGTCTACTCACGAAGTAAGGAAGAACACAACCAACACCTACAACAGGTCTTGGAAACACTAAGGGTAGAGAAGCTTTATGCGAAGTTATCAAAGTGTGAGTTTTAGATCTGAGAAGTGGACTTACTTGGTCATTGTAGTCTGTAAAAAAGGAATACATGTGGACCCCTTCAAGATCAATGCGATAGAGAACTGATCAGCATCGAGAACGCCAACAATAATCTATCAATTGTTAGGCCGCGCTGGCTACTACCGCAGATTCATCCAAAACTTCTCCAAGATCGCTAAGCCACTTACCACCCTGACTCAGAAGAGTGTAACATTCAATTAGGGAGAGAAATAAGAAGTTGCATTCCAAACACTAAAGCAGGCCCTGTGCAGCGCACCGATCTTGTCCCTCCCGGAAGGGACAGAAGATTTTATAGTATACTATGATGCATCAAATCAAGAGCTAGGCTGCTTACTAATGCAACGAGGAAAGGTTATTGACTATGCCTCGAGAAAACTAAATACTCACGAGGTCAACTACACTACGCACGATCTCGAACTGGGAGCAATAGTATTCACCCTGAAGATCTGGAGACACTATCTCTACGGCACAAAATGCACCATCTTCACCGATCATAAACGTCTCCAGCACATCCTCAACCAAAAATAACTCAACATGAGGAAAAGACGATGGGTTGAGCTAATGAATGACTACGAATGCGAGATTCGTTACCATCCGGGAAAGGCCAGTGTAGTAGCAGATGCCTTAAGCAGAAAGGGATACTCGGGTCGTTGAGTAAAGTCATTAACGATGACAATCCATTCACACCTGTCCACACAGATCAAGGAGGCTCAACTGGAAGCTTTGAAACAAGGGAATGTGACAGGTGAAGCCCTAAGAGGGATGGATAAGAACCTAAAAGTCAAGGGTGATGGAGTTCGATACCTCATGAATCGAATCTGGACACCAAAGCTCGGTGGATTCAGAGGCGTCATTATGAACGAGGCTCACAAGACTCGATACTCTGTTCATCCCGGTTTGGATAAGATGTACCTGGACCTCAAGAAACTCTACTGGCGGCCAAACATGAAGCCGAAATTGCTACCTATGTGGGGAAGTGTCTGACTTGCGCCAAAGTCAAGGTAGAGTTTCAAAAGCCTTCGGGTTTACTACAACAACTAGAGATACCCGAATGTAAGTGGGAGTGGATAACCATGGACTTCATAAACAAGTTACCCAAGACAACGGGTGGGCTTGATACCACTTGGGTGATCGTTGACAGATTGACCAAATCCGCACACTTTCTGCCAATAAAGGAAACCGATAAGATGGGGAAACTGAGTAGAACGTACATTAAAGAGACAGTACGACTGCATGGTGTGCCAATATCTATTATCTCCGACAGAGATAGTAGATTCACTTCACGGTTCTGGCAGTCCTTACAGAAATCTCTGGGAACTAGGCTAGATATGAGTACAACCTACCACCCACAAACCGATGGACAGAGCGAGAGAACCATACAAACACTAGAAGACATGCTAAGAGCTTCTGTGATCGATTTCGGTAAAGCTTGGGATACCCATTTACCCCTTATCGAATTCTCATACAACAATAGTTATCACACTAGCATCAAGGTTGCCCCATTTGAAGCCCTCTATGGCCGTAAGTGCAGATCACCCCTATGCTGGGCTAAAGTAGGAGACACGCAAGTAGCTAAGCGACAAGTCCCTAACAACATTCTCACTGGCCCTGAAATCATAAGGGAGACAACGAAAAAGATCGTCCAAATTCGGGAAGACTGAAAGCATCTCGATATCGACAAAAGATCTACACAGATAAGTGACGCAAACCCTTGGAATTCCAGGTTGGTGATCGGGTGTTACTGAAAGTCTCACCCTGGAAAGGAATGATACATTTTGGCAAACGTGGGAAGTTAAATCCGTGGTATATCGGCCCATTCAAAATCCTCGCCAGGATTGGCCCGGTGGCATACAAGCTTCGACTACCGCAAGAACTCAATAATGTATATCCTACATTTCATATGTCCAACTTAAAGAAGTGTCTGTCCGACGAGACTCTTGTAATACCACTCGACGAAATCGAAATTAATGAGAGTCTCCACTTCATAGAAGTACCGGTAGAAATCAGGGATCGAGATATCAAAATAACGAAACAAAGTCGCATACCCATTGTGAAGGTCCGATGGAACGCTAAACGAGGACCCGAGTTCACATGGGAACGCGAAGATTAGATGAAACAAAAATACCCACATCATTTCCCCAACCCTTGAAGTCCCACCCAAAATGCTAATTCCGGGACAAAATTCCTTCTGACGGGGGGATGATGTGACAACAGTCAAATTCTGGTCAAACAAAGTCAACGAGTCAAAACCGATCAACTCAACTGGGGCTTGTATGGTAGGGCATACTCTATGTTTACTAATGTGCAACTATCTATATTAATACAAAGTATCACTTAGAGGTTTCCAATATTCAGAAAATCTAAACCCTAAGAGGAATAAGTGATGTAATAAGTCGATAAAACACTATTAAGTACCCTTCGAGGTTGTATAACATTCATAACAAGGCGTAACGGTGTTTAAAATCCTAGCACTACAGAGCAAAACTCTATTAAACGCCACAAGAAAAGTCTCTTTCAATATCTCCCTCTCCTAAATCTCTCCCAAATCTCTCTCAAACTTTTCCATAAACACCGACATCATCCCATATCTTCCTTTGTCGAAAACGGCTCAAAACGGATGGAGAAAACCCAAAAGAACAAGCTCATTTCGAGATACACTATTCATTTCCGGAACCTCTCCTCTCAGACCGGAACCCTCTTGGTCCGGAATCCTCTTAGTCCGGAATGCCTTCTCAAGAACCGGACAATTTCGCTCTGGACCTTCTGACTCCAGTACATTGTTTGATTTTGGACCTTCTAAGAAAAACCGGGAAATCTCGCATACTCTGGAAACCCTCCCAGCTTCGGAAGATCTCGCACGCTCCAGAAAGTCTCGCAGCTTCGGAAGATTTGTCAGCTTCGGAAGTTCGCACCGGACAGCTTCGCATCCTCAGAAGGGAACTACTCCGGAACCTCTTGAATCCACTCCGGAACCCTCGCAAATCCGAACCCTATTCCGGATTTTTGACCATTTCGGACCTTTTTGCCATTTTAAGGGATTTTGACGCCGGAAACTTCCTCAAACTCGTATTTTTCATGACTTGACCCTCTAAACTTCTATTTTATGCCAAATTTGAGGAGATTGAATGCATTTTGTTAATAGGAATATCTAGGTTTATATTATTTTATTCACCTTTTTAGCTAGCCCTCACTTGTCAACTCATTGTCCCCCAACAACCCACCATAATACTTTAGTCAAATCCCTATAAACAACCCTATACTTCTTCCCTTCTCCTCCAAGTTTTCACTCTCTCTCACCAAAAAAAACTTCTTTCTCTCATTCTCAAATCACGAATTTTCAGAGGCTGTTCTTGAGCTCTCCTCTTCATCGGTAAGTATCTTCTTTAATCTCCTACACAATCTTCACATCTTCATACAAATCATAAATCATTTACACAAATATTACATATTTGTTCATAGGATCTTCGAATCTTCAAACATCGTTCAAGTGTTCTTGACTTGAAACTCAACATACTCAAACTTCCTCCATAAAATATCACAAAAGGTGATTTCGTACCCCTACATTTTCATGTTTTCTTCACGTTTTAGGGGGGGAATACAAGTTATAACATCAAAAACATAATCTAAACTTAAACATCAGCTTTCAACAGGAAAGTTGAGTTCCATTCACGCACTGTTTTGAAAATCTTAAACTTATTATTTTTCAAAAATGTACCAGGTGCAAGTAGTTTAGGTTTATAAATTTCTAAGGACTACTCGCACGCGTTTATACGATTTTCCTACAATTTATGGCGATTTTTATAAAACTGCCTATCATTCAGAAATGATTTCGGACCAGTCTGTGAAGATGAACATTTTTACCCTAGTTAGAGACCGACAAAATCATAATAAAAATTATGAACAAAGTAGACTCATTTTTTAAACTCTCAAAGTTTACGGATTCATATTTTGACTTTCGATGATTTTTCTATAATTTTTCGATGAACAGGAACAGAATAGTTAAAACTAGAAACATTTATAATAAACTAGTGTACCTACCAAGTCCTGTATTATAACCAGATTCTATTGAAGGGAGAGCGTGATACTTGTGTAAAGATCTATATTGGGATTGACAAACCCGTACCTAAGCTGCATGCAACAGCTAGACCGGCAGGTCTGGGGTGACAAATGTCATAACATTCCGACGCGTGAAGAACGTCGTAACAAACCATCTATGTCATTAGCACGGTTCTAATAACTCACATAGGGAAATAACGATACATATTGTATACGAGATTCTTTCATTCAAAGGGTTCTATGTAAATTTAAAACTGCATATACTATCGTAAGTATGGAAAATACTTGTACATTTTGGTCTTTCGTTTTAAAGACTACAACTCATTTTACAAGGAAAATTTTGGATTTTTCTGGAACATACACTACTTTTACAAAGAAAGGATTTCAACTCTACATACAAAAGCTTATGAACTCACCAACTTAATTGTTGACACTCTTTCAAAACTACTTATATTCTCAGGTAATCTCTAAAACAGGTAACCAACAGCTTTTGAGGATGGGATGCTAAGGCGTCAAACAAATCATTTTTGTCATCATAATTTAATTGATTTTGAAACATGTAACTCATACTATTGTGTAACTTTTTCAATTATATTTATGATGGGTGTGTTTGCTTTGGTCAATATTATACTTGTTATGATACTGTACATGAAGTCAACCCACCCCCGGACGTTTCCGCCATCCTGGTTTGGGGGTGTGACATTTTATCAACTAACTTGAATTTCTCCCTTTTGTAAATGTCAAATTCTAAGAACTATGGTCTTCCTGAATCCTTTGGAAAAATCTTTCCACATGAAGATGGTGTTCCACTATTGGATCGTGGAAATGGAAATCATGCTTCACTTCCTCCACCTCCTCCAATTATTCTCCCTGACCCACGTATTCGAAGACTTGAAAAGTTCAAGGTCACTCAAGCCCTATTGGCAAGGAAACACGAAGATGGAAAATCTATATGTGCTCACGTCTTAGAGATGAAGTTACATATTGACAAGTTGAGAATGTTGGGTGTCGATGTTTCAAGGAAGTTGGCCGTTGAATTGGTTCTACAATCACTTCCTGTAGAATCGTGGAATCAAGTATTAATCAAAATCAGAGTAAAACGAATGCAGATTGAACAAACGATGTAAATAAGATTTGGTTTCTGCTTATTTATGCTTTCAACATTTACAAAGAAAAAGTAGGCTGGTTCTGTAAAGGACTCTTATCTAACTCTATTAAAGTTCCATATTTATAGGAACAGTGAAAGCATACAAAAAATACTAAGGCATTGACCCTTACAATCTCCCCCTTTGTAATAATTTCGACCTTTGTCAGTTCAAGAGTATCTGTATAGCATACAGCATAACCCTTCGAATCTCAGTGTATCTCGAGATAATCTTCTTCAGCTCCTTCTTATCTCCTTCGTTATTCTTCTTGCAGCTATTCATACGAATAATGAAATTCGTATATTGGGATGTTGTGTATCTTTCCACTTCGGAAGCTTGAAATAAGAATCTTTTAGCCATCCCATTTTTATCCTTCCCAGTAAAGACTAAGCCAAACGGCTTCAAACAAATTTCCCCGTCTGCATACTTCTTCAACTCTGGTTGAGTTAAAGGAAGTTCCATTGGCACTTTTACCGTCAATCCCTTTGCAGTTGCTAACTCAACATCAGTAAGTGTTAACACTCATAATAGTTGTCAATAAAAATCTTGATGTGAGCCAGCCCAAGTCGAAAAACTTCAGGATCAGTTTCTCGAAGATATGAAGCATCTTTATCCTTTAACAACAATGCAACTTGTATCAGATCATACAAGTTCATCAAAGGAAAATTTTCTACTGAGAAATCAAAAACTTGCCCATTTGCCCTCGAAACAATGAAGCGAAGATTCTGCATCATATTTTCGAATAACACATCCCTCTTTATACTTATCACCTTCTTTATCTTCACTAGTGACCAAATTTCCTCTGGAAGCTTTCCAAGTACAGCATGAAATATGATCTTCATGTATGTGTACTCATCATCGTTGTCAAACTTCTCAGCTATTTTGTACTGAGCCATAATAAACATCATCTCATTAACAGGAAAATCCGGTTGATTCATGTATGTGTTAAGAACAACATAGCTCTGCTTCGGCTTCTTTTCAAAAGCATACATATGATTATATGCAACTTTCGACTCTATCGTTTCATAGTTGTAATGCTTTGAAGGATCACCCTTGTTCATTCCAGGTGGATCGTTCGCAAGAAGTCGCATAATGCTATGCACAATTCGTAGCTTTTCAACCTCAGCCTCTACTTCAGCTTTCTGTTCCTCCTTTGACTTTTCAATCACAATCGTTTTGCCTTTGTCTTTAATTGAGGAATTATCAACAACTTCCTTAGGCTTCGAACTGCTGCCACCTTCCCCAATCACAATTCCTTTAGAAATTGGTCTTGAAATTGACTTCGTTGAAATTGGCATTGTTGTCACAACAGTCGAAGTAACTGGCCCAGTTGTTGACATGATAGGTTTTGTTATTGGAATCTTTGAAGAAAACACCGTTCCAACAACCTTTGCATCTGCATGCAAATCTTCACCACCAACCTTCGTACCACCAACATTCTTCTCTCCCCCTTGCACCCCTGTGAAAACAGGTGGGGCATTCGTTGGAAGAAGGCTTGAAATGTGAAAAAGAGGAGCAAATTGCTTGTGCAAAATGGCTTCGAAATGGATGAACTTCTGAGACAAAAATTTCGGAGTAATCAACGAAGATGAAACTAATTTAACAGTTAAATATTTTAGCTCCTTTAGCAACTTGAGCACTTCCATAAAACTTTGGTTTTCCGTTGTAGAAAGTTGAGTAAGTTGAGGACTCAAATCTTCGTACAACTTGATATATTTGGTAACAACATCACAAATAATGTCAACTTTTTGATTGATCGAAGCATAATCCCTTTGCACAATTGTAATCTCCTTTTGCATATCCTGACGAAGCTCCTGAATTTGCGAATTGACATCCTCCCTAACTTTCTTTACATCCTGAACGAATAACACATGTCGTTCCTTCACCAAATTCTTGAATTCTTTCACCTCCCCTCTAAACATCGAAGTTAGAGAATTCACTCTTAACTCATCATTCTGATCATTGTGATAAACCTTCTCCAAGAGTCTAGTCTCTGAGTCGCGAAGCATTCCAGAAACTTTACTCACCACCTTTGCTTCGAAGGTTTTCAACAAACTATCAACTTCCACACTGGACACAGACAAACTACTCCATAAATCTGCTTCAGATTGAAGAATAGAATTCAATTTCTTGTTGAGAATCTTGAATTGTTTCATCGTCATCAACATATGATCGGGAAAGTTGTCTTCTTCATCATCAAACTGCAAATCTTCAAACATGCCTCCAAAACCTTCGTTGTCAGTATCAGTTTCAACAACAGGTGAACTTTTAACAGGTGAATCGATTTTGGGTGGATCAGTGGATTGAGATGGAAAAAGAGTTGTAAAGGGTTGATGGAGAATGTTTTCAAAGGTAGGTGAATTTGTAGTATTCAGAACAATAAAATGAGGTAATGACACGAAAGTATCCGTTATCGAAGATGCAGGAATACCTTGAGTTGTAGCACCAACTTCTTTGTTAGACTCTCCCTCACCCATATTAACATTTACATCCGTATCAGCTACGTTTGTAAAAATGCCTGAAGTTCGAACCTCCTCAGTATGTGATTCAGTTAACGAAACTTCGGGTGGTATGACAGTAGTGTTCTCAGTAGTAGATAGAGTTTGAAAAATAATTGTTTCGGGTGTTTCGGGAACAATCTCTTCTTCGGACCACTCCTCTTGTATAACCAACTTTCATTGCCTTTTCTTCTTCTTCTAAATGTGTTTAGCCACGTCTTCAGCTCTACGTTTCTTTGACAAAGGCGAAACTGGAGCTGGAACCTCACGAAAAATGACTCCTTGATGAGAAAGTTGTGGTTTACGAACATTTGAAGGAGAAGATTTTAACAAAACCTCTGAAGATTTTCGTGAAGCCCTAGTCCTCTTCTTTAATCTTCGAAAAACACAAGATTTTGAAGGAATTTTCTCTGTAACTATACGATCATCATCAGGTTCCAGTGGTTTGATGACAACAGTCAAAACATTCACTTCTGGCTTCTCAGACTTCTTTGGGGAGAGCATGGATTCGTGCACATGCTTCTCAGGAGACTTCTTAGTTTCGTGCACTGGCTTCTCAGGTGTAGCCTTTGCATCCTTCTTAGAACGTTTTGACTACTTCGAAGGACCAGCCTCTTCTTTCGACAATAACTTTCCAGTCTCAACATCAGGATTGATGGTTTTCAAGTACTCAACCAACACTGAATTTGTTGGCTCAACCCTCTTTAGTATTGCATCAGGAATCCTGGCAATGTGTGTGAATACTTCCATGTCATCCGAAACTTGCTTTGAGAAGTGATACTTCATAAACTCAGCTTTTTCTTCATCAACAGGTACATCAATTCCTTCTTTTTCATAAAAAAAACCAATTATCAAACTCCAATACCTAGCACACGAAATGCCTTGAACCACATTCGTGTTTTCGACACTCTTTTGGAATTCCATCCACAGTTGTGTAGAGTAGTCGACAGAAAGATCATAGTACAATCCTACCACCATCGCATAAACCTCCATGCGACCTTTGTCTAATCCAACACTTCGACCAGTCAAGCATCGACAAAAAATTCCAAACAAGAAATTCCAAACAGTTGGAAGAGCTGACTTCTTGAAATCACTAATCTTAGTGAGTGGGGGTTGATGACCCATCTCATTAAGCATGTGAACAACTTATGCATAAGTTAGATCAATAACAAGTTGAGAATTGGGAATATCCAGAATCTGGCAAAAGATCTTCTTGGACAAACGGATTTTCTTGTCATTCACCAGTTGAAAGGTGATGATATCCATTGCTTTGCTATACATAGCAGTGGATCCTGCCTGAGAAAGCCATGAGATAGGAACTGCAAACGAGTTGAACATCGCCTTCGAAAGGATAGAACTCTTCAATGCTACGATTAACATCTTCAACTCTTCAGGATATAGAGACACACCCCCTTCCACTTGATAATTGGTGCTTTGAATCTTCATTATTGGTTGAGAAGTGATGTCTTCAGTTGTTCGAGAAGCAGAATCAACGCCAGCCATGATTTGTGTTTTGAAGCTTTGAAGAACAGAGAGAATTTGCGTATTTGTTTTCTTTTGTGAGCGTAAAGAGACAATAAACTCGTAAATACCCTTTTTATATGTAACCTTGAATTTGAATTGAACGCGGGATAAGCATTAATTGAGATCTGACGTGGAACCGTGAAAGTCGCACCAGTCTGCCAATAAAGTTGCCATGCGTCAAAAAGCAACTGTCACACCACCTTGAAACTAGGACTGAATACAAAACGTCTCATCAAACAGTCTGTTCGAGTCACCTCAAGGAATAGTAACTGTCATCAACCTTCGGATGGAGGTTAAACTCTTTCGTCTTTGGGTTTAGAGACGAAGTCATTTGCTAGACAGTCAAAATCATCAGCCTGAGTTGGTATTACTCAGAACCTCAAGGATTTCGTGTGTGCAGTGTGCCAAAGAAAAGATAAGAAACAAATTAACAAAAATTTGGATCTGTGATGTCAAAAAAAAATCGACACAAAAGCAGAGAAACCCCGGGAAAAGGTTGCTTTTTTATTTATCAAGAGAGATAATCAACTACTTGTGTATGTTCCCGTGAATTACAATCGAATACTTATAGAGAAGTATCAAAGGGCTTCTTTTGTTAGGCTTATCGAGTGGTTTATAATTTCGTTACATATCATCCTAAACATAAGGTGAGTAATTGTAACATAAATTACTTGTTTGACCAGTGTAGTCAGTGACAAGTATGCTTTGAAGTATGTTGATAGTAACTTTGAAGGGAAATGAAACTCATACATAAATCATATTCATAAAAAAATATTTTTTCTGGATCCTGTTGGATAACAAACATCGTGGGCTTCGATAGTTTGATCAAGATCACTCATGAGAATTGAATATGATTTTGAATTTCGAAAAATGGTACTGAAACAAATGTTTCATCACGGCCTCATGATGTCAGATCATTAACACAGAATTTTGATATATCTAAATCTTGATGGGTTGAATCAAAGATCTCTTGGACATATGTCTTCGTGTGTGCAATTGTAAGAAATTTGGTGATGAAAAAGATTGGTTTTGAGTAACGAATTGTACTTCTGTTATTTTTGGACAAAACAGATAACTCTTAACTCATGTGAGAAGAGTAAGGTAGCTCAATTGACTAATGTGAATATAAGCCGGACTTGGGAAGAAATTTTCGTATGAAAAATTTCATTAAGGCTTTCGTAAACACACATTGAGTCTACAGAGGCTTGGGTCAACATGATGCAGCATGTTTCTAGGGACAGTCTAACTAGTACATAGTTGTTGAAAGTTTACCTTCCCATAGAAACACAAAAATGACCCTTGAAATTTTTTTTGTGTTATCTGCACAAAGAAAAATAAACAAAGAAAATAACAAAAATCTTTTTGATATTTTTGATTTTTCTAACAGAAAGAAAATATTTTTGAGTTTTTTGATTTTTCGAAAAGATAACAGCAAAACGAAAATAAAATCTTTTTAGAGTTTTTGATTTTTCGAAAAGATAACAGCAAAACGAAAATAAAATCTTTTTGGAGTTTTTGATTTTTCGAAAATAAAACTAAGATAAAAACTTACGAAAAACATTTTTTCAAACAAACGAAAAATTTTTAAACAAACTACAATTTGCCATTCTTACGAAAATTTGGCAAACTAACGAAAATTTTGTACCACACAACCAACATGCACATTGTCGAATTCGAAGCGTGTCGAAGCGTTGACTATGAACAGTAACCGCTGAATGACGTCTTATTGCCTCTGAATCGACACATTTGTATAGCACTCATTTGCTATACATTCGAAATCCTTCCTGGAACAGAACTCGCTTCAATCATTCCCAAACTGTCAAAATTCGAATAGATGATTTTTCATCCAAAGCTTTTGTAAAAATATCAGCAAGCTGATCAGTTGTTTTTACAAAATGAACTTCAATGTTTCAATCTTCCACATGATCTTTGATAAAGTGATAACGAAGAGCTATATGTTTTGTTTTCGAATGTTGTACTGGATTATGACAAATGCATATAGCACTTTGAGAATCACAGTACAATGGAATCTTTTTCATATTCACAGCATAATCTCTCAATTGACTTTGGATCCAAATAATTTGAGATGTACAAGCAGCAGCTGCTACATATTCGGCTTCAGCAGTAGAAATTGAAACACATGTTTGCTTCTTCGACTGCCAACTAACCAACTTTCCATCAAAAAATTGACAAACACCACTTGTACTTTTTCGATCCAAGGTACACCCTCCTAGATCTGCATCTGAAAATTCCAGAATGAAAAATCTTGTTTTCGAAGGATACCACAATCCTAACGAAATTGTTCCCTTGAGATATCGAAAGATATTCTTCACAGCTGTTAAATGTGGTTCTCGAGGATTTGATTGATACCTAGCACAATTACATATAGAAAACATGATATCAGGTCTACTTGCAGTAAAAATAAAGCAATGAACCTATCATGCTCCTGTATAAAGTAAGATCAACCGCAGGCATTTTTAACGAAGGTGTTAGCATTGTGCCAACAACCATTGGTACTTTTAACTTCGTGCTATTTGTCAATCCAAACTTTTCGAGCAAATTCCTTGTATATTTCTCTTGATTGATGAATATGCCTTCTCTGTTTTGACATATGTTTAAGCCAAGAAAATTATTGATTTTACCCATCATGCTCATTTCGAATTGGCTTTTCATCAAATTTTCAAATTCATTAGATAAAGAAGGGTCAGTAGAGCCAAAAATAATATCATCGACATAAATTTGAACAAGCATCAAATGATTCCCAACTTTCTTTCGAAATAATGTGGGGTCAACTGATCCTTGCTTAAATTTCGACTGTTTTAAGAAACTGGTAAGAGTTGCATACCATGCTCTTGGTGCTTGTTTTAACCCATAGACAGCTTTATCTAAAATATATACATGATCAGGATGCATTTCATTTACGAAACCTGGAGGTTGTTCTACGTAAACAGTTTATTCGAGTTCTCCATTGAGAAATGCACATTTTACATCCATTTGAAAGACATCAAAATCCTTATGAGCTGCATATGCTAAGAATATTCGAATAGCCTCGAGTCTTGCAACAGGGGCAAAGGTTTCTTCATAATCAATCCCTTCTTGTTGCGAATATCCTTTTACAACTAGACGTGCTTTATTTCGTACAAATTTTCCATCTTTGTCGGTTTTGTTTTTGAAAATCCATTTTAACCCGACAATCGAAACATTTTCAGGTTTAGGAATTAATCTCCAAACCTTGTTTCTTTCGAATTCAGGCAGTTCAGATTGCATTGCAACAACCCAATCTGAGTGTTCCATTGCCATCTTAACTGTCTTTGGTTTAATTTTAGATATGAAAACATTGAACATGCAAAATTCTTGATGAGTATTTAATACCTCATTCTTCGCACGAATCTGAGCTCTTGTTAATACTCCATCTTGAGGATTTCCTATTACTTGATCTATAGGATGAGTCTTTGTCCATTTCTCTAACGGTGGATATGCCGGATCGAATTCCAAAGAATGCTCAACAGGATTATCATTTTGATGCTCCCCTCAACAACATCATCCATTCTCCCATTCTCCCCCTCGAAAGAATGCTCCCCCTTAACTAGAGTATTCGAATCCAAGTGATCTTCTTCCACTCGATTATTAAGCATACTTTCGCCAACTCCGGGAGAATTCGTTGTTGATTTAACATGTACAATATTTTGAGGATTTTCCAAGTCATCATTATGCTTCGAAGATTCAGAGTGATGATTATCAGTTGCATGAACTTCAGCATCCACAGCCCTGTCAGGAATACCAAAAATTAAATCATAATCAAAGTCAGATGAATTTGATTCTTCAGTTTCATCAGATGATTCATTAATAATTGTTTTTTGTTCAAATTGTTTTTCAACTTGTTTGACATAATAATCATCGAAAGTAAGATTGAAAGTCTCTTCGACTTTCCTTGTGCACTTATTTAACACTCTGTATGCAACCGAATTGTGTGAATATCCCAAAAATATGCCTTCGTCAGCTTTAGCTTGAAATTTTGAAAGGCTATCTTTAAGATTCATTATAAAACATCTGCAGCCAAAAACATGAAAGAATTTGACATTAGGTTTTCGGTTATTGATAATCTCATACGGAGTGATATTGAATCGACGATGAATGAAAGATCGATTTTGAGTGAAACAAGCTGTCAAAACTGCTTCAGCCCATTGATATTGAGGAAGATTCGCATATGTCAACATAGTTCTCGTTGCTTCGCAAAGTGACCTATTTCGTCTTTCAACCACACTATTTTGCTGCGGTGTATAGGGCGAAGAGAAGTTATGCGAAATTTATTTTTCTATTAAGTACGAATCCAACACTTTGTTCTTAAACTTAGAACCATTATCGCTTTTGATCTTTCGAACATTTTTCTTCAGACTTATCTCAATCTTCTTAATAAACTCGATCATTGTTTGAGCAACCTCAGATTTTAACCTGAGAAAATATACCCAAGTAAATCGTGAATAATCATCAACAATAACCAAAATGTACCGTTTCTTGTTGAGAGTTGCAACAGTCGATGGTCCACAAAGGTCAATGTGTAGAAGTTCCAACGGTTCCACAATTTTCGAATCAATCACAATTGGATGTCCTTCTTGTGTTGTTTTCCTTGTTCACAAGCTGCACACAATGTATCATTGTCAAAGTTTAGTACAGGTAAACCACGAACAAGATCATCAACAACCAATTTATTCAAATTTCGAAAGTTTAAATGCGATAAACGTCGATGCCATAACCAGCTGATGTCAGAGGAAGATTTCGAAAGTAAGCACACTGAGGGTTTGCCAATGATTGGTTTGATATCAAGAGTAAACATGTCACCATATCGTTTGGATTTGAGCAAGACTTCGTTAGTTTCAACATTTGAAATAATGTTGCCTTCTTCGTTAAACACCACTTGATTGCCAGTGCCCACAACAAGTTGGGAAACACTTATCAAGTTATGTTGAAGACCTTCAACATAAGCAACGCGATTAACAGTGAACTTTCCATTCGTGACTTTTCCATAACCTTTCACTTGGCATTTGTGATTATTGTCAAACTTCACAACTCCTGCATTTTCCAAGCTTTGAAAATCTCTTATATTTTCCTTTCGTCCAGTCATGTGACGTGAGCAACCACTATCAATATACCATTTCTCATCATATTGCTCGTCACATAGTACCTGAGATCCATTAAAGAATTTAGGTACCCAAGGTTGTTTGGGTCCTTGGAAATTAGTTTTGAAAACATAATGAAATGAAGAACTTTTAACCCAATCAGAAACTTTAGTTTTGAGACTATCAATTAAGTCCACATCATTATTTAAAGAAACAGAAACATAAGGTTTTGTTTTGGGATTGTCACTGACACATGCCTTCGTCTTTTTAGATTGAGTATGAACAAGCTTTTCTTTCGAAACCGGTTGCCAAGTTTTTACCGAAACATTCGAATCTTTTGAAGATGAGCTTTCAGTTGATGAAGAATTCACATAATTCTCATAGGCTTCGTGAATTTGTTGTTGAGAATATTTCCTTGATTGATATTTTCGTCCTTTTCCTTCAAGCCAATGATCGATGTTTTTGTCACGAGACAACCCTTTTGTGTACGAAACTTTTAAGGCTTGTTTTCCTGTAGGATTTGGCAAATTCGGTTTTTGTGGAAAGAAATCAACATTTGATTTAGGTCGAAATGACATAGCGTATCGACTTCCATCATTGTTTCCAACACTTCGATTTTAAGAAAATCGATTTGGAGATTTTTGTTTTTGAGAAAACCTTGTTTGTTGATTAGAAGAAAATCGTTGTTGTGATTGTTGATTTTGAACAGTCTTTGATGTATTTTTGTTATCTTTTGAAAATGATGAGTTTGAAACTTTCGAAGAATTTGTTTTTGGTTGAAATTCATATTTAGATTTATTTGTTTGAGCGGGATTTTGCTTTGGATCTGAATGAATTGCTGAATGAGAAGACTTGTTCTCAGCAGATTTAGTCTTTGTGTTTTCAGTTGTTTTCAAATGCAAACCATTTTGTTGTTTTTGAAGTTCCATTGTTTGCCAAAAAATCTTCTTTCGAGCTTGTCTTTTTGAAATTGCATTTTCTTTTGAAAACGTGTCAAGTTGTTCTTTAAATTCTTTGGAATTTAATTTGACAACAGTTTCTTTTTCCACAACAACTTCTTTTGTAACTTCTTTCACAATTTTCGATTTTTCAACCCATTTTCGTTGTGGTTTTTGTCTTTGAAAAAAATACGAATTCTTTGTTAAGTTATTTTCGACTGTGCTTTGATTTGAAAAGAATCCTTCATCTGTTGTATTCTTGTTGTCATCTTCGACCATTTTGTTGAATTCTGGTTTAATGTTCTCAACATTTCCATTAGTAACAAACACTTGATTTGGAAAGACAACATCATTAGTACACTTGAAATTAAGATACACCACTTGATTTGTTTCCAAATAATGGGCTCCTTTTTCAGACAACACTTTGTCGAAATTTTCAGTATCCCCAAATATGTGATCAACAACAACACGAGGAATTTCTTTTTCTATCGAATCTTTGTTTGATGAGACCTTTTTGTCCGATTCATCATCATCACTGCTATCCGTTTGACTATCTCGGATATCCACAAACTCAGAATCACAAACTTTTGAAGTTGAAGGTTTGTCAGTGTCAATCTTAACTTCGAAATCCTTAAGTTTTTCTTTTCCTTTAGATTTTGATGCGACATTTATGATAGACAACTGAGAACAATCAGCATCCTCAATATCACTAATTTCGCTAATATGGTCAGAGTTATCTTCAATATCGGAAAAATTAGAATGAGAATCAGATGTCGAATTCTCAGTCTTTTTCAAAAATTTTATTTGTTCTGATTTTGTCAAAGTATCATTCACAATGTTAACTAATTCATTTGTATCAAGACACTCATCAATTTTGACAATTCCATAAGCATATCTATCATCAGGAATTTTGTCAAACTCAGCAATATTTTTCTCACAATCATACGAAATATTATCTACCTTCGCTCTTTCATATGCAAGGAAAGGTAATAATTTCCTATGTTGTTCCTTGCTAATATCACACGAATGATGCAATGCAGTTAATTTTCCATATAGACGTTCAACAGAATTGCAGTAGATATTTCGTTGGGCTAACAAAAGTTTTACATCACTAGATAACGAATCTCGATCACACATTATGTTTGTTATTTGCAATTCTAAACATTCTATCTTGACAACTTTTGAATCTAAGTTCTTCTGTGTCTCTAACAACTGATTGCTTAATTTCTTAGATTCATTGCTAGCAGAAACAACCGAATTATCAAAATAAGCAACAGTATCATCAAAAGCAACAATTTCAGAATCATATGCAATTAAAGGAATATTGAAAGATTGAAGAATATTACATACCTTTGTTATCATTGGAGACTTATCAGCAGATTTTGACACAAAGCAATGGCCCTTGACCTCTTCGTCTGAATCTTCCTCCAGCTTCGCATACATAGCCCCATGCGTAGGATTACGCATTTCCTCATCATCGGAGCCCGAAGACCAGATTTGATATGTGTCATCATTCTCCTGTTCACCTTAAGCCACCAAAGACAAATTTTCCGCCTTCGTACGTACCTCTTTCAACCTCTCCACATAATACGTCTCATCCTTCACTCTATTCTTCTTCTCATCTTTCTTTCGAAGCATGCAATCATTTGTTAGATGATTAGATCCATTGCAATAATGACAATCCATACCAGAATCTCCTTTCAATTTCTTCTCTTTCTTCTCCTCAGCACCCTTCGCATCATTCTTCTTCTCTTCTCCTGCAAATTTGTTCACGAAACTTCTTTTTCCCTCACTTTGTTTCGCCTTTGAATTAAACGGTTTCTTGAAAAACTTTTTGACTCGGTTGTTAGAGTAAAAGGCAATTGCCTCAGCATCCGAATTCATGAGAAACCCCTCTTCATCATCAGAATCACCTTTTTCAACAGTTTCCTTTTCAGTCACTTTAGAGACAAGTGCTAATGGACCTCCCAGACTAAGCTTCGAATATTCTGCCATTTCATTCACTTCACTTTCATGAGTTTTCAGTTGATTGTATAAATCATTCAAAGAAGATGTATCGAAACTCTGTTGATTTTTCACCATCATGCTAACACTTCTCCATTCTTTACGGAGTCCCATAACAAAGGTGAGATTGAATTCCATGGCAGACCTCGTGATTCCATCACGATTGCATTTGTAAATCAGCTCATTCAGCCTATCATAGTAACTTTCAATCGTTTCACCATCTTTTTTCTTGAAATCCTTCAATTCAATCAAACATTGCTTAACTGAATTGATTTTCGTCTTTTCGCTGCCTTGAAACTTTTCTTTGAGATTATTCCAGATTTCCTTTGCAGTTGTACAACTTCTGACATAGTTATACACCACGCAACTCCCTTATGCATCGTTTTTCAAGTTTCTTCATACGATCAGTTTGATTTTCCACACTCGTAGTACTAGATGACCATCCAATTGGTTGAAGGTTCGTTGGAAGAGTAACATTCCCTGAGATGCAAGACCAAAGGTCTTCATCGATTCCATTCAAGTAATCCTGCATACGATCAGACCACTGATCATAGTATTCAGGAATGAGCATCAAGTCATCGAGTTGAGATTGAAGTTCGCTATTGATGTACGGAAGAAATTTTTTGAGAATTTTTGAGAAATCAAAGAGAATTTGAAAGCAAATTGTTGAATTGAACAGAAAAACAAAGTAGAATACTCAATTCAACAAATCTGTTGCAGAATCAAATCACAACTTAAGATCTAGAAAGCCTTTTCACGTCAAAAGATGCGGAACTTTTTGAACCATATATTTGATTTAAAAACCTTTTGAAACAGAGTGAAAATTAGATCTCAGATCATGATTCCTGCTCTGATACCAATTGTAGAATCGTGGAATCAAGTATTAATCAAAATCAGAGTAAAACAAATGCAGATTGAACAAACGATGTAAATAAGATATGGTTTCTGCTCATTTATGCTTTCAACATTTACAGAGAAAAACTAGACAGGTTCTGTAAAGGACTCTTATCTAACTCTAGTAAACTTCCATATTTATAGGAACAGTGAAAGCATACAAAAAATACTAAGGCAGTGACACTTAAGCTTCGTACGAAATACACCTTAGTAAATAAACTTAACAAACATACGAAGGGTACAAAAGATTTCGACATATTACAACTAAATTCGACCCTTACACTTCCTGAGTCGTATAGTGAGTTCATAAAAGATTACTATATAGCAGACTTCGACATGACCCTCATTGATCTTACCTATTTGCTTATTTCTGCTGAATCAGAAATGATTTGGCGTACTAGTGAAGCAAATTTGACTGGTAGATCTACTTCCCCAACATCCATGGACATAGGAAATGGCAACGATAGTCCAGAAAGGATTTCTTCTCCTATGGGAAGGAAATCTGACATGGTCAAAAAAGGTTGATCATAAGAGAAAGGAAAATTCTGAGATTGTCCCTAGTTCCATTCCCAAAGAGTCTGTGTGTTTCTATTGCCAAGAGAAGGGGCATTGGTTATGAAGCTGCCGTATCTACCTGAATGATCGCAAGGATGGGAGAGTCAAGATGTATGACTTTGCTTCAGGTAAAAATCCACTATCTAACTCTATTAAGTTTCTATTTATAGATTCTTAATACATGATGTGATAAGATTGCATTTTGATGTTTTGTAGGATCGAAGAAAATAAAGGAAGCTTAAGAAAGAAGAGTGAGCTGAGTCTGATCGCGAAGAAATGGATTTCAAACACCTCGTTCGATGATCAGATTTTTAAGCTACTGCATAGGAGTTGTGATAGATTGCTTATGAATATTTAGTAACATAAGTTTTCATTTGTAGTTGCGTTGTAAGGACAAGTTTTTCCACGTTTTTATAAATAAAATATATTTTGATTTTGTCTTATTTATATATATATCCTTGCAATGACTTTTTTGAAATTTGATGTTTGTATGTTTCTGTTGTTATCAATATTGAAAATGGATGTGATTCTTAATTATGTTATATGTGGTAGTGTCGAAAAATTACCAAATAAAGAATGATTCTCATCACCCAAGTTTCAATTGGACAGAGACTTGGAATCATGCAACTGGTATTGTATGATGAATGAGAACCTTCGTATTTGGGAAAATTAAGATTAATTCCTTGTTCACATATAGATATGAGTCGAGTGAATGACTAGGGGATCTAGTACACATCGTTGTGCACTGGTCAAGTCCACCACAAAGAACTATAAGACTATTCGTCATGTTTTACTAAACATTTAGTAAATATGGTTATGCTTACAAGACTAAGTGTAATTCTGAATCATTCGAAAAGTTTCAAGAATAGAAGAACGAATAAGAAGAATCAATTGGGCAGAAAGATAAAAGTTTCTCCAATCTGAAAAGAAGGGAGAGTACTTGAATATCATGTTTTATGATCATCTTAATGCATATGAAACCATATCATGATTGATCCTCTAAGGACACCTTAGTACACTAGTATAGCTAAGAAGAGGAATCGAGAATTGTTGAAATGGTTAAATCAAAAAGGTGAATCATACTTTGTTCCAAAATCGAGTCTTAGAGTCATACTCCAAGATTGAGCCTTGAGTGACATTATCATAAGTAGGTTTATAACACTCATCAAATGTGGAATAGAAATGTTTCTTACTCTTGCACATTTGAAGTTGGTAAGTTGTGATGTCTTGGATAAGACAAATATTAAGTCCATGTGAGTTTGGATTTGTCACAAACCTTATCTTGTGATTATGGTAATGACAAATTTACATGGATAGGAACACATACACCATAAATTCTAAGTGGTAAGGTTTCTCTCCATTTCATGAAAATGATTGTGAGGAAACGCTTTCACTAGGAAGATTTTAAGGAGTTAGCAATTGTGTAAATTGCATTCGCAAATTCGATTATGATTACAGCCTCCCTCTTCATAGTTCGAATTGTGAGTAATGACAAATAGTTTGAACATTTAAGACTTATTGTTGTAAGTTCTGAAATTGTTTAAACATATATATGAGCTATCTAAGGAAAGGTGTGTGAGTTTGATAAGCGTAGATAAAGGCTTATCGAAGCATCTCGTATCAGAAATTTGAACCTTGGTAAGAAATTCTATAAGTATTGATTTCTAGAAGTACAGCTGATTTCTGAATACATGTCAAAGCTAGTGGGAGCATAAGTGTTATGCTGGTAATTATCATGTTAGTGGGAGCATGATTATTATGTTAAGTGTTGCGAGTTAGCAATATTAGTTATAGAAAACAAAAGTTTCAATTCACAAAGTTACAGAGGTTGAAAAGTTGTTTTGCTATAATTAAGGGAGAGAAATTTATACTTCATTTCAAATTTAAAAGCTTAGATCGAGAAATTTTAATAAAATTTAGTCAAAGGACATATATAAATGTTATGTTGAAAAGGTTCAACATAAGGGAATTCTATATATGGCAATATTACAGCAAGAGACTGGTAAAGTATCATGTCTTTATGTAGGACATTATGTATCATATCCCATACACTTCGGGTATAGGATCGGTTGCATATGCTGTAATATTCTACCGTTCTGATTTTCCAAATGCCTAGGGCATTAAGAGGGAAAAAAGGACCAGAACCGGACATGACTAAAGTAGTTAAATAACTATTAAGAACGATCTAAGGTTCGCTAAGGATTGGTCGCTTGTGGGCAGTTGTAAGTATAGTGTTGAATGAACATATTGGCATTATTATGAATATATATGATTCTATTAAGAATGAGTTGTCATATGGAAAATATGGAAATGTTTCCATATTGGGAGTTGGATATTAAGAATCTATGTGTGGATTAAAAACTTTTACGCAAGAAGAATGTTCAAAGGAATGTACTTTAAATGTGAGACTTCGTATCTATGGGTTTGTCTTGTAACAATCTCCAATAGAGCACTTTGTAATATCATTGGCAAATTCTTTGTCACTTTAGTGCTATGTCATTACAAAAAGGATCATTGTGTAAAATGTTAGAATCTAACACATTCTAATAGTGGCAAGAATTTGGTATTCTTATACTTATGATAAGGATTGGAAATCGTGAAATGACCATCATTGGAAATGTTCTCAATTGATCTTTTTCACAAAGTAAGGACCATAGGTAAACATAGTGTGCATGCTTGGAGCATGGGATAACTATTGTTTCAATTCAAGTATTAACTTGATTACTCAAAACATTATATAATGAATAATGTGTAATCAATATGGTGATTAAATAAAAGGTGTTTTATTTATACTCAAAGTGTTGAGGCCATATTGGATTCGATTATTCTTGTGTTTCACTTCGCATGTTTTGACTTCCCGAATAATAAGATTATTCAAACATCCACAGTCGAGCATACGTTGGAAGTAAGTATTGAGGAAAGACTGTCATGAATTGGTTTATAAATTGTCTAAAGCATTTAGACATAGCAAAAGTTTGCTACAACGTTCATGAGTGCTTATGAAATAAGATTTGACTATTGGATTAAACCCACACTCACATGAATCACTTCATGGATTTTATCACTAGTGATTGTGACACGATAATATCTTATATTCTTGAAAAAGAGACATATAGTTGTTGTTTACGAGTCGGTTGCACATTGATAATATGTAAACACATCAGTAACTTGATGTAATAAAACGTATTGTTGTGTGTAATTTGATGAGTAAATAGTGCAAGAATATGAGTCGAAGTTTATCCGTTCCTTTTACCCAAAGTTAGATCAAAGCAATATCTGTGGGCCCCTAGATGATTTAGTAATGACAACCCCAAAGCGCTTGGCCAAGCATGGACTGATTTGATCTGTTCAATTAGTCAGTCGTCATAAATCGGAAATCGGGAAACAATACATGAACAGAGAGAATGATTATAATCCATGTCTCAGTTCATACGATATCAAGAATAGAGGAATATATGATCCCTTATCTAAAGGACGTGTTACTGATAAGATCAGAGTTCGACAACGGCTTTTGAAAGCTACGATTGCTAATCAGGTTCTGAAGTCTTTATTGCAATAATAGTTATTAGACTTATCCAAGTGGGAGACTGTTGGATTAGGTGTCTAAGCCCATAACTATTATTGGTATGTACTTGACCCGATTATGAGCATGGACCTTTTGGGTTACCTTCACTCATGCAACTTGATAGGATGACAAGAGGAGAGAGAGTACAATTTATTATGTGAATAATAAATTAGTACTCAAAATGGTTTTATTAATATATTACAAGATTAATATATTATTTGGAAATCATATTATTTAATTAGTACTGATCATAAATTAATTTGGTGATCAAAAGAGACTGATTAAATAATTGGGGACTGATATTGCAGTTATCTGATAATTGTAATTTGGACTGTGGACTCCTTTTAGATGGGATGGACGAATTCTATGGGAAGCCCTAAGGAATTCGTCCAAGGGGCCTTCTAGAAGAGTTCTATGGATTGCTTAATGCCTAAGCAGTCATATTAGGGTTTCCATCTAAACCCCTAGCAGCCACAAGTATAAATAGACCCCACTATTGAGGATTTTCGTCCAAGGCTTTAAGAAACCCTAGAGTGGTCGAAATACTCCTCTCTCCTACCTCATCTTTTTGCATAGAGTGTTTATGACTCCATTAGAGGTGCAACACTTGGGGCACTAGGATTTCAGAAGACAAGATCAAGAAGGATTAAACTTGTTATTGCTACATAACAAGAGAGGTAAAGATCCTAACCCTAATCATATGTTATTTCGAAATATGTATCCTAGTCTTAGGATTCATAAGCTTTGGATGATCATTATGTGTACAATTAGAAAAACTAGATCCAAAGCTTTAGGGTTTGCATGTGCACCATAGGATTGTTGATATGCTCAAAACCCAACACTCTCATTGGTTGCTATAAAGTGTGTACTCTTAGTGAAACGATCCACCACCACCCAAACCATGTTGTCACCGTTCTTTGTTCTGGGCAGTTTAGTCAAAAAATCTATGGTGACGTCTTCCCATTTACCCATGGGTACAGGTAAAGGTTCTAAACTCCCATACAGTATTTGATGTTGTGCCTTAACTCTCACACAGGTTACACACTCGACCACATACTTTGCAACATCGAGCTTCATCGTCGGCCACCAATAGTAGGGTTTCAGATCCCTATACACCTTAGTGCTACCGGGATGAATCGAGTACATGGTTTTATGAGCTTCTTCCATTAGAAGATCTCTTACTCCTCCCGTCTTAGGTACCCAAATCCTATCTTGGAATACCTTCAATCCTTGACCGTTTGTACCGAACGCCAACGTTTTGTCTAAACATTCTTCCTTTCGGTCATTCTTCTCTAAAGCCTCTTCCTGAGCTTTCTTAATGCTTTCCATAATTATCGAGACAAATTCTATTCTCAACGCTCTTGGCCTTTTTTTTCAAGGTTTAGTTTTCGACTTAGAGCATCAGCGACAACATTTGCTTTACCAGGGTGGTAAAATACCTCACAGTCGTAGTCCTTGAGTAACTCTAGCCAGCATCGTCTCCTCATATTCAATTCCTTCTGATTAAAGAGATACTGGAGACTCTTATGCTCAGTGAAAAGTTTGCACCTTGTGCCATAAAGATAATGACTCCATATCTTTAGTGCAAATATTACCGTTTCCAACTCCAGATCATGAGTGGGGTAGTTCTTTTCATGTTCCTTCAATTGTATCGATGCATATGCTATCACCTTTTCTCTTTGGGTCAGAACACAACCTAACCCAACTCTAGATGCATCACTATAAACTGCGAAGTCTTCAACTCCATCAGGTAAAGAAAGAATTGTTGCTTCACACAACTTCTTATTTAGATTCTTGAATGCGTCTTCGTGCTTCTCACTCCATGTATATGTAGCTCCCTCATGGGTCAAAGCTGTCAATGGAGCAACTATCTAAGAAAAGCCTTGGATAAACCTTCGTTAATATCCAACTAATCCTAGAAAGCTTTGAATCTCCGTGGGACTTTCCGGTCGTTCCCACTTCATCACAGCTTCAATCTTTGATGGGTCAACCATTATCCATTCCTGGTTAACCACATGACCCAAGAATTAGACTTCTCGAATCCAAAATCACATTTGGAGAACTTTTCATACAGCTTCTTCTTATTTAAAACTTTTAACACTTCTCGTAGATTCTTACCATGCTCCTCCTGGATTTTTGAGTAAATGAGAATGTCATCTATGAACACTATCACAAAATTATCAAGGAATGGTTTACAAACCCTGTTCATCAAATCCATGAATGTTGCTGGAGCATTGGTTAGTCCAAACGACATAACCAAGAACTCATAGTGTCCATATCTCGTTCTGAATGCACGTTTATCAATATTTTGCTCTCTTACCTTCAACTGATGACATCCTGACCTAAGATTGATCTTTGAGAAATAGCTCGAACCTTGCAGATGATCGAATAGGTCATCAATCCTTGGCAATAGGTACTTGTTTTTTATCGTTGCCTTGTCCAGCTTCAATCTTTAGTTAGATTTGTCTCCTAGTATTTAGTATTCTGCTTTGTGGTAATAATCTGTAGAGTTGTATATTATATTTTCTTGTTGGTTATCATCTATGGAGTGCCCTTAGGGACTGTGAATGATCATGTAGGATAGCTTGAGAACTCTTGGTCTAGGATCACTTGTCTGTTCCTTGTTTGGTTGTGGCTCTAGACTAGGACCATCTGTTCGGGTGGCTATCTCACCTCGGGTTACTTATGTTTGAGCATTCTATGGGGGTTAGCTGGTAGTGGGACTTTATGTTGTGAGAGGATTATTAGGCAGTAGTGAGCTGTATGATTGTTGTTTCCATGTATTATGTGCCTACTTGATCCTGATTGTTTATATGTCGACATATTGCATTTGGTTTGGGTTGAGGCGGTCCTGCTTTGTGTGGTATGCCAAGATACCCGGTGCGGGCCGGCAGTAACCTGTAGGCACGGAGGCTCAGGACGAGTAGTATGGTTGAGGTGGTAGGCCAATAAACCCTGGGTATTCCAACCCAATGGTTGACTGGACCCGACATGTTTGATAGTATATGTAAACTATTTATATGGTGGTATTTTGGGGGAAACTCACTAAGCTTTATGCTTACCTAGTTGTTTATGGTTTCACGTATCCTCGATTATTGCTGGAAGGTGAAGGTGCGACTGTACACACTTATCAATAACAAAGAAGATTCCGTGTTACTACAATACTCTGATTTTTAATTAATGTAATTCAAAATAAATGGTTTTCTTAATTAACAGCTTAATAAATTGGGAAGTTTTACCTTAATAAAAATAAAAAATTTTGGTTGTGAAAATGGGATGTTACAAGTTTGTATCAGAGCCCTGGTCTGAGTGAATTGGAGGAACACTTATGTGAATCCAGTCTCAAACCAGGATCCAAGAGTTTTTTGGAAAATGGTTTTGAAATAGAAATTATAATAAAAAGAGTTGGGTTAAGGACATGGTCTCGGTCCCCTGTCATGTTCTTGTTTGATTGTTGGCTTGGGATCGGGAATGTGGACCTTGACTTAACTTTGATTTTCAGGACGATCTAGTGTGTATAGTCAGTCAAAGGCCGAACAGAAAAGTGGTTCCAAAAATACCCATACTTTTTATGTTTGCTAAATTTTGATTTTTGTTGATATATGAGTTGTTAGAAAAGCATGCTAGTGGATAATCCTAGGAAGAGTGCCTAGGAAGTTAGTTGCAACTTACAGGAGTAGTGGGTATTAGCACACCTAGGAGTGGCTTATTGCAGTGACTTAGAACGTTGGGATGAATTCGGAATCAACTACGGATAGGATTGGAAGGTAGTATAGGCTCGTACTACTGAAAGCACAGGATCCGTATGAGATTCATGAGGAATTTTAAGACTGCTAAGGAACTAATAGGAGTAAGACCTCGTGTGGAGGATTGTATTGTGATGTCTGATATTCCCTTGATATGTTTGCAGTATGGTGACTTTTAGAGATTCAAGATCAAGAACCGGAACTGGTGGCCAGGATTGACAAAGGACCGGGTTAGGGAGATCATTCGGGAGGAAGTTGTATCTTTTGTCCTGGGACAGATACCAGAGCTGGTTGGGCCTGTCAAGAATGCTATGATGGACTACTTCGATGATCGGTGTGCTACACTTCATGAGGTTGTTGTTGCTGCAGCCACTGTGGCTGTTGCTGTCATTGGGGCTCGAGTAGAGAGAGATTTCCAGTATCAGGACTTTGATCGTACATAGCCCCCAGAGTTTGATGGGGTCTCGTACCCGATCATGGTGATGATATGGCTGTCTGACGTAGAGGGATGTTTCTTCACGTGTTCTTGTCTGAATGACAAGAAGGTCAAGTGTGCCCTGAACCTTCTCAGGTTGGGGGGAAAAGAATTGGTGAAGACTAGTTACTAGTTCTTATACTCCTGAGCAGAGGGCCGCGATAACTTGGGAGCAGTTCTCAGAGACGTTCCGTGTAAGGTATGTTCCCTGGTAGAGAGGGATAGACTAGCCTAGCAGTACCTAGATCTGAGACAGATGATCGAGTCATTGACGGAAATCACCAAGATATTCATGGAGAGAGCTTTGTTCAGTCCTGAGTTTGCAGCTTCAGAGCAGGCTCAGATGACTCGGTATTTGAGCATGCTCAAGACAAACATTCGACAGTTCGTGTCCACCCAATGCTATGGTTCTCTCGCTGAGCTTTAGGATGCCGCTAGGAGGAGAGAGATTGAGATAGTGACCGATGCGAGGGAGCAGTGTTAGACGTTGGATCAGTCCCAGCCTGTAGCGAAGCGGTTCAAGTCCACCGGACCGAGTTCAGGATCCGTTGGATGGAGGCGCAGAACTTATGTATGTCACAGTTGTGGTGAGGAGGGCCATTTTGGTAGAGATTGTAGTTGGAGCGCGCGAGTTTGTTTCCATTGCGGTCAGGAAGGCCACATTAGAGCTTACTGGCCTTTTCTTAGTGAGGTGTTGGATCCTACGCCCTTAGCTTTGCAGTTACCCGATGGTCATCAGGGGACCGTCGGGGTCTCGAGGAGCGTAATTTGAGTTGGCAGTTCTTCCATAGAAATTGTGGTAGTATTGGTATTCATCATTAATTTCTGTTTGTGCTTCAAAGTTCAGTTGTAATCTTGGATAATCAGATAAAGGGAGTTATCTTATTTAGCTTTGTTTCATATGATCTTTAGTTATGTATGGATTAATTATCCTTGTCCTTGATTGTACGCGAGTTCGAATTTGTGAATGTGGTGTGGGTTCAGATTCTCATATGTATGTGGATATTAGTGGTTGGGATCAAGTGGTAGAGTTCGAGTTAGTCTGGGTATCGAAGGACTATGGAGTTCTCAGTTTATAGCATATTTCAAGTGGGGGAGAATGGAACGTCGCAGCAGGAAAAACTTGTTGTCAAGTTCAGTTCTCAGACGGATTTCTCTAAGCCCCATATTTCTGAGCCACTGTTAAATCTTCTGGTTTTATGGCAAGGTCATCGTCAGCTGTTGGACTTTCCCTTCGATTTGTGTTAGTCTCGGTTGTGATGACATCTGTAGGGTGCTTGTTCTTAGACCCTAAGGTGTTAGGAGCTCAGGATGAGGGTTTGCTTGTCTGTTATCGTCTGATTGGGGGTGCGCCCCAGTGTTAATAGTGGATAGCTCAAGTGGGTTGTCGGAGCAGAGTAAGAGTGTGGTTCGGTTCAATATGAGATCAGTTAGTTTTAATTGCAGTGATGCCCTTTTGGTATGAGATTAGAGCGCTGGCATTGCTCCGAGAAGCTTGGAGACCGATAAATTTCACGGATATTCGTTCATCTTGGTTGTTGTGGGGGAGTGAGATGGTTTGGGCAATTATTTCCAGATGAGGCTTTCTTTTGGAAGTTGCGTGGGGTGATTGTGTTCATCTTTTGACTCAGCAACCAGGGTAGGGATCTGGTGTTTCAGATATTTGGTAGTCAGGTTGGGACCAGGGAGGTCTCGGCTGCTTATGGAAAGTAGCTAGGTGTCAGCATGATGTTTTGGGCAGTATCAGTGATTGGGATTTGTATATGGTGTCGCTTGTTATTGGAGCATATACTAAGTCACTGGTAGTTTGGATCAAATAATCTCAGAGTAATTGATTTGATCCTGTTGCATAGCTCTCATTTGAGTCTAACCGTTGTGGGGGTGAATCTTCTACTTGAATGATTATATGAGCCTTCTATTAAGTATAAGTGTTCTGCAGTTGTATATGGTCAGTGACTTTGGTTCTCAGTGGAAGGATCAAGATAACCAAGGTTAGCACCGTTTTGTTTGGTCTGGGATTCTATGAATATTTTGCATATTAGTGATTCAGTGTGGACGGTCTGTCCGGAATTCAGACTAATTTGAGATTCCAGGTTTTGGAAAGGTAGAAGTGTGATATGGGCATATTTAGTTATAAAATTCATGCATTATCTTAATACTTTATGTTGTTTTTGTCTCATTTAATGAACAAAAGGTGCTTAATTAGTTTAGAATTTCAATTTTCAGCAACAATGACATGCTCGGGTGGAAAAGGAAGCGGAACTAGCGATTGGAAGCTTGGATCTTGGATTTCGAAGAAAGAAGGATGTTGCTAGACAGCTTGACCCCTTGTCAGTGTTTTGGCCATATCTCATGAACCGTAACTCCGATTGACGAGATTCAAAATGTTCTGAAAACTAGACACAATTTCGGACGACTTTCATGTTTTGAGAAAATTCTGATTCCAAACGGACTCGACGATTTGGGCATCAACTCAACGAGTCACGTCGAACTTTCACGATTCTGGAGTCGCTGACTTGATGTACACGGGTTTTAAGCGACGGACTCGCCGATTCGGTCACTGGAGTTGACGAGTCACCTGTGTTTTGTAAAAATCTATATAAAGGGACTTTCATATCGATACCCTGGCATGGAGAGAAACCCTTGGGGGTAAAGCTGTGATTAAAAGACCTGCTAAGGTGGTGGAAGTCAGAGAATCAACCCTAGATCCAATTTTGAGAAGAATCAAGGCAAATTCAAGTCCATTATTACTTATTCTTTAAGTTGAACTATGTTTGAGTTGTTTGATTTCGTTTTTGATCTTAGTTTTACTGTAATCATGAGCTAAAACTATTATCTTCTGTTTAGGATAGATGACTTTATGATTATGGTATGATTTTATGGTTAGGATTAATTTTATTTGGTAATATTGTTTTGTTAAGCTTGTTAAAGAACCTTATATGTTAACAATAACTATTTTCTGTTAATAAATTAGTAATTAAGTTGTATGAACATCTCTTAATTGCTTATCTCATATGATTTATGTGAACACAAAGTTGTATGTCTAGGAATAATGAACGTGAAACTAGGATTAATAAGAAAATAGGTAAATTTACGTGTGAGCTTGTTTGATAAACCAACAACAAGAGGCTAATTGAATTACCAATTTGATTAACCAATTACAAGTCTTACTTAACCCGAATAAATAACCTAGGAAATCAATTAATTTAGACAACTGGCCACTGCTTGAATTAATTTGTTTTCTAAGGATTAGTAATAGCAAACGTGAACCTAATCACACTTATCGGTAGCCAATGCCAATTAATCCATTGCACTTTTCATAAAATCAACCATAAGAATAACTGATTCGAACCTAAACAGAAGTCTCCTTAATTATTGAATTTAGTTGATTTTTATTTGCTTAGCTCTTAGTTTCTTAGTTTAAGTTTTAGTTAATTGTTTAAGTTTCTAGTCTTGCAAAACTAGAGAAAACCCCCTTTCTATTACTTGTTTTATTTAGATAATATTAGCATTTATTTTAATTGTTTACCGTTCCCTGTGTTCGATACCCTACTTACCTGAACTAAACTGCTAATCGATAGGTACACCGCCTTTCGTGTGTTTGTCTTTGTGTTTAAGTTAGTAGGATTAAAACTAGTTCGTTTAACACACATCAAGTTTTTGGCTAAATACCCCACACTTGACTTTTGCTTGCCCCCAAGCAAAACTGAATTTTAGCATACTAGCATTGCTTAAAATAATTCCAATCAAACCCAACCATTATGCCAAGACCGCAACGCATGCATTTGTGTCTAAAATTTTTCCTAAGGACCCCCCTAATTCTAAATACTCACAGTCCTCATAAACACTCGCCCACTTCTTTTGAACAACGCTCATTTTATGCATCCCTCCGAATCCATCCGCAGAAAACCTCCTAGCCTCAAGGTATTTTTGGTTGAGCAACCCAAGCATACATAATCTAGAAAATTACAACTTTTCGATACCACTATGGAGCTATTTTCGGAATTCTTCACTTCTTTGTTATTTGATCTTGATTTCTTTGAATTCACCACCTTTATGATTTTTTGGTATCTTCAACTTTTTTTTTTTTGAATTTCTTCAGAACATTGATCTTTTGATCTTCACTTTAAACTTGATAGCTCCAAAAATTCTTCAACTTTTTGGTAATTTCTCTCTTTTTTTACATGTGTATCTCACTTTTTCCACTCAAAACCTACATGCTTAAGCAAGGGCGCTCAACTTCAACCTTTATTGGTTAAAGTATTAGTCTTCCTGGATACATTTCAAGTACACGATGCTAAACATGTTGCGTCCCTCAAACTAAGAGAGGTTGTGTTTTTGTCCCATGATTTCACTAGAATAAAGGGGGCCACAAATGCATTATAACGTATATAGGCTCAACTAAACATTTGGGTCCTCATAAAATCATCAAATATAATACTAGCATGGAATCCTAATTGCTTTTTACCCAAAATTTTCTAAATTAAGTCCTAGCAATTTTTATGCAAAATTTTTAAAATTAAGCCTAGGATTCTAAGTTTACTAATGTAACCAACCCCCTACCCCACACTTAATTCATGCAATGTCCCCATTGCATATTATGCATGATAAAGAACAATAAAATAAAGAGAGAATTGGAACAAACTCCCCTGGGATAGTAGTCGCGAGGTCGATCTTCTTCATTGAAAGCTCCATCTTCAGATGACTTTAGACATGGGAACAACTCATCCATGCCTTGGGTGTCAAGTATCGTGTGGTTATGCTCCAAAATATAGAGTAAAAAGGTCTTGGAAATTCTCGAAAATTGATCTTTAATAGTATAGCCAAATGCCCTTGTCAAATGTAATCAAATCACCAACTTGAAGGTAAGAGAAAGAGTAACTCGTCGAGTCCAGAGTGAACTCGCCGAGTTAAGTTGATAACAATTGGGTTTTTCCAAATGGACTCGTCGAGTATCTGAATGGAACTCGACGAGTTTTCTTCACGGAGTGAAAAAAATTAGTTCCTGCTTCAGGTTCGTTTCTGGGGTTTAAGGAGATTATTATAGCAATATTCCCCCTCATTTTCCTTCAATAAAAGCACATCCCTTCAGCTGTTTAATTATCGGACTCGTAATTAGACTCAATTCTCCCATTCTTCTCATGTTAGACTTGATCTCACGTTTTATACCTCACGCTTTATTCGTTCATTCTATCCCTCACCCTATATTCTGAAAAGATCAAAAACAAATACCAAGTAATAAAAAAAACATCAAAATAAAAATCCTAAATTATCCCTAAATACTAGAAGTTTAGAAAGAAAAAGAAAAGCAAACTCTAATGACGGGTTGCCTCCCGCAAGCGCTTCTTTTTGTGCAAGTCTTGAGCTGGACTCCCAACTTAATAAACTTCTAATAAACTCAATGCCAATCCATCCGTTGCATTAAATATTTTCTTTGGTGCAAATTGTAAAATTTGGCTCTTTGCTTCTAAAATTGGCAAAACAAGCTTGAATTTGTAAAACCCAAGAATCTTGATAAGGGTTGGGACCGGTCGGGTACTAATCAGAAATGGATCGCACTTCAGAACTTTCTCCAAAGTTGGAATCGTCACCCCATGCTTCGAAACACAAACCGGAAAAACAGGGGGCCATGTCGTGGTAATGGTCAAACCAGAACTTGGTTCTTGCAATTCAGCTTGTTCTTGTTCTTCGTCCGACCTCTCTGCTAGCAACCTTTCCAGCTCCTCCAAATCTTTTTCTGGATTAAATTCTTCATCTTGTAAATATAGCTCTTGTGACTCAGATTGCTTTTGTGTGTTGGGCAAGATGTTATCTAACCATCTTCCAAATTCCTTCAAATCATCATCTGAGTCATACTCCTCATCTTCTTGCTCAATTTCCTGTACTACTTTCTCAAGAAAAGCATCAAAAGCATCGAGTTTTGGAAAATACATAATAAATAAAAATTAAACTATATAAACAAATAAAAATATATAATAACAATTACCAAATAAAATTAACTATTTAGAACCGTTCCCCGGCAACGGCGCCAAGATAGTTCAAGCAAGTAAGGTATCGAACACAGGGAACGGTAAACAATTAAAATAAATGTTAATATTATCTAAATAAAACAAGTAATAGAAAGGGGGTTTCTCTAGTTTTGCAAGACTAGAAACTTAACAATGAAATAAAACTCAAACTAAGCAACTAACAGCTAAAGCAAATAAACAATCACTAAATCCAATAACGAATAATCTATTGCACTTACCATAAAATCAACCATAGGAGTAAATTAGTCAAACCTAAACAGAAGTCTTCTCCATTATTGAATTTAGTGATTGTTTATTTGCTTTAGCTCTTAGTTGCTTAGTTTGAGTTTTATTTCATTGTTAAGTTTCTAGTCTTGCAAAACTAGAGAAACCCCCTTTATATTACTTGTTTTATTTAGATAATATTAACATTTATTTTAATTGTTTACCGTTCCCTGTGTTCGATACCTTACTTGCTTGAACTATATTACTAATCGATAGGTACACTGCCTTTCGTGTGTTTGTCTTTGTGTTTAAGTTAGTAGGATTAAAACTAGTTCGTTTAACACACATCAAAGTGGTATTTATGCATGGGTTTAAAGATTCGTTCTTCTTCGGGTTGGAAGCTTCTTCTTGGGTTGGGTTCCATTGCCTGGGGAAGACCATTGTATGCTCAAGTTTATGAGTGTGTTCCTCTAGCTGTTGGGCAAGCAGGGGATGGTAAGGAATGATTTCGAGGAAGAGATCGAATTTAAGTGGGGGAGAGTTGTAACACTCGGTTTTGAATCGCTTCATCATTCGAGGTTGTGGCCTGATTATCGATTATTATAAGACTTAAGGCCTTTGGGATGAGCGAAACTGACCATTTTTGGTTATAGGTGTTGTGGATTAGGTAATCCGGGTGTTCGTTTGCGTTTCGGAGCCGAAGGGTATCATCATAATTTGGCACCTTGGTTATTTATGGACTTTGGGTTTTTATTCGGAAAGTTTTATGGCTAGGGTGTGTTGTTAGTGGTGTAGGGCTTCTCGCCACCTTTCTGTGGATATAAAGTGTGTTGGAAACGGACATAAGACGAGGAAGTTATTGTCGTTTGAATTAATTGGCAGAAATGGTCCTTGGTTGAAAAGATTTGCAAGATAGGTCCCATGTGTGCATGGTGAGATGGCACGTGTCTGGGTGGGTATGCCCAACGTAAGCTGGGGTACGCCCAACGTAATTGGTAGAGTGTTAAACCCTTTTAGGGTTTGTGCATTATTTAAACATCCTTATAAGCTCAATGTTATCTTATTTCTCAGCCTACACTGATCTTAGAGCCTCATTTCTAACCCTAATTCCCTTGATAGTGTATTCTTGAGCTTGGAGGTGATTTTGAAGGGTTCTTGGTGTTATTTCAAGGAAGTGAATCTTGGTGATCAAGCTTAGTGTAGCCTTGGGGTTGTAGATCCAGAACCTTCACACTATTGGGAAGCTTAAGGAGGTATAAAGTTCCTATCTTAACTCCTTCCAATGCTATTTTGAGATTAGGGCAAGGTTAGGAAACTCTATGGTGTATTAAGTTCTCCTTGCGAGTTAGATCCACTCCAGGAGCTTGGAGTGATAGATCTGATGGTTTTTGAGCATTCTAACACTCCAATGGTATACATGCAACCCTAGAAACCTTGGATCTATGTTTTTCTATTATACATTCAAATATGATTTTTCCAAGGTTCTCATCCTAACTAACACACAATGGAGCAAGTATACTACAAAAGTCTAGTTAGATGGCATACCTTTTGATGGAGCTTGAAGTCTTGAACCTTTAAGAGCTTAGTGCCCCAAGTGTTGCACCTCAAATGGTTCACACAACACCAAAAACCCTTGGAATAACTAGAGAAGAAGAATACTTAGGTTCACTTTATGAAAATCGGCTTTGCCCTCTTTTGTGTATGCACTAGTGCCAATTTCATGAACTAGAGACCTCTTTATATAGTGTGGAGGATTAGGGTTACATTCATGTAAACCCTAATACCCATGACCTTTCATTTCCATAGGATCCATGGGTTAAAACTCCATGGACTATCCATGAAAGCTTAGCCCAACCAAAATGAACTTGGCCCATCCTATATATATATATATATATATATATATATATATATATATATATATATATATATATATATATATATATATATATATATATGTATATATATAAGAGTCCATATTTAATTAGTTCCTTTTGGATCACTAAATTAATTCTAAATTACTTCTTGATCAATACTAATTAACTAATATGATTTCATATTAATATATTAGAACTTATAATATATTAATATAAATCAGAAGTATCCTTTTTCTGATTTTGTCTATCCAATTGTTCCGATGCCATGCAACCCAAATGGACCATGCTACTCTCGGGTCGAATACATACCAATAATAGTTATGGGCTTAGACATCTAATCCAATAGTCTCCCACTTGGATAAGTCTAAAACTATTATTGCGTATGACTCCAAGATCCCGTCTAGCAATTGTAGCTCTTAAAGCCGCTGCCGAACTCTGACCTAGTCAAATGACGTGTCTATTAGATAAGGGATCATATATTCCTCCGTTCTAGATATCATATGGAATGAGACATGGATTATAATCATTCTCTCTGTCCATCTGTTGTTTCCCGATTTCCGATTTATGACGACCGACTAATTGAACAAATCAAATCAGTCCAGGCTTGGCCAAGCACTTAGGGGTGTCATCACCAAATCATCGAGGGGCCCACAGATATCGCTTTTATCCCTCCAAGGGTAAAAGGAATGGATAAAATTTGACCCAAGTGTTCGCTTGTATTTACTCATCAAATTACACACAACAATAAGTTTTATAACAACCAAGTTAGTGGTTGTGTTTACATATGTCAATGTGCAACTGACGTGCAACTACAACTCACACGTCTCCATTTGAAGAATATAAGATATTATCGTCTCATGATTCACTCGTGATAAAATCCATGAAGTGATTTAAATGAGCGTGGGTTGAGTCCAATACTCGAATCTCATTCCAGGAGCCCTCATGAACACTGCAGCCACTTTGTCCCAGACAAACTACAGACCTTTCATGACAGTCTTGCCTCAATACTTACTTCCAACATATGATCGACTATGGATAGTTTGAATAACCTAGTTATTCGGGAAGTCAAAACATGCAAAGTGAAACACAAGAATAATTGAATCCAATATGGTCTCAGAACTTATGAATATAAATAAAACACCTTTTATTTATCACCATTTGATTACCCATTATTCATTGCATAATGTTTCAAATAATCAACTTAATACTTGAATTACAACAATAGTCATGCCATGCTCCAAACATGCACACTATGTTTGTCCAAACACTAGTTATGCCATACACCAAGTATGCACACTATGTTTGTCTATGATCCTAACTTTGTGGAATAGATCAATTGAACATAATTCCAATGATACTCATTTCACAATCCCAAATCCTTATCGTAAATGTAAGAATTTCAAATTCTTGCCATTTACCGAAATTTGTCAGATTCTAAACTCATATGCATTGATCCTCTTGTAATGACTATGCACAAAAGTCACAAAGACTTGGCAACAAACATTACAAAGTATTCCAATGGAGATCAATTCCATGGATTGAATATGTCACTTCTGAACAGATTGAATAACTTCCACCTATGGAGACATTTCCATATTCCCATTTTGAGTATCACTTCTGAACAATAGTTGCCTCTTTTCAGAATATGTCAATATGGTCCTTTCAAAAATTTACACCATACTTCCATTTGTCCATAAGCAACCAATCTTTGGTAAACCTCAGATTGTCCTCGACAATTGCTTAATCATTTTAGTCATATCCAATTTTAGACCTTTTCCCCTCTTAATGCCCTAGGCATTTGGAAAATTTAGAAAGGATAAATATTATAGCACATGTAATCGATCCTATATCCGAAGCATATGGGACACAATTCATGATGTCTCACATACAGACATGATCCTAGACCAGTCTTTTGCTACAATATTTTTGTTTTTGCCATGTTTTTCATAATTCGACTATGAAGAGGGATGTCATAATCATAATCAAATTTTGAGAACACAATATATATAGAATTTCTTTATGTTGAACCATTCAAACATAAAAATCATATATATCCTTGACTAAAGATGATTAAAATCTTAATCTAAGCTTTTAGAATTGAAATGAGGTATAATTTCTTCTCCCTTAATTATAGCAAAACAACTTTTCAAAACTTGCAGAGTCAGGAATTGAGATTTTTGTTTTCTATAATTAACACTTTACATAATAATCATGCTCCCACTAACATGATAATTATTAGCATGACACTTATGCTCCCACTAGCTTTGACATGTATCCAGAAATTAGCTGGACTTCTAGAAATCAATACTCTATTGACTTTCTTACCAAAGTTCAGATTTCTGATACGAGATGCTTTGATAAAACTTTATCAAAATCATACACCTTTCCTTAGACAGCTCACATGTGTGTCTAAACAATTACGAAGAGGGATGTTGTAATCATAATGTTTAGACCTTTTTGCCATTTCTCACAAGTCCATGTTAGTGTGTCGGTTAACCACACACGCTCCACTAACGACTTTGAGAATGCAAATATCACAATTGCTATCTACTTAAAATCTACTTAGTGAAAGCGTTTCCTCACCGTCATTTTCATGAATCGGAGAGAAACCTTATGACACTTAGATTTTATGGTGAATGTGTTCCAATCCATGTCAATTTGTCAAAACCATAATCAAAAGACAAGGTTAGTGACAAATCCAAACTCATATGGACCGAACTTGTGCAATCTTAACTTCTTGCCACTTGGAAGTACAAGGCCTACCGATGCTTCCAGGCTGTTATGCAAACAATTAAGAACTTGTAGAACTCAGATGCACAGTCAACTTTAACTGGAATGGGCACAAAAATAAGAATATGTCAACACGATAGGTTACAAACCTCAAGTCGTGCGCTAGTGATAAACTACAGGTTTTATTCTTGATCAGTTTTTGAAACTCTTTTAGGACCTTTTAGACTCCCACTGTCCTCTTGACATATAAGACTCTCTTGCCAAGAGCCATTCCTTGACAAAACAAATAGTCAAGAGATAGTGTGGATTCTTATCAAGACAAACACTTCACTCAATTGGCCTTAGTTGGTCTTTGTTTTATTCAAAACATCACAACTTACCAATTTCAAATGTACAATAATAGAAAACATTTTACTCTTACATTTGACAAGCGTTATAAACCTTCTATAAGATGTGTCACTCAAGTTACAATCTTGGAGCATGACTCTGAGAATTGTTTGGGAACGAAGTATGACTCATCTTCTTGATTTAACCACTTCAACAATTCATGACTCCTCTTCTTAGTCATAAGAATGCACTAAGATGTCCTTAGAGGACGAATAGTGATATGGCGTGATAATCATTAAGATAATCATAAAATATGATACTAAAGTACTCTCCCATCTTTTCAGATTCGAGTAACTTTTATCTTTCTACCTAATTTGATTATTCTCATCCGTCCTGCCATACTCTGAAACTTTTCCAATCTTCAGAATTACACTTAAACTTGTAAGTGTAACCATACCTTTTAGTAAATCATGACGAATAGCCTTATCGTTCCTTGTGGTGGACCTGACCAGCATACAACCAAGTGTACCCGATCCCTTTGTCCTTCACTTGACTCACATATACATGTGAATAAGGAATTAGTATTAATTTTCCAAAGATGAAAATTCTCATTCATCATACAATACAACCTGCATGATTCCAAGTTTCGGTTCCAATTGAAACTTGGGTGATGAGAATCTTTCCTTATTTGGTAAATTTAGACACTACTACAAATGAAAGAAATAAATTCACTTTTTCAATATTGCTAGAAACATACAAAAATCAATTTTTCATAAATGTCACTGCAAGGAGATATAAAATAAAACAAATAAAATTTTATTTATTTATAAAATGCGGAAAAAACTTTTTCCTTACAATGCAACTTTTAATGAAACTATGCTATTATATATTTCCTAGCAATCTATCATAACCCTTAAGTAGTAGCTCAAAAATCCGATCTTCAAACCATGCGAATGAAATCCATCTTCATGATCAGATTCAACATACTCTTCTTTTAAGTTTCATTCCCTTTGCTTCATCATGCAAAACATCATGTATTAAGAATCAACAATTAGGAACTTAACAGAGTTAGAAAGTGAGCTTACCTGAAGCAGAGTCAAACTTTTTTGATTCTTCCTTCTCTCAGATCTTTCAGGTAGTTAGGGCAGCTTCGCAACCAATGCCCTTTCTCTTGACAATAAAAACATATAGACTCTTTGGAAATGGTACATGGGACTATCACAGACTTATCCTTTCCTTTTACCTTTTGGTCAACAGAGTTGACCAAGGCCGATCCCTTTCCATTGGGAAGAGAAAGATTTTCTGGACTTCCAATGTTACCATTGTCAATGTCTATGGAAATTTAAGAAATAGAACTTCCATCCATATTTACTTTTCCAGTGCGCCAAAACTTTTCTGATTCAACAGCAACAAGCAAATAAGAAAGATCAATAAGGGTTATGTCGTGATTTGTCACATAGTAGTCATTAATGAACTCACTATATGACTCAGGTAGTGACTGAAGAACCCAGTCAATAGCCAACTTCCTTCGGATAACGACACCCAACATTCTCAACCTGTCAATGTGTGACTTCATCTCTAAGACATGAGTACACACAGGTCTTCCATCTATATGTTTCATTGTGAGTAGGGCTTGAGTGATCTTGAACTTTTCAAGTCTTCGAGCTTGTGGGTCAAGGAGAATAATTGGAGGAGGTGGAGGAAGAGAATTATGATTTACATGATCCAATCGCGGGACATCATCTTCATTCGGAATGCTTGTTCCAAGAGATTTGGGAAGATCATAGTTGTCTGAACCAGACATATACAATGGGAGAAATTCAAGTTAGTTGACTTAAGTCCTTAATAGAGCACCCAATATGAAATATTAAGGCTAGGACCCAACACTATATTTTATAACTTGGAAGAGGGATGCTATAATCCAAGCTACAAAATATTTGAAGGTAGGCAAATGACGATTCACCAATTTCCACCATGAAAAACAAAGTAAATTATTACGTTTTAATTGGATTTGAAACTCCTACATCTTTTGAGATTCATTGAACTTTTCAACGGCATGTTTAAATCTCGATTGTGCCCTCTCAAGTTTGTGACTGGGATGCCGAGGATCACAAACAAGGTGTGAATAACCATGCAAATTAACTTGGTACCCTTAATCTTTATCACCTAATCGATGTTTCGGTTACCCACACGCGCTCCACCGATCTATGATAAACATTAAGTCACCATTTGCCACTCTTACTAGTCCATGTTAGTGTGTCGGTTACCCACACACGATCCACCAACGACTTGGTAAGGTACAAAGTGTAATTTCATAGGTTAGCACCAAATTCATATTTTCCTAAAGTAACTAAGATTGGGAATTTATAAAATGTTTAGTTACTTAATATTTATCATTATACTTATAATGAGAATTATAGTCCTTGTCCTACCCGTTCAGCTAACGACCATCCACCAGTCAAGGAAGCGGTGGGTGATAGTGGACACCCATTAAGCTGCCCTTTTATTGGCAACAACCTTATACCCCCTTTATAGACTGGCTTCGTGAATGAGGCCTAGTAACGGTAAGACTGACTTGCTCTTATACATATATATATATATATATATATATATATATATATATATATATATATATATATATATATTATTAACTTTTAAAACTCTAGGGTTTGGAATTAAAGTGTGTATGAGACTTTACAAATTCCAAAACTTGAGGGCAAGTTTTGAACAATTCAAAAAAACTTTTGGACTTTCATAACTTATGAGTTTAATTAAGGTTTTAAAAAACTTTAATGAAGAGACTCTTGAACATCGATAACTTGAGGACAAGTTATGGAGTCCATAAAACTATTTATGATAAAGACTCTTCAATTATGTAACATATGAGTTTTTAATGGATCTTTAAAAGAAATGAATTTTGGCAATCCATAACTTGAGGACAAATTATGGACTCCATTAAAAAAACATTTAGATCAAGAATTAACTAACAAACAATTTGCAAATAATTCATATGATCTACCACAACTCATAAGTGTATGAACAATCATATCAACAGCTTCAAGAATCATATAAACACATATAAAACTTGAAATTTTTGATAATAACCTTGAAATTGCTTTACCATAATCATTACCACGTCAAAAAAACAGGTTTTATAAGTCCAAAACAGTTTAAGGTAACGATTCTAGACCAATTCCAGCATCAAAACTCGAAAATCTGCCCTCAGGTCTGCCAACTCGTCGAGTGCAAGAACTGACTCGGCGAGTTGGTTGAATATATGCATGGACTCGTCGAGTTCCATAAGGGACTCGGCAAGTCAACTGGGCAGTGTGCAGAAATTCGACATTTTCAGCAATTTGCATCAAGTATAAAGGAAACAAGCCTAGGCTCTGATACCACTGATGAGTTTTGAGCATTCTAAAACTCCTATGGTGTACATGTAACCCTAGAAACCTTGGATCTATGTTTTTTCTATTATACATGCAGATATGATTTTTCCAAGGTTCTCATCCTAACTAACACACAATGTAGCAACTATACTACAAAAGTCTACTTAGATGACATACCTTTTGATGGAGCTTGAAGTCTTGAACCTTTAAGAGCTTAGTGCCCCAAGTTTTGCACCTCAAATGGTTCACACAACACCAAAAACCCTTGGAATAACTAGAAAAGAAGAATACTTAGGTTCACTCTATGAAAATCGGCCTTGCCCTCTTTTGTGTATGCACTAGTGCCAATTTCATGAACTAGAGACCTCTTTATATAGTGTGGAGGATTAGGGTTACATTCATGTAAACCCTAATACCCATGAACTTACATTTGCATAGGATCCATGGGTTAAAACTCCATGGACTATCCATGAAACCTTAGCCCAACCTAAATGAACTTGGACCATCCTATATATATATAAGAGTCCATATTTAATTAGTTCCTTTTTTATCACTAAATTAATTCTAAATTAATTCTTGATCATTACTAATTAAATAATATGATTTCATATTAATATATTAGAACTTATAATATATTAATATAAATCATAAGTATCCTTTTTCTCATTTTGTCTATCCAATTGTTCCGATGCCATGCAACCCAAATGCACCATGCTACTCTCGGGTCGAATACATACCAATAATAGTTATGGGCTTAGACATCTAATCCAACAAGATATTGCCCTACTGATGTTGTTAGTTCATAAAAATGTTATCTTGATTGTGGATATTGGACCATGCATGAGTTTCAGCCCTTGTTGTGAAACTTGATGGAAAAAATTGGATATTGGGTCCCATTAAGACACACAAACGGGGAAAGTTGCCAACTTTACGAGTTAAGGACTTAATTTGAAGGTTTCCTGAAGTTTGGGGGCTAAGTGCTTAATGGGTTAAGTCAAAAATGAGATTCTGATTAGGACGTCATTACGCTGCGCATAATGTGTAGTACGCCCTGCGTACTAGATTTTGCCCACATCCCAAGTCGTTGAGCGTACGCCAAGCGTACGCGACCACCCTGCAATTTGGAGTTTCGGACCTTTGTAGACTTTAGGACTTTGGTCTTGGGTTTGGATCGAGTTTTTGGGATTGTTTCTTTGAAGTGGGCATTTTCATTAAAGGGTTGTAATTATTTATTGGGCCTAAGATTGGGTCTTGGGCCTTAGTGGGCCTAATGGCTTGGGCCATTATTGGGCCTAATTAGTTGGATCGTTTTTGGAAAAAGTGTTTGGGGTATGGTCCTGGTTAATTATTAAGGTATCGTTTAGTTGTTTGATTCAGTTCATGGAGCCAGTTCGCTGCAGCTGCAGCAGTTGTGGGATTTGTCTGTTGATTGAGGTGAGTCCCCTCACTGTTCTATGGGTCGAAGGCACTAATGCGGGCCCATTTGGCTTATGTATTATAGGAAGACTAGGAGGTGGCGCTTAGCATTTTGTATAAAAGACCAGGAGGAGGCTCCCTCATCTGATACTGCGCGTGATCTCACATGGGATGAACTCCCTCATCTGGTCGTCAAGCTGCCCGGCTCCAGAGCCCGAGCCTGATTCCTCACCGGCACTTGAACTTCCTACTGGTCTACCACGTAGTGTCACCATTCTGAAAATATACCACAACAATCATCAGAATACTCATCATATATCGAGGGATCACACACACTACAAGTTCCCTGGTTTAATCTCAGCTCTCCTTGTCTCGATTACAGATCCTATGCTTTCAGTAGTACGGGCCCATACTACCTTCCACATCTATCCATACTTTCCTGAAGGATTGCCTTGACTTCACCAAGTCCCTTTCACTACTACTATTTGTTGCGCTATTCTCATCCTAGGCTTGTCCTACGGTAATCTCCGACCCACTCCCTACCATCATTTGCATAAGAAGTCCATGCTACCTCTCCCTAACTAACTCAAAAATACCATTACATATTACTAAGACCAGATAATTCTTCGAATGAGGGATCTCTCCCTGCAACGGTTGGACTCAGACAAGAGCTGCACAATAGGACTAAACCGAACCTTCTAAAATTATTCAGTCCTCATAATATGTAACTTAGCTTATTCGTTTACTAGTTAGTTAAAGATAACTAGAACTCCTAAAAGAACAAAGCAAACAGCATTTGAGCATTGAGTAACCAAAACCAAACATATCCTAATCAGGCCATCAGATCACTAACTAATCAGTACTAGCATGCAGTTCAATAAGCTCATACAGTAGGCATGCAAGGCATCTTTCCTAGATCCTTAGCCCTAATCTAGCATACAGTTAACATATTCACAATTCATATCATAATGTAAACATGTATGGGTAATTTGGGAGAACTTACTTGAGCTCGGCTGATTGCATGCACCACACCCTTTTCTCTTTTTAAAATCCTTTTTATAAAAATGGTTTTTTTTGAAAATGTTCATACCAAGTCCTCAGTTTGAGTTAAGACACACCCGATAGTGTGCCCGAATCCCTCAAACCAAGGCTCTGATACCAAATTGAAACATCCATAATCCAGAACCCAAAAATTTTGTTTTTAATTCATAAATAAACCATAATTATCCAATCATCTTATCAAAAAACAAGTCATAGTATCTCAAAACATCATAACACATGTCAAAATATCAGAGTAAATATCCCAGGCTGTAACATAATGGTGTTTGCAATGCAGTCATCCTGAGCTCTTCCCTTTGCTACCAAAAGTACCTGAAACCAAAACTGTAAAAACGAAAGCACAAAGCTTAGTGAGTTCCCCATACTACCACATAATCATATACTATGGGCCCCGCCCGACATCAGATTATATCCAACATCGGGCCCCTCCCGGCATCGGACTGTGTCCAGCATCGGGACCTGCCCGACATCGGGAACCGCCCGGCATCGAGCGAAGCTCGGTATACATATGAACATATCAACAAATACACATATAATAATCATATAATACAAGAATACAACATTCCTCGGGCCATGCCCGGCATCAGACTGAAATACAGAAACATACACATACAAGCACATGCAAGAATCACGAAGACATCAAACATACAAACATTCCTCGGGCATTGCCCGGCATCAGACATTGTCCGCAAAGCATATAAACATTCATCGGGCACCACCCGACATTAGACCGAAATCCAGAAACATACAATCATACATATATACGGGCCGTTATTAGTGCCTTAGACCCGGTCACACAAGGGGAAACTCACCTCGAAAGTCGGATGGAAAACTGAACGTCTCTGCTCTGCAACTGGCTCTACTCAAACCCCTAATCAGAATAATCATTCCATACTCAGTACCCTTTATAGAGTCAACCTTGTTCAAGGTCAAAGTCAAAGTCAAAGTCAAAGTCAATGCTCCGAGTAGACTCAACTCGTCGAGTTACTCTTCAACTCGGCGAGTTTCTATACATCACAGAATCGTGATTTCTCGATCCAACTCTTCGAGTTTTCCCCCAACTTGTCGAGTTCTTCCCTTTTAACAGAATCAGGACATTACAAATCAACTCGTCGAGTTCCTCTATGAACTCGTCGAGTTCTTCAGTCTGTTAACCCTTCTTAATGTATTAAGTCATTATTCTTCAAATCCAAGCCCCATATTCCAGATCTGGGCCAAAAATACATCTAGTAGGGTCAAGTTTCCAACTTTACCCATTAAAACTCGCTCTAGAAGGATTAAGCTCTAACCCTAGACCTAAAAGGCCAAGGTCTTAATCCAAAACCCACCAAAACTACAAGATAAACCATAAGATCATAGATCTGGACTCTAGGGACTAAATGACCATGTAAAGTCCTAAACTTTATCCACATGCATGGCCATTAGAATCTCCGAAAGACTAAATAAGGGTCTAAAGGTTGCATGGGAGTTCCATAGCCATAAAGTTGGCACCTTTATGCCTTGAGAGTCCCTCGAGATTCTAGATCTGAAGTGTTATCCACCTGGGACGTCCAAATCCCAAGAATCAAATTATTTGAACCAAAAACAAGCAAGGAACTCCAAAATGGAGATGTAAATTACCACAAGGCAAGGTTGGGGCTTTCTGACTAGAAAGTGATGAAAATGAAGCAAAGTTTCTGGATCCAACAACTCACCCTTGTTCCTCCATGCTTCTTTTTCTTCCACAAGCTTCAAACACACAAAACTCCCTCAAAAATGGCTCACAACTCTCACTATTGCATTAGGGTTTCGAGATTTAGGGTTAGGGACTTGGTGGCTGGAAATGAGGCCAATCCCTAAAGTTGAAGGTGTTTAAATAGGGTGCAAAACCCCGAGATTAAGGTTTCATCTCTACCAGCCTACTCGTCGAGTTGAGGCTACCAACTCGTCGAGTAGGTTTCTCAAACTCGTTGTCCAAACAATCTCTACTCGACGATTTTGGGGCTACCAACTCGTTGAGTTGCCCTGTGAATTTGAATAAATTATGACTTTAAATACATACCAGGATCCAGGCGTTAAATAGAGTCCAAAAAGTTTCTAGCTTGCATGTAAGGTCCAAAATCAGGAATTTTGCTTGATATTAGTCCTAAAAAACTTGAAATGTCTACTTTACCCTTTTAATTTCTTTTTTGTATTATTTTACGATTTTCTTAACAATTTAATTATTAAAAAATAAATAATTGCCCCACTCACCCTTTACTCCCAACGTACGCACCATTTTTTTCTCTCTATCTATCTCTATCATCAGGTCGTCTTCTTCATCCCTTCTATCATTTCTACCTCATCCATGAATGATTCCCTCCTCGTTTACACCAGAAAACCCACTCACACCACTCTAAATCCTATTAAACACTAAGCAAGCAAGATTCAGAAACGAGGATGTTCTTTATCCCCATCTTCATCTTCGAAAGTGCATAGTTACCAATTTAAGAGAGCGATTACGGTGGGGAAGTACTGGGTGGGAGGCGAGTCCAGATCCAGTAAGTCGGCGCCATCGTGGAGGATGATGCCTTTGTGGAAGATGAATGAGATGTCGTCGTCCCAGAATTTAAAGACGATGCGGTTAAAGAGAAATCAAATTAGCCTGTTCATACACATGGTTCAATTCCTTCCCATTTGTCTGATCAATCGCATAGTCCCATTTCTGTGGTTTGTTTCAACTTTAATTCGGAACAAGAGCTGAAATTCGCTTCCTTTATATCAAATAATTTCTTCTAAAATTTCAAATTTCTTCATCTGGGTCAATTTTCAGGTTAATTTCTTGTTTGTTATTATCTGAATTTGAAAATTGTATGAAACTATTATTTTCAGAACAATGTTATGGCGATTGATATGTGTTTGAGGTTGAATGGTGGTGTTGCTTACCATTCAGATTATTCACACAAAGTTCGTTAGATATCAGGATTGAGGAAAAAGTTGTTATCTTTTGGGGGGTTTTGTAGAAGACAAACAATGAGCTTTAACCTAATTGAGCCATGTCTAAATGAATGAAACAAGAATTTATTCGTTTATCCATGTCAATTTTTGCTATTAAATTTTATTTTATACAATATTATAAATTTTTTGAATTTGGATATCATGTTCTAGATTGGGATTCAGGGGAGAAAAACTAGATATGATGTGAGATAGATAGATAGATAGATAGATAGAGAGAGTGAGAGAGAGAGAGAGAGAGAGAGAGAGAGAGAGAGAGAGAGAGAGAGAGAGATTGTATGGGGTGGACCCGAGCTTCAATTTTTTATTTTTTTAATTATAAAATATTTTTATTTGACATTAAAAAATGAAAAAAGAAATTAAAATGGTAAAACAGTTTTTTAAGGTTTATTATGGATAAAAATGGACCAAAACCACAAAAAAAAGTTTTGATTTTGAACATTCTATGAAGGAAAACTTTTTGGATCATAGTTTTTTACAAACCAGAATTACCAAATTTACAGTTTTTGTCTAATTATTCATTACTTCATAATTAGCTAACAATTATAGATAAAAAATAAAATTACTACGTAATCATTGTAATTAATTAAAAAAAATGTAATTATTAGATGTAAATAATAAATTTAGATTAGAGGGGTACAAAAAGATTTATATTATAGATGGGTAAAAAAGATAAACCCTTAAAATATATATTATATTTAAATAAGTTCAATCAAAGTTCTTTTTCTTTCAAATTGTTAATCCTCCATCCTACATTTGGTTTTTATCTTCTTCGAAAATGATATGTAAATGAAAAGTCGTAGTTTTGTTTTTGATGCATAAATCATTGGCAAGTTGGCGACATAAGAATACAAATTAAGTCGAGGTTTGGTTTAGTTTACGATTCGATCCAAATTCATAGCCATGAGTTTGAAAACTTTATAAAGTCAATGCGTTAAACGACGAATCTGTCTCAGGTCAAAAGCATGTGGGACTATCGTTATCAACTTTTGGTGTTATGTATTATAATAACTAATAACATGCACGTAAGAATGGAAAACTTACAGTTTGTTACAGATTTATCTTTTACAACTTCCGTCGTATTAAAAACTTATTCCTATCAAACCATTCTGGATTGGCATTATAACATCCGTCATTAATCAATTAATTGAACTACAAACCCGACGAATTTCTCCTTGAGTCCCAGTTTTCACCTCAATATTACCCATCCTCACCATTGATCTTGCAAACTCAACGTTAAAAGTCAATCCAAGCAGTCCCCTAACTCCAAGAAACCGTTGCACTAACCTTTGTGTTGTTGGGTTGCTCCATAGCACTTGATCAGATTCAAGTACACCTCTCCCGCTCCTCAGGTTTGCAAAGTATGAATTGTCAAACCTGTTTTGGCTTCCTGTATCTAAAGCCACACGCCTTGAACCATCTCCTCCGTTGGGGCACAGGTTTCGGAGTGTCGGAAGGAAGGCTTGGTTAATAGATGGGTCGGGTCCATTGGTGTTGTTGAAGTTGTATAGCCTGTAGCTGAATAATGCACAGGCTCCTGTCCCAATAGTGTGTGCTCCTGGAAATCAGTAAAACCCATCAGTTTAAAAACAACAAACAACAAAAAAAAACACATCAGTTTAATACTTTGATAGTAAGTGTTGCAATGGTTGAAGTGTTATATATGCTTAACTTACCAGAAAGGGTAACAAGATCTTGAGTGTTAAGACCTTTCTCAGCAAACTTCCTGATTTGGACATCAACGGCGTCATTGAAAGCAGGAAGATTTGCAGTATCAGCTGCACGTGAAACCAATCCATCTCTACGACCTAATGGCACTGCCCAGCGCGCTATTCCCCCAGCCTGCACAGCGATTGGAAAAATAGAACAAGTTCAAGTTTTAGGACAACAAAGTAATATTTCTACTGGCGCCATGGAAATGCTTAAACTGAAATGACTATTGAGAAAGTAATTAATTACCAGAAGCACAGAATCACGGGCAGCGATAGCAAGAATATCAGCACAGGAGACCACCCCAGGACATGCGATTTCAAGCTGGGTCTTTGCAGCATCAATGATCTCGAAGCCTCTCAATAGAGAATTGGGAGGAGCGGTTCTCTCACTAGAAGGACCATTGAGTAAGATAGAGGCGTCACAGCCATTAACAAAACAATCGTGAAAAAACATTCTAACCAAACCGGGTGGGACACCTGCGTTGGCCCGATCAGCTGCCGCAACAGCAGACTGCACAATGGCTTCAACTCTTGGGCATGAGGTCTGGTAGAAGCCAATTCGGGTGCCTTGGCCTTGTGCGAAGTTGGTCAAGGTGGCTAACAAAACAAGAAAGAGGAGGGGTATTTTGTTATTAGAAAAAACCTCCATTACTAGTTTACTACTAAGATTTGTTTAATAAGTTATGTATTGGATATGGTATTTGATAATTTGAGGGAGAAGGTATTTTATAGTGAGTGGAGGTGGGGGAGTGAAGAGAAAGTCAATGACGCGGGCAGGTGATAAGAGTAGACAAAGTCGACCATTGGAGATACATAGAGAAGAATCATTCTTTTGATGGATATAGCTCCTGTATCTATCCGTGCAATTTTGTCGTTAATTAAAATCGTATATAATAATGATTGGAGAAGGTGATACGTTAATATGCAAAGGAAGCTACATCTACATTCATTAGGGTTTTACTATGGTAAGTACTAAAAAATACTATGGGCGTGTTCGGCAAAATTAGCTGGTAGCGGGTAGCTTGTACCTTATAGTGTTTTGTTAAACGCTACATTAAGTAGCATTTGGATTTGGAGTGTTTTATATAAACTAAACGCTACAAGCTTGTAGTACCAAACGAGACTTTCTATTTAAAACGGAGCGTTTTGTTAAACGCTAGAAGCTAGAAGCTTTCAAACGCTCCTAAACGCTCCGTGCCGAACACACCCTATATAACGAACTAGTTTAAGATTTGATATTTTAAATGATTATAGTTGAGCACAATAAACACACATAGTCTTTAATTTCATCAGTTATTATAAATTATAACATAAATAACCTTGTTTACATTTTCACTACAAGACTCTACCACTGTTCCGACAACACATATTCCGACGACAACTGTTGTGGATACAAGTCGGGCTATACCGACGACATGTTGTAGGAACAGGGTTGACCAAATGCCAAATTGACCAGTTTTTGAGTCGACAACATATCATCTGTGTAGGTAGGGCGTGAAAATAAAAGTAAATCCCGCTTTATTGAAATCTATTCCGACGACATGTTGTCGATATAGATTTTATAAAAGTAATTTCTATTTCTTGATTTTAATGTCGTAGATAAACGAGAACAATGTCGTTTCGTTGACCTTTATACTGACGACATATCGTCGGCATAGAGATGGGTCGATCCGCGTGAATTGTTTGCTGACCAATAGGTGTCGAGGACGTGGCGGGCATTAGACACAGTTATCCATGTAAACTTTGTCCCGACGACATGTCGTCGGCACAGTTCACCTACACGAATTATCGGTCTTCGAGTTCATTTGCAGCGCCGCACCCTACCTTTTTCTCTCGATTTCTCAACAACGATTGACGTCGTCCAACCTCCGTCCGATTTCACCGGTATTTTCTTTCCTCCTATTTACGTTTGTTAATTTCACAGATTTGAATGCGATTTTGAGGTTCTTATGTTTCAATTTATAGAAAAATACGGCCACCACAGTCTCCGGAGACCCCTTCTACAAAACGATTTCACTTCCATTCACTAGTATTTTGCTTTCCTTCATTATACATTTGCAGATTTCACAGATTTATTTAGCCACATAGTTGAGTTTGTTGTGTTTCAATTTGTAGATATCCAGCCACCAGTCTCCGACGACCCTACCACTCATCTCCGACCACCACTAAAGGCAAACAGGTAAACACAGAATGTCCCTCTATCTCATATTTTTCTGAATTTAGTTGCCATTTTGAGTGTTTGATTTTTTTGTTTCGTTTTCTGATTTGGTGCTATTTTCCAGTGAGTAAACCACCATAGACGTCGGACTTCAGATTTTCAGTGTTTTTCCGGTGGCCTATCCCGACGACATGTCGTCGGAATTGGTATATAATAAAACTTTTTCTTTTTTCCTTGAAAATCATATCCGACGACCCTTTCCAGACGACATGTCGTCTACATTGATGTGTCTATACCGACGACACCTATCCGGACGACCTTTTCCACTTTTACCGTCGGAGCTATGCCGACAACTTTTTATAGACGAAAAGTCTTCGGTATAGGTTGTCCCGACGACTTGTCGTCGGCATAATGATCGAAAATATCGTCGGTATAGACGTGAATCCTTGTAGTGTTTTATCTCATATATATATATATATATATATATATATATATATATATATATATATATATATATATATATATATATATACACACACACACAGAGAGACAAATTTGTAAGAATAGTCTTTGTGTTATGTATTGACCTTTTTTTTATATTATAAATACTAATTTTTAGTAAAATAAAAAAAAAGTTTGGACTAGTCCAAAAGTTTGATTTTAATTCGAGTTTGGTTCAAAGTGTTTTAATTTTTTTTTGTAATGATGGATTTGCCCCTTATTATTATTTTGTACAACAATTAAAAATAAAAAAATAATCTCTCTCTCTCTCTCTCTCTCTCTCTCTCTCTCTCTCTCTCTCTCTCTCTCTCTCTCTCTCTCTCTGTGTGTGTGTGTGTGTGTGTGTGTGTGTGTGTTAGGTCTAAAATATTGGTTTATACTTTGCGTTTCTAGGAAAATGTATTTTTATGTCTAGGACCGTAAACAGCTCGGTGTTTATGGCTATATATGTGTTTGCGGTTGTGTGTACGGCCGTAAACCCGTGTACGGCCAACTATCTCACATATATAGGGTGAGGAGTGCTTGAGAGGGTACGGCTGAGAGAAGTGAGGAGCTTAAGTGTGTGAAATCCAAGGTGTTTTAGAGAGAGAAGAACTAGTATGTGTGTGTATTATGTGTATGGAGGCATCATTCTATTCATTGAATACATCATAGATTCACTTGTTGTTCTTTTTCTTCTCTTCTATTTTGATCTGGCATCATCTGTTTGATTGGGATTCCGTACCATCAAGCGGATCTGATTGATACACAAGCAGATTGGTGACGTACAAGTATACCAATTGTAAGTCCCGATTTCAATGATCCAAACCAGTATTCAAACAAATAGCAATCAATCAGAATAAGAATGGAGTAGAGGAAAGATTAAGCCAAGCATACACACGTAAATATCACAAAAACATCATGTACACCTTGGAAACACACACATACGTCACTCAATGACTGACACTGACAAGCTCTATTTATAGGACCACTAGCCGAACACCCGTGTACGACCGTACATAGGAGTACGGCTGTACACAATTACAAAAATTACATATACCAAAATAATGCCCAAACCCCTACAAAGACTTATACAAGATGGATGGCTAGCCCAAACCACTAAATTATGACCTAACAATCTCCCCTTTGGTTTGTGGCTAGCATAGACTCAGTCTTTCTTAATGACAAGTACATCTAACCTCCCCCCCCCCCATGGCACCAAGCCACATCTCCTTCTGGATGATCTCCGCAACCATTGCAGTGTATTCTTTGGCAGCACTCTCAAAAATATCTTCTGCAACCTTGATTTGATGTTGAGCCAGCTGGTGAATATCCCACCTTCCAAATTGAAATAGATCTCTCTTGTCAAATAAGCGAAAGCAACCATCTGGAAATCTGATGACAGCAGAAGCTTTGGTTTCATCATAAACCCAGTAGAGTATATTTCTCGGAGATCCATCGCAAAAATGATGCAAAATGGGGATCTGTCTCACTTGATTGGTAGGTGGCCACATTACCGTCTGGAAAGGCTTGTTAGTCTTCAGATCAATTACGTCAGGAAATCTTTTGAAGAAGGACTCAGTAGTCTTCATGTCAGAAAATCCCTTCTTCACTTGATTTTCAAGAAAGAGCTTGAAGTGAGTTGCTTTTGGATCATTTGATGGATTAGCAAATGGAGCACTAGCAAGCTCAGAAAGGTCAACCCTTGTCCATGAGCTGAGATCATGAAAGTCTTTGTAATACTCCACGCTTGAACTTTTACGCTTCACGATCCAGATGTTTAGTCTGTCATGAAAACCCCACGAAACAATCCCTGATCTATCACTGTACTTGTGTCCAAATTGTTTTTCTTCAAGATCAGTTACAGTGATTTTGGGTTGATCTCCACGAGCATTTTGATCAGAACTCTTCTTGAATAACAATTGTGGTTTCTTAGCAGATGCTGCCAATTTTGGCATGTTTTAACGAAACCACGTTAGGAGCTTGAATAGGTTCTTTTTCAAATCGATCAACCACCCCTTGTGGTTCTGGGAGAGGGTTGATCTACCGGGTTATCATGAGGAGGAGACTGAGCTTGAGCACTGGAGGCATCTACATTAGTTGGAGGCTGTTGAAATAAAGAATTAAACCTATCACCAAACTCTTCAAAAAGTTTGTTCTTTAAGCTCAAGTAGACTGCAGTCAAGGATCCAAGATTAGTCTGCAAGTCAGAGATTTGCATTGAATTTAGAGCATTATCAGCTTCAAGTTCAGCGATCCTTATATCATGTTTTTCAATCAGAATGTCCTTCTCAATGTTTTTCTGATTTAGAATGCCGATTTCTTCTCTGAGCTTGGACATAGTAGGATCATCATCCCCTGAATGAACTTCCTCAATACATATTCCTTTTCCACGTGAGGAAGGTACTGGACTGTGTTGTTGTGACAAGTGCCTTGCTAGCCTGATAGAGGCTTCATCTAGCGAAGGCCTTGAAGGGGAATATCCTTGAACAGCAGAAGATCCTCCAGTTTCATATATAGAGCTTGGGCCTTGTTGGGTTGGTACAGGTGGTGCAGTAACAAATGTAGTTGTGATTGTGGATTGAGCTGGTGGTGCTTGTTCTTGGATAAAAACTCCTTGGCTCGGATCAAGTCGTCTTCTTTTCGCAGAAGGCTGGGAGGTTTGTGTCAGTATCTGATCACTCATCGATGGCATAGATGTTGGAATAGCACCAGCAAGGGGAGGAATCCCTGAAGTTGCATCCATTTGACTTGAAATATCATCCATCGGTTTTGATGTAGGAGGCATTGTTTCAAGAACATCATCAGCAACCCTAGTCTCTGTTGTTGTTTGAGCAACTTCATTGACATTGATAAAAAACCTGTCGTGGAACTCTGAACTTGGACCTAAGTTGTCATGATCAAGATCAAGATTCAGTAGGATTTCCTCATTGTTAAAAACAGACAAATCCATCCCATCAAAAAATTCATCATTTTCATCAGCCTCTTCATCGTCATTTACCGTCACATTATCCATCAAATTTTCTTCAAAATCATCTTCATCATCACCATCTGCATCATAATCACTTCGAACCTCCACATTTTTCAGTTGGTCATGTTCCTCTGCCACAATTGCGACAGGAGGAACACGATTTTCTTTGAGCTCATGCTCCGAGGCCGAGATGACAATATCCTCAGTTTCAGTTTCCGTAGGGTTTGAAAGATCATCAGAATCGAAATCATCACCTACTTCAGCAAAATTCCCAAACTTAACCAAGGGATACTTTCCTTCAAAAGTAAATTTTCTCGGCTGATTCTGCTTTATAAGACCAAAAGCACTGGGACCAACAGACTTGAGTTCCAAAGTCTCTCTTCTTCTCTCAATCTCTAGGTGCATGAAGTTGAAGATTATCTGAAAAAATCTTGGATACATAAGGAACTTATCCCTTGTCTTTCCTTTGATGTTCCCAATCATCTCATTCAAAATAAACTTTGAGTAGTTGAAATCCACTCCTGAAGCTAGAGCTGCAATTGCACCAGTGTTGACTACAGAAATTTCATCAGTTCCTAATTTCTGACCAGAGATACAACTCACAAATACATGAGCTAAATATCTCCAGTACGGAGGTAACAATTTCTTAAGAGTAGGAGGGAACACCCCTTCGTATCCCATTTTATCCAATATCTCTTGAGTCTGATCCATTTCAATCTCCTTTGGAAATTCTGGTTCATCATTAATCTGCAAAGCTTCACGGAGGATCTGATCATTCATCAAGATCTTCTTTCCTTTGACAGTTGATTCAAGGGACTTTGTTTCCTTCTCATCTTTAAGGAAAACAGCATTGCTCTAGAACTCTTTTATCAACCGCTGATAGATGACAGGACTGGTGGTGAGAGCAGTAGACAAACAGCAATTTCTCAATCCATGGATCATGGACTTGAAATTAGAATGAGCCTCTTGAGGATCAACCAAGAAGATGGCCAGCTTGTGAACTTCAGCAAACTTAAGTCCAACCATATTGAACTGCACAAAACAAGCTAAGTAAGAGAAACACAAAATTTAATCAATGAGTATCAAGTGTTTCCTGATTAACAATTAATTTAAGCTTTCAATTATGAGTTAAAAAAATTTCATTTTAGGGCAAAGTTGAAGGTCTACGACCGTACACGGATGTCCGGCCGTACACGGGTGTCCGGCCGTACACGGGTGTTCGGCCGTACACGGATGTCCGGTCGTACACGGGTGTCCGGCCGTACACGGTCAACAGTGCCGAAAACCTGTTTTTGCTTCAATACACCCTTGATTTTCAATCGTTTTTGATCAATATTAGCTTTACTGAGTTCGTCTAGGAGATACGTACACAGTGGAACAATCAATTTTAGGAATAATCGAGAACTTTGGAGGATGATTAGAGAGAGAGTTCTAAGACTGTGTACGACCGTACTCAAATATGTGAGAAGAATAGTGTTCGGCCGGACACCTTGGCTTATATACTCTCTCTCATACCCGGTCCAACCATAATGGGATGTAACCCAACTAGCTTTAAATTCAAGCCCACAACACAATTAATTTTAAAAAAAAAATGCATTTCAAGGACTCAAAAAAAAATAGTAAAAAAAAATAAAAAAATAAAAAAAATAAAAATAAAATAAAATCTAAAAATTTTAAACTAAACAAAAATTTTAATTAAAATTTTAATTTTTAGCAAAAGAAGAAAGAAAGAAAAAAATAAAATTAAGACGAATTGATTCTAAATCCTATTTTTACTAGAGCAGATAATGTTTTTGAGAGATTAGGATCAAAGTTGTTAGACAACCTTTATCCGTTTATCGGTACCTCTCCCTTCATGAATAGATCTGCTCAATCGCCGGTATTGTGGTCCACTTAAACACGAGAGATTGTGACAAAATTAGGACATACTACAAGTGACAAGACAATGTGATCCTATGTTCCTAGATAATATTCCTAAAGGACCATTAAGCTAACGACGACCAAAGATATTGTTGTCCACCTAAATTGAGCAGCGAGATCTACATACAACCTAGTGATTTTTCAATTTTAAATGTACTAGAACATGTTTCCCGCTTGCTGACATACCCCAATAATCAAGAACTTCCAAAGTACTCCTTACTTTAGGTGAGCAGACAATTATTATGAGAGAAGTCAGTTTTAGAATGCATATGCTATACACCCAGGTCGGATCTCTTCCATTCTCGCAGAGGGTGAAACATATGACTAACCAGATTTAGAGGGATTGAGAAGTAGAATGGTGCATATGTTGTGTACCAGGTCGGATGTATTTCAATCACGCAAAGGAGACAACATATGGCTAACAGATAGGAAGAATTGCATAGATAGAAGATGCAGAGAAATAGAATTGCATATGTTGTACTCCAGGTCGGATGTATTTCAATCACGCAGAGGAGGCAACATATGACTAACAGAAAGAAAGCAAGAAAATAATTTCCTACAGACCTACTTTATTGGAATTCCCCAGTCGCCCCATCAATACCGGAATTAAGGACAGAGTCCGTACATCGAGGAAGAGTTAAACCACGGTTCTAGATATATATCATTTAGTGTATCCGAAGATTCCCATGTATATCTCCCTACTCAACCTATCCGAGCATCGTATTGTCAGGCTAAACAGATCTATCTAGGTCAAAATTTGTCAAGTCTTTAGATTCCTTAAGTTCATATGTGCCCAGTCAAGTCCATTTAAATCTCTCGTGCCTACCAGCGCATCGAACACAGAGCCTAGAGAATTCGGCTTTGGTACTTTACACATATTTTAATTGCCTGCTATCACACGTGTTGATATCACTTCCCAACACATCACCTGCAAGCACATATCATTAACAACATATTTTTGGATTTTCTGATTTTCTAATGTTTTTGGATTTTTTAAAAATTTCTAATTTTTGTTTTGTTTTTATTTCTCCCCCTAAATTTTCGCATAGGAGAGAAAGGAAAGTAAATGCGCAAATTTAAACTATCCTAAAACAAAAATTTGTCTTTGAAGTGAATCAGCTTAAGAAAAACTCAGGAATATCGAGAAGAAAACTCAAACCGTAAGTCACCGATTGAATTTGCATCCAAAAGGTCTGAGAACAGCACACATAATCTCAGAACAGATCCAAAAATTCTTCACACCATTAAGCACAAACCCCATGAGTGATCCCTTCCTTTCTTCCTTTCCCGCAAAGGACACATACTCTCAAACAATGTTCTGAGTGTTGTACAGTTGAGAGATGCCTCCTATCATGTGCCTGGAGCAGCCACTATCAACAAATCGAAGTCTGATGATATGCCTACATAGCTGCTCCGACACAGAGCGGGATCAGTTGATCTATGGAACCCAGTCCATTTTGAACCTAGGTTGACCTTTGTCGTCAACGCAAGGAACTCTCTCCCATGACATATCATGTTTATCACAAACAGAAGATATAGAAATATTAGAAGCATTGGGAGATTTAGGAGAGTGAAGCTTTGGAACCCATCTATAGTTGGGTTTAACCCATTTCTTGTTCGATCCGATGGGTGCCCCCGACACTTGATTTTGAACTTGAGGTCTGCTGTCGAGATGACTTTGACCTAGCCGGTTTTGGTTTCGTTGGAGCATTTCTTGAAATTGGCTTCTGGGCCGGCATTCCATTATTGCCATTGGGAGTTGATTTCATGGCCTTTTGCGCGTTCCACTCGCCATTGTTTGAACGTGGCCTCGAAGGGTTTCTTTTGTAGAATCTCCCACTTTGCATGTTCTGCCAGCCTTGTGCGTAGTAAGGAACATATACACGGTTAGGACAATTTCTGGAAATGTGTCCAGGTGTTCCACAGTGAAAACATGTCTTTTTCTTCACTGTGAAGTTGTTTCTTCCTGCCCCTGGTGGCGTACCCTTGCCTTGTCTCTGATTGTTCCCACAAGCACACTTGCAACAAACCGTCAGTTTCGCTTGTTTTGGTGGCCTATATTTCTCAACAGCAGGTTGATTAGAAGCAACTGAGTTCGAAGCAACAGATTCAGAGTTCAAGGAGTCATTGGTTTGTTTAATGGTGTTCTCCTAGTTCTCTTCTTCCACTGCTTTACCTGAAGCTGAAGCAGGGGGTCGGCCATACTGAAGATGTGCTTCATTGTCCATTTCTTCTTTGGTCAAAGGGTTAAATGGATAAGTGTGATTAAAAGGAGGAGGAACCTTATCATAACCTAGACCCTTTTGTTGGTTATCCTTAAATTTCATACTATGTTCTATCATGGACGCAACTACCTCACTTGACACATCAAATTTCTTGAAATTAAAATCAGCATTTTGAAAACGGATTTTCAATGCGTCAAGTTCTTCAGTTACAGCAGTAAGTTTTTTCTTAATGTGATCATAATTTTCACACTTGTTGCTATATTCTTCTTGAAGCTTTCGAAAATCCTTGGTTTTGGTCTCTAATTGAGCCTTCAGAGGTTTCTGACCTTTCCTAAGGGTGTAGCCTTCGTATTTGAGGTCCTCATTTTCTCTTTTTAATAAATCGATTTGATCTCGGAGAAATTTAATAGTAGTTTCACAAGATGGAGTACATGAAACTTCATTGACCGGAATGTTTGAGGAACTCATTTTATTTATTTATTTATTTATTTTAATTTTTGTTTGAATTTCCCTTTGACTTAAAAACCGAGAAAGTCAATCTTAAAATTCAAATTTGAAAAGTCAAACTTAAAAGTCAAACTTGAAAAGTCAATCTTAAAAGTCAAACCGAAAAACTAAATTTGAAAATTTGAAAGTTAAACGAGAAAGTCAAAATTTAAAGTCAAAGGTCAAACTTGAAAAGTCAAAGTCAAAATTTGAGGACAAAAATCAATTTAGAAAGTCAAAAATTAAAATCTAAAACTTTGGTTCAAAATGGAATTTTTAAAATAAAAAAATTTTGAATTTTGGGTTAAAAGTGTCAAAAATGCGAAGTTGGGTTCGAAATGGAGTCCTTTTGAATTAAATCCGGGAGGAATGTAACATGTGGCAAGTTGGTTCAACTGGTAAGCCGTTGGAATGATGAATCAGATGACCCGAGTTCGATTGGTAGCACCCCCAAAATCCTGTTTTTTTTAATAAGATGTTGTGTTGCGAGGACGTGCACGTGTGCGAAGATGGCCGGACACGTTCTGGAGCTGCTGGCCGAGAACGAAGCTGGACCGAACACTGAGCTTGAGTCGTGAACCCGAGGACCGCAAACGAGGAGGCTGTAAACCTCGGACCACAAACCCGCCTGACCGTACACGTGTGAGGCTGCTGAGCCGTACACCGAGGACCGTAAACTCCGAGGCCGAACACACGAGTCTGGCCGTACACCCTTCAAGGGTCGTAAACCCTTCAACAAATGCGAAGAAAAGCGACGTTTTTCACTCTTTTTGCTCCAAAACTCAATCAAAAACTCGTTTTTATGAAAAACGCGAAGAACAAACCCCCCCTTATTTTGCCAAGATCTATCAAAAAACGCAGAAATCCTTCAAAAATAGGATAAAATACGCTCCAGATCTGACCAAATTGATTGATACAATTCAAGCTCTGATACCACTTGTAAGTCCCTAATATGCTTGTGTATCAATCAGATCCGTTTGATGGTGCGGAATCCCAATCAAACGGATGATGCCAGATCTAATGAAGAAGAAGGAGAAGAAGAAGATGATGATGAATCTTGTATGATTTGATTAGAATGAAGATCCAAATACAAGATTCACACACAACTTACACACACTTAAGCTCTTCTCTTCTCTCTAACTTTCTCTCTCTACCATATACTCTCTCTAAAACACCTTGGATTTCACACACTTAAGCTCCTCACTTCTCTCATCCGTACACTCTCAAGCACTCCTCACCCTATATATATATGAGATAGTTGTCCGTACACGGGTTTACGGCCATAAACCCGTCTACGGCCGTACACACAACCGTAAACCCATATATAGCCGTAAGCACCGAGCTGTTTACTGTCTTAGACATAAAAATACATTTTCCTAGAAAAGCAAAGTATAAACCAATATTTTAGACCCAACACACACACACTTCCTCTGTCTCTCTCATTTGTTCATGAACTCAAGTTTCTAGGATGCACGATGATGCAAATTCTGATCATAAACATGATGAAGATGATCAAATTTTGATGGGTTTTCTGGGTATTCTTATCCAAACATGAAGGATAAAAAAATCTGATGAATAAACAATTTTTAAACCTCCTTGTATGTTCTTAACATGATGATGATGCAGATCCTGAGCATAAACATGATGAAGTTGGTCAAACTTGGTTGAGTTTTGTGGGTGTTATCGTCTAAACGTGAAGATTGACAAAAAAAATCTAAAGAATAAATACTTTTAAAATCCCCTTATATGTTCTTAACAATTCAAGATTCAAAATCGATTTCATGAACTCAATAACGAACTTCAAGAACTCAAAAATGATCTTTAAGCAACTAACCTACATGAAATCGACTTTTAACCATATTTAATGTATGTTTAAATCTAAAAACCTGCAAACACACACCCACACACATAATTGATGTAGATGTGAAATTTTTTAAAATCGAAACTTTCTAAGAGCATCTCTATTGAAACCATTGAAGACCTTCAAATCGAAAATAAGTACGTGGACTAGATTATGAATCAATGGTGGCTCCATTGGCAGAAAGTGGCGGTGGTTAGAGGGTTGTGTTCTTTTTGTATATCCAACGTTGAAGTTGTTATACACAGACCACAATCCTTCTCTCATCTCTTTCGGCCTTCAATTTTGTTTCCAATTCCACCCCTTTTCTCCGCTATTTCTGTTCCCCATATCCCTAGTACCTAATTTCTCCAAATTTACACTAACAAAGCTTCTACTTTTTCCATCCGAAATGTCGACGGAGATGGCTGTCACACCCCCAAACCGGAACGGCGAAAACGTTCGGGGGTGGATGATGTCATATGTAGCACCACAACAATTGTATCATAGCAATCATAGTAAACACAACCAATACATTGAATACATATATGAAAAAGGTTTACATCGGTTTGATTCTTGTTTTTATACATCAAAAGTATAATCAAAAGAAAAGACGTGACTCTAACGCTCCGTCTTCGCAAAACTCTGAGCGAGGTACCTATCTACTGATTTCCTGAGAATACAGGCAATTTTGAAAGAGTATCAGCATAAAGCTGGTGAGTTCATAAACGACGTTTTGTAGTGAAACTTGTTGATGTATCTTGTAAAATGTTCATATGTTTTCAAGAAAATCCAATATTTTCTTTAGTAAAAGCATGATATTACCAGCTCCCTCTATGAAAGTTTGTTACGGTATTCTTTGTAGTAAAAACATATCAGTTTATATGCTTGAGTACTACTAGTATGTATAGTGTAATGAATTCTGTATGAAAACCTCTGTGTGTGGAATGTTCTATTTGAAAACCTTGGCTACCACCAATATGTTTAGTATGTTCTGTTCAAAACCCTGGCTATCACCAGTACGTGTAGTAGTTTTACTATTTAAAATAAAACCAGTTATTGTATCCCTGGAATCCTCCAGTGTAATGTATAATAGTTCTATTAATTAAAATAAAACTAATGAAGAATGAAATCCCGTAAAGCAAAGGTTAGTTTATACTTATTGTGAGTCGTATAACCATGCTTGATATGACCTAGTGACCTTTTCGACGTTCTTCAGGCGTCGGATGTTATGACATTTGTCACCCTAGGCATGCCTGCCTAACTGTAGCTAGCAGTTCAGGTGTGGGATTGTCAGTCCCGAATAGATCTATTCACAAATCTCACGTTCTCCCTCCAGGAGACTCTGGTTATACTGTGATAGGATTTAATTCAGTACACCTAGGGGTACCATTTTGAAGTAGAGTCTCACAATTCTGTATTAACTACTTTACGTGTAGTTCTGTAGTGATCAACTGTATATGGAAATAATTATACTTAAATAATTATTAAATGTTGTACTCTCGTAGTAATGTATACCATAAACTAAATATGTCATAGTTTATATGTTTAGCAATGTGTAACTCGGTATTCGTAAAAACTGTGTATTGAAAACCCCAAACTATACCTATTATAGTTTGCATGTATATCATGTACTTGGTTCGTATATTGATCGGAAAACTATGCAATTATGATTGTATGTTGGAAATTTCCCTTATGCTCAACATAGTACAAAAGGGATAAAATATCTAAATATTTTATAAAAATGTGGAAATCGTTTGTCTGTATCATTTGCATAAGCTTTATAATTGTTGAAATTCTTTTGCTTTAGTTCACAAAATCATTTATGTTTGGCTTGTATTCCCCCCTGAAAACGTTTAAAAACCATAAAAGAGTAGGGGTATGAACTCACTGTTAGCTGTGTACAAACGCCGAATTCACAGACTGAATGAAGACTCTCGAGTTGTAGTGTGGCACTCAACGGAATTCTAATAACAATTAAATACATAAATGTATCTAAATTAGCGATTTCGTTAGATAATGTGTTAGGAAAAAACTTGCTTTCGGTTAAGAAATGTTATCGGGACTTGATCGAATCAAGGAAAGTGAGTTTTCAGTCAAATGCACCACTAAAGAGTGTGTACGGCCGTGAATGGGGTTTACGGCTGTGAACAGGGTTTACGGCCGTTGAAGATTCGATGAGTGTACGATCGTAAACTCAAGAACAGGGTTTACGGTCTATGAAGATTTGAAGATATGAAGTGTGTACGGCCGTAAACTCAAGAACAACAACCTTGGATTTCGATGAAAATCCGTTCTAAATACTCTGAAATGACTCCGAATGGTGATTCTTGATGATTTCCGGAAGAATAAGTGTCACAACTAGCCTTTTTGGCTAGGAAATTACGTCCTCAAGTAAGCAAGGACTATTGTGAGACTTGTGCTAACACTTCTAAGTGTACAATATGAGTTCCTAATGAGCCATGTAGAGTTAGAATGCAAATCTCTCTAAGTATGTGAAATCTCTCCAAGTATATCGAATCTCTCCCAAATCTCTCCAAGTATGTGAAATCTCTCCCAAATCTGTCCAAGTATGTGAAATCTGTCCAAGTATATCGAATCTCTCCAAGTATGTGAAATTTCTCCCAAATCTCTCCAAGTATGTGAAATATCTCCCAAATCTCTCCAAGTATGTGAAATCTCTCCCAAATCTCTCCAAGTATGTGAAATCTCTCCCAAATCTCTCCACGTTTCTCAAATCTCTCTAAGCACCTTCCTTAGTCGAAAACAGCTCAAAACCGGAAGAGAAAACCCAAAAGAACACTCTTGGTCCGGAACCCTCTTGGTCCTGAACCACTTGGCCGGAACTGTCTTGGTCCGTAACCCTCCTGGTCCGGAATCCTCTTGGGCCGGAACCCCTCCCTATTTCGGAGGCTTCTGATGGATCCGGAAAGCCCATGTTGATTCGGACAATCTCGCAAACCGGAAGGGTGACTCCGGAATAAGCCTCTCATCCGGAAGGTTAGCTCCGCTTCGGAAAAATCCCAGTCAGCTTCGGAAGCCTCCGGTCCGGACCTCCGGATCTCGCATGCGCCTTCGGAATCCGAGACTCCACTCCAGAACTCTCCTGTTGACTCCGGAACTTTGAGAAATGCTCCGAAAATTTGGAAAACTGCTTCGGACTCTCGCAACCCTAATCCTCCCCTTCGGAATTTGGCATATAGCTCCGAAATGCTAAGAGGAGCTTCGGAATTCATGTTGTGGCTCCGGATTTCACCCCTTCACTCCAGATTTTTGTCATTTTCGGACCTTTTCATCATTTTAAGGTATTTTGAGGTCGGGAATCCCACCAAACACGTATTTTTCTTAACTGAGACCCCTAAAACCTCTATTTTATGCCAAATTTAATTATTTAAATCATATTTACATAAAATAAGAGTTAAGGATTTAGGAAGATCCTATCCTAAATCAAGATAAGGACAAAGAGGTTGACTTTGTGATTTGATGATATTATCATTTCCCATGCAAATCACTGTATCTCATGCTTTACCCACCAAATAACAAAGCTTGGACCATCAGATCCCCATGCACCAAAGATTCCCTCCCTTTTCTTACTCTTAAGCACGACAGTAGAAGGAAACTTGGGCTTTTCACAATTCCCTCTCACTTTTCTCCTATTCTCTCACCTACTCCTCCCAAGAGCAAAAATCAAGGATCTTGCTGAAAGCAAAATTTCTCAACTTCTTCCTGGAAATTTTAAAGTAAGTTCTCCACTCATCTAACGTTTTATATAAATTTCTAGATGAATCCATATTATTTTATTTATAATAATATGTGAAAACCCACCTTTAGATAACTTTCTCCCAAGGAAGTTCCTCATCTCAGCCAAAAGTTTAAGCCGGAGATCTTCACTCCATAACTCCAAACAACTCCTCAACCAACTCAAGGTGAGCTTCATACCCCACCTTTTTCAATATTTTAATGTTTTTGGGGGAGAGTACAAGTCAAATCTTGCCTAAATACTTGAATAATTGCATGTATATGTATGTTTGTATGTGCGTGTGAAATATTATTAAAGTATTATTTTAGTAATATCCTCATTAACGTAAGATTTCACAACTTCATAAAGAACAGAGGATACTTTGTGTACAAAAGAGCCTCCCAACTATTGGATGTGTCCAACTTAACCCCTTTATCTATGCTTTCATGTCTAGAGATAAAACTTATAAAAAGGGACCTTGATAAGTTGACACTATTTCTAGAAATTTTCGAAAATGGGAACTTTGTGACTATTTGCAAACTATCAGGGAGTATTTTATAAATAGTCAATATAAAAGTTTGCGTCAAGAAAATACACAAATAGAGCCTTTATGACAGAAATATATGCATGTCATAAACTACTGTCGTAAAACCTCCAACAACATAAGTAATGTTCTATATGTCATAAAACAGAAAATGTGTGTCATAATCGGCAGTTATAAATTTATACAAATTATAACTTGACACTTTTTCTCTTAACTAAAATGACTTATTTTTCAATAAACGAAAAGGAACGAACACGAGCACCCAGTTAACGAGCACAATCAACGATATGGAACAAGAACGATATTTCTATTCAATAAGTACGAGTTTCATTATCTATCTAACAAATAATGGATCTCTAACGATTGCTCAAAAGGTTGTTAATATTCTAGTCAGACAAATCTCAAAAGTACCTAAATATAAAAATATTAGTGTACGTCTAAAGTCCTGTAAGGAGTTATAGCTAGAGTCTCCTAGAGAGAGAGCGGGAATTTGTGTATAGATCTATACGGGGTTGACACCCCGCACCTTCACTGTTTGCTACAGCTAGACAGGCCAGTCTAGGGTGACAAATGTCTTTTCCAAAACTAGGGCGCCTGAGAAACGCCAAAACGGGCACTCCATCAGATTAGTATGGTTATAACGACTCACTAGAATATGTTATGTCATCTAGAAATTTATGTAAGGAAAAACCTCATAAATAAATTTTGGCACATTGTGTTGACCGTCCTATGCATGATAAGTGATGTTCCGCATTTGTTGCATTGACTGTCCTTTTTCATCGCATAGAATGTCCACAATTGTCATGTTGATTCTTTCTCCTAACAAGTATAGAGTCGTAATACTGCTATTTTACAAATTAAAAAGCGTAGGACTCTATGGAAAACGTTTGTAAACGATTTTGAAAATGATAATCTAACCCACACATAGACATAGTTGGAACTAGAACTTACGAATATTTTATAGCAGAAAATATAGGATTTTTTGAGAAAACGATTTTCTACGATTTCGATAACGATAAACTAGAGCACACACTCAATTTTACTCGATAAGAGGAACAAGACTTTCAACCATATTCGCTTTTTGAAAATAAGAAATTTTTCTGGAAACGGTTGACTATTACTATTCAAAAGAACTATTCTCGTACACAACTCTCTTTTACAAATTACACTACTTTTCAAAATACTCCTTATAAGGATGAATAAAAGTAATGACATGCACACATATATCCATGATTTTCAAGGCAAGACTTCAAACGATTTCATAGAAAATATCGGATTTTCTGAAAGTACAATAAGAACGATTCTAAACAAGTGTAAATGATTTTATACAAAAATGCTTATGAACTCACCAACTTTTTAGTTGACGCTTTTCAAAACGACTTGTATTCTCAGGGATCTAGTAAGCAGGTAACAAGGGACGCGGATGCCGGACTATTTAGCTGTAGCTTGGAATTTTCTACTTATGTCTCTTTTGTATAACTCGGAGAACAAATACAATATGTAAACAATGTAAGTTTGTTATCTCAATGTATGATGTTTGGATTGCTTTGTTTCATTTATATTCAATTTTTATGATACTGCACAATGAAGTCACCAGCCTCCGGACGTTTCCACCATCTGGTCCGGGGGTGTGACAGATTGGTATCAGAGCAATGTTTATAGTGAACTGGTATATCTAGCCATACAAGATATACAACTATAAATATAATGGGACTAAAACACACTATGCTTAAAAGTATACTTTAAAAAGATAAGTATTTTATAAAAGTATACATATCTACTAACACAGTATCATAACGAGAAGAAAACAAAAGTAACTAAAGGTTGAACGCTACAGTCAAACCTAGGCAATATGTAATCATATCTGGGATAAATATAGCCTGATCAACTATATTTATTTGAGATATGACCAACATGTGCTTGGGAGTAATGGTGGTGTTGCAACAAACCTAAAACCTACCAACTATGAGTACAATAGAATACTAGAATCGAACATGAAGTTTAAAATACAATAGGAGTATTTTAGGATTATAAACCCCTCCGACACCTAAACTTTCCCCGTATATCTCGTACCTCGATTCTCGCACAAACAAGTAGTTAAAATTCCTCGCCAAGACTTCTACTACACTGTCACGGTAAATTACGGATGGGGCAAAGAGAGACCAGAAGAAGTCCATGAGGGAAAAACCCAGAAGTGGATCCTAAGGAATACCAAGAGATGAATTGTGAAAGGAAGGATTCCGACTAAGAACCCAGTAAGGATAAAAGCGCCAATGAAACCCTTGACGAGCTCCACCCAATTGGTAGTAGACCAGAGACCCTTTCACCTTTCTCTTCCCAGATACATAAACACCCCATATAGGTACTCCTGGAATAGACATACCTAGAAACAAAACGATACCCACGCAAAAACAAGTTGAGAAATTGGCTCTTATCCAATTTAGGGTGCACCTTCATGAAAGACACCCGATCCACAATTGATGTGCACCGAACTCCGATAGCCAACGCCATCACGAATCAGACATCACCTCTGTCTAGACCACAAGTAACCCAAAGTGACTTCCGGTTTCCAACCCTCTGTCATGGAGTAACGGAGACCATAAACAAAGCCCGATATATAGGAATGTAAATCCGATCCACCACGAGTAACAAGAACGCCATTCCAAATGCCTTACGAAACCCACAAGTAGGACCAGAAAACTATGCAGACCATGTACACTCCTTAAAAGGGAAAATGGTCATTTGGAGACCGCAACTCATAGCAATCAAGGCTAAGACAGCCTTAGCAGCGTAAGGAACACAAAAAGGGCACTCATAACAAAAGTGAAATGGCCAAGCACTTTGTGCGCCATGTCGGTAAAAGAGGATCACCACACTACTCGCCTTAGGTTCATAATGCCCTTAATCGCAACCAGTAGTAGTAAACCAAGAGGAGTACATCCTCCAAGAATCCATACAACCAAGTTCGTTAACTATACTGCTAACTATGTGCTATCTTGACGGACTTAACATCATGCATTATATTTTTCCACTCTATACCATAACTGCATCATAGGGATGTAGGTTGACATAATTAGCACCAGTACGTTAAGATTATAGGAGTAAACCCACTTGAAACTAGCTACAAGTGCTTATGAGCTCACCTTTCATGTGCAACAGGGTCATGTCTTCCCATGGAGATAACCAGTACCCTGACGATGCACCGGTCTTACGAATATACTCTACCACATTCCAAGCCACTGTAACAGCTGCCGTAGCAGCCGCCATGGCATACTTCAATGCCAACAACACGAACGAAAACGGAAGCAGTATCGATAAATTCAATCCTAACAATAACCAGGAAAACCAACGAAGGACAACTCGCCAATGCAGCCTAAAACCTAAACCTAAGCTCAAGAAACAGAAGTTTGGAAATGAAAAAGGAGGCAATTCAACTCAGAGGCCTACTAAAAGACAACAAGTGGAATCAGTCCCTACCCCCACTAACTCTACTCATCCCCCATCGAGACAATCATACCTTGGGAACAATCCACCCTGCAACAAGTGCAAATACCATCACTGGGGAGCCTACCAGACATTTTATTGCAAGAGGTGCAACAAGATGGGGCACACCTCCCGCTACTGTAGGGCCCCGGCCCCATACGTCACTCCAACCCGCAACCCAGAAGTGAGTCCAGCTTGTCGCGAGTGCGGTGCAGCAGGACATTTCAAGAGAGATTGTCCAACGGAGATGACTAACAAAGGAGTCGACAACTAGACAGGAGGAGACGACAAGGAACCCTACCGCAACTTTTGGTACGTTCCATAATAAACTTAAGCATCGAATTATCACAAAAAGTGTTTGTCAATTAAAAACATAATCCAAAAACTATCGTCTCGCTAGAACAAATCCTGTAAATTACGGGAAGCTAGGGATCCTTACGAATGGACCATGATAGTCCCATATGAACGTTAGTATCACATTGTTGGGTTTTGAGCATTCTAACACACCTATGGTGTACATGCAACCCTAAATACCTTGGATCTATGTTTTCTCTATTATACATGCAAATATCAATTTTCCAATGTATTGTTCTAACTAGCATAATATAAAGTACATGTAATATAAAATCTAGTAGAATTACATACCTCTTTGTTGGTGCTTGATTCCATGGAGCTCAAGAGCCTAGTGCCCCAAATGTGACACCTCAAATGGTTCACACAACACCCTGAACATTTGGAATAACCATAAGAGAAGATATGAGTTCATAGAAATTAGCTTGCCCTCTCATTATTATGCACTAGTGCCCATTTCTCCAACCAATGGGGTCTTTATATAGTGTGGCTATTAGGGTTACACCATGTAACCCATGACTTTACCCATTCCTTATGCTCCATGGGTTTTAAACTCCATGAGTATCCATGGGCCACCACATGGGTTAAACCCAACATAAAGAATCATGGATCACAAGCCCACATATATAAGAATTAATGATTTACACAATCAATCCCCATATATTTAATTAGTTTCTTTTTGATCACTAAATTAATTCCAAATTAATTCTTGATCAATACTAATTAAATAATATGATTTCATATTAATATATTAGAACTTATAATATATTAATATGTCACAAATATCTTCTTCTCATTAAAAGGTCTACCCAAATGTTCCGATGCCATGCAACCCAAATGGACCATGCCGGGTAGGGTCAAGTATATACCAATTACAGTTATGGACTTAGACACTAATCCAACAGTCTCCCACTTGGATAAGTCTAATAACTATTATTGCAAGTATAACTTCACAACCTGACCAGCAATCGTAGCTCTTAAAAGCTGCTGCCGAACTCTGAACAAATCAATGACGCGTCCATTAGATAAGTGATCATATATTCCTCCATTCTAGATATCATATGGACTGAGACATGGATTATAATCATTCTCTCTGTCCATTTGTTGTTTCCCGATTTCTGTTTTATGACGACTGACTAACTGAACAAATCAAATCAGTCCAGGCCCGGCCGAGCACTTACATTTTGTCATCACTAAATCATCGAGGGGCCCACAGATATCGCTTTTATCCCTTTGAGGGTAAAAGGAATGGATAAACTTCGACTCATATGCTTGTACTGACCACTTGTTGAATCATACACAAAGGCACGTTTTATAACATCGAGTTACCAATGCGTTTTCGTGCAATCAATGTATAACCAACTCATAGTCAACAACTCATATCTCCAGGTTTGAAGAATATAAGATATTATCGTCTCACGATTCACTCGTGATAGAATCCATGAAGTGAATCCAAATGAGCGTGGGTTGAATCCAATACTCAAGACTTATGAGCACTCATGAATGTTGTAGCAACCACTGCTATGTCTAATGCCCATTAGACAAATCATACAAGCAAAATTCATGACAGTCTTGATTCATATCTACTTCCAACATATGACCGACTGTGGATGGTTTGAATAACTTAGTCATTCGGGAAGAATGACCTAGTTATTCTGGAAGTCAAAACATGCAAAGTGAAACACAAAAATAATACTAATCTTGTATGGCCCCAACACTTTGAGTGTAAATAAAAAACACCTTTTATCTAAGCACCATTTTGATTACTCATTATTCATGTGTCGATTAATCAACTTAATACTTGAATTGAAACAATAGTCATGCCATGCACCAAGCATGCATACTATGTTTACTAATGGTCTTTTCTTTTGTTAAATAGATCAATTGAACACGACTCCAACGATGCTCATTTCACAATCCCAATCCCTTTTGTAAATGTAAGAATACCGAACTCTTGCCATTTACTGTAATCTGTTAGACTCTAAACTTCATGCAATGATCCTCTTGTAATGACTATACCCAAAAGTCACAAAGACTTGGCAACAAACATTACAGAGAATTCCAATGGAGATCAATTCCATGGAAACGAAGTCTCAAATTCAAGGTACATTCCTTTGAACATCCTTCTTGCATTAAGTTCTCTAATCTTACACAGATTCAAAGAATAACTTCCACCTATGGAAACAATTCCACATTCCCATTTTGACCATCACTTTTCAACAAGAGTTTCATCTTTTCAAAGTATGTCAATATAGTCCTTACTCTATACTTCCAATTGTCCATGAGTAACCAATCTTTGGTAAACCTCAAATTGTCCTCGACAATTGCTTAATCATTTTAGTCATATCCTGTTAGGAAGATTTAGAAAGGATAACTATTATAGCTCATGTAATCGATCCAATACCCGAAGCATATTGGACACGATTCATGCTATAAATTTTTTATTTGCCATGTTCTCACAATTCGAACTATGAAGAGGGATGCCGTAATCATAAACGAATTTTGAGAACGCAACATATATAGAATTTCCTTATGTTGAACCATTCCAGCATGACATTCATATATATTCTTGACTAAAGTTGATTAAAGTCTCAATCTAAGCTTGTAGAATTGGAATGAAGTATAAAATCCTCTCCCTTATTTATAGCAAAACAACTTTTCAAAGCGAATTGAAACTTTTGTTTTCTATAATTAACATTGCTAACTTGCAATATAATCATCATGCTCCCACTAGCATAATGATTATTATCTTACTAGCATAACACTTATGCTCCCACTAGCTTTGACATGTACTCAGAAATCAGCTGGACTTCTAGAAAAACAATACTTTATTGACTTTCTTACCAAAGTTCAGATTTCTGATACGAGATGCTTTGATAAGACTTTATCAAAATCATACACCTTTCCTTAGATAGCTCACATGTTTGTCTAGACCTTTTGCCATTCTCACTAGTTAGTGTGCCGGTTAACCACACACGCTCCACTAACGACATGAGAATGCAAATATCACAACTGCTATCTACTTAAAATCCATTTAGTGAAAGCGTTTCCTCACCATCATTTTCATGAATCGAAGAGAAACCTTATGACACTTAGATTTTTATGGTGTAAGTGTTCCTATCCATGTGAATTTGTCATAACCATAATCACAAGACAAGGTTAGTGGCAAATCCAAACACATATGGACTGAACTTGTTCAATCTTAATTTCTTGCCACCCGGCAGCACAAGGGCCTACCATTACTTCCAGGTTGTTATGCAAACAATTGAGAACTCATAGAACTCACAAGCATGGTCAACTTTTAACTGGAATAGACACAGAAATAAGAATATGTCAACACGATAGGTTACAAACCTCAAGTCGTGGTTAGTGATTAACAAAACTCTTGATTAGTTCTTGAAACTATTTCAGGATCTTTTAAACTCCCACTGTCCTCTTGACATATAAGATTCCCTTGTCAAGAACCATTCCTTGACAAAACAAATATTCAAGAGTTAGTGCGGATTTTTAAACATTTCTCACAATTGGCCTTAGATGGTCTTTGTTTTATCCAAAACATCACAACTTACCAATTTCAAATGTATAAGAGTAGAAAACATTTTACTCTACATTTGAGAAGTTGTAAAAAACTTTCTAAAGATTATGTCACTCAAGGCTCAATCTTGGAGTATGACTCTAAGATTTTATTTTGGAATGAAGTATGATTTATCTTTTGATTTAACCATTTCCACAATTCACGATTCCTCTCCTTAGCCAACAAATGCACTAAGGTGTCCTTACAGGATCAATTGTGGTATGATTCCATAATCACTAAGATAATCATAAAACAAGATACACAAGTACTCTCCCATATCTTCAGATTGGAGAAACTTTTATCTTTCTGCCTTATTTGATTCTTCTTATTCATTCTGCCATATATTGAAAATTTTCCAATGTTTCAGCATTACACGTAAACTTGTAAGCATAATAATATTTACTAAACTTTAGTAAATCATAACGAATAATCTTATCAACCTTTGTGGTGGACCTGACTAGTGCACAACCTAATGTACCCGATCCTTTAGTCCTTCGCTTGACTCACATGCGAATGTGAACAAGGAATTAGTCTTAATTTTCCAAAGATGAAAATTCTCATTCATCATACTATACAACCTGCATGATTCCAAGTTTCTATCCTACTGAAACTTGGGTGATGAGAATCTTTCCTTATTTGATAAATTATGACACTTCCACAAACTAAAGAATCAAATTCATTTTCCAATATTGCTTATCACTGGAAACATATAAACAACAATTTTTCACAAATACCTTTGTAAGGATACTTAAAATAAAATCAGAACTTTTCTTTTATTTTAAAACTTGCGGAAAAACTTATCCTTACAATGCAAATTCATATGAAAACTTTGTTGTTATCTATTCCTAAGCAATATCTCATAACTCTTATGCAGTGGCTCATAATTCTGGTCATCGAACCATGTGATCAGAATCATCACACTTTTTCTTTAAGCTTCCTTTGATTCTTCAAAAACATCAAAATGTAATTACATTACATCATGTATTAAGAATCTCCAAAAGAGACTTAATAGAGTTAGATAACGGACTTTACCTGAAGTAGAGTCAAACTTTTGACTTTACCAACCTTATGAGGTTTCAGGTAAATTCGGCAGCTTCGCAACCAATGCCCCTTTCCTTTGGCAATAGGCACATATGGACTCTTTGGGAATGGTACATGGGACTATCTCAGACTTAGCCTTTCTCTTTACCATTTGGTCAACCGAGTTGACTATGGCCGATCCCTTTCCATTGGGAAGAGAAAGTTTTTATGGATTTCCAGTGTCACCATTGTCAATGTCCATGAAGTTTTGGGAAGTCGATCTTCTAATCAAATTTGCTTTACCAGTGTTCCAAATCATTGTTGATTCAGCAGCACCAAGCAAATAGATAAGATCATTAAAGGGTCATGTCATGATCTGTCATCAGGGAGTGACTGAAGAACCAAGTCAACAGCCAGCTACCTTGAGACTTCGACACCCGACTCTCCCGACTTGTCAATATGTGACTTAATCTCCAAGACCTAAGCACATATAGACTTTGTTTGCCAATAGGGATTGAGTGACATAGAACTTATCAAGTCTTGAAACTTGTGGGATAGGGAGATTTATTGGAGGAGGTGGAGGAAGTGAAGTATGATTTCCACTCCCACTAATGCACAACAAAAGGATTGATCTTTCACCTTGATTGCCATTTGGGATATCATCTTCATTAGGATAGCTTGTTCCTAAAGATTTGGGAAGACCATAGTTGTCTGAAGGAGACATCTATAAGGGAGAAATTCAAGTTAGTTGATTTAAAGTCCTTAATATAACACCCAATATGAAATATTAAGGCTAGGATCCAACAACCTATTTATAATTGGAAGAGGGATACCGTAATCCAAATTATAAAATAGTTGAAGGTAGGTAAATGACGATTTACCAATTTCTATCATGAAAAACGAAATATAATTAAGTTTTAATTGGATTTGAAACTCCTAGATCTTTTGAGATACATTGAACTTTCAATGGCATGTTTTAATCTCGATTGTGCCCTCTCAAGTTTGTGACTGGGATGCCGAGGATTACAAACAAGGTGTGAATAACCATGCAAATTGACTTGGTACCCTTAACTTTATCACCTAATCGATGTGCCAGTTAGCCACACAGCTCCACCGATCTATAATAAGGTCAAGTTACCCTTTGCCACTCTTAATAGTCCTTATTAGCGTGCCGGTTAACCACACACGCTCCACTAATCGACTTGGTAAGGTACAAAGTGTAATTTCATGGGTTAGCACCTATTTCACATTTTCCTAAGTAACTAAGATTGGGAATTTATAAGTGTTTAGTTACTTAGTATTTTTCATTATACTTTTAATGAAGGGAGAATTATAGTCCTTTCCTACCCGTTCGGCTAACGACCCTCCACCAGTCAAGGAAGCGGTGGGTGAGAATGGACACCCATTAAACTGCCATTTTATAGGCAGTAACCTTATACCCCCTTATAGACTGGCTTCGTGAATGAGGCCTACTAATGGTAAGACTGACTTAATCTTATACATATCTATACAATTAAAATTATAATAATAGTATAAGGGTGTATTTTAAACATTTAAAATACTTGGTGGTTTAATCTATTAATTAAACTATACTCTTAATTTAATTAAACTTAAACCATGTCTTTATGGAATTATTAACTCTTTTAATTAAACACTTTAATTAATTTAATGAAGTCCATAAAGTTTGAATTTTAACTTTTAAAATTCTAGAGTTTGGAATTAAAGCATTAATGTGTGTGAGACTTTACAAATTCCAAAACTTGAGGGCAAGTTTTGAAACTTTTCAAAACTCTTGGATTTTCATAACTTATGAGTTTAATTAAGGTTTAATGAAAAACTTTTCAAGTTCCATAACTTGAGGACAAGTTATGGAAGACATTAAATCATTTTATAATGACATTAAAAATAGAGACTCTTAAACATCCATAACTTGAGGACAAGTTATGGAGTCATAAAATAGTTTAATGAAAAAAAAACTCTTCATTTTTGTGTAACCTATGACACTTTTATGAGTTTTAAGATTCATAAATGTGACCTTTTATGTGACTTGAAGAAAAGTTACAAAAACACCTTTTATGAACTTCTTTTAGATTAATATGGATTGAAAGCAACTTAACAAATAATATTTTTCATCAATCTAAATTAACTCATAAAACAAGGTAACACAAAAAAACTTTTCGTGTTCCATAACTTAAGAACAAGTTATGGAATTTTAAAACATTAAGACCAAGTTTTGTAACTCCATAAAAAACTTTGAATCAATTTTTTTTAAAACCTTTTCATATCCATAACTTATGGAGGTTTCAAAAAACTCTTTAGATCAAACTTTTAAAACTAATAAAATTACCATATCATTTTATCTTTTACTAAATTTGACCTAATTCAACTCATATAGTAAAGTGACTCAAATTTTAAAAATAATTAGTTTTTCATAAAATCAAGTAATTATCTTAAAATATGACAAACTTCATGTTTTTTTTCTTTTTTTTTCCTTCAACTTGAAAAAAAATACATTTGCATCAAATATAATAGAAAACAACCCATGGCTCTGATACCACTGTTGGGTTTTGAGCATTCTAACACACCTATGGTGTACATGCAACCCTAAATACCTTGGATCTATGTTTTCTCTATTATACATGCAAATATCAATTTTGCAAGGTATTGTTCTAACTAGCATAATATAAAGTACATGTAATATAAAATCTAGTAGAATTACATACCTCTTTGTTGGTGCTTGATTCCATGGAGCTCAAGAGCCTAGTGCCCCAAATGTGACACCTCAAATGGTTCACACAACACCATGAACATTTGGAATAACCATAAGAGAAGATATGAGTTCATAGAAATTAGCTTGCCCTCTCATTATTATGCACTAGTGCCCATTTCTCCAACCGATGGGGTCTTTATATAGTGTGGCTATTAGGGTTACACCATGTAACCCATGACTTTACCCATTCCTTATGCTCCATGGGTTTTAACCTCCATGGAGTATCCATGGGCCACCACATGGGTTAAACCCAACATAAAGAATCATGGATCACAAGCCCACATATATAAGAATTAATGATTTACACAATCAATCCCCATATATTTAATTAGTTTCTTTTTTATCACTAAATTAATTCCAAATTAATTCTTGATCAATACTAATTAAATAATATGATTTCATATTAATATATTAGAACTTATAATATATTAATATGTCACAAATATCTTCTTCTCATTAAAAGGTCTACCCAAATATTCCGATGCCATACAACCGAAATGGACCATGTCGGGTCGGGTCAAGTATATATCAATTATAGTTATGGACTTAGACACTAATCCAACACACATATGGTTAGGATTCCGCAAACTAAGAACATGCGATTCCGCCTTACTTTCTGTCCCTGGGCTGAATAGCGATTAGGACAGAACCCCACAGTGAACCATCTCTAAAGATCCTAAGATCTTAAGTATGTACGGTTAGGTCACATCCATCTATAGTGGAAGGACCTGGCAGAATTCAGATTACGAATTCCCTTGCCTTATAGCAGCACCCTCGGGTCGCCAGAACACCTAAGCAAGCAGAAACGAGTTAGACCCAATAGTAACAACGAAAACGAAACTAGCAACGATAAGAACACGAACACTAGAACACCTTACAAGCCGGAACGAGATAGACCCAATGGTAACAACGAAAACGAAACTAGCAACGATAAGAACACGAACACTAGAACACCTAACAAGCAGAAACGAGATAGACCTAATGGTAACAACGAAAATGAAACTGGCAACGATAAGAACACGAACAGTAGAACACCTAACAAGCAAAAATAAGATAGACCCAATGGTAACAACAAAAACAAAACTAGCAACAATAAGAACATGAACATAGAACACCCTGACGTTCCTGGGAACCAATACTCCTCAAATCGATGTAACAACAAGGAGTCCAATGTCATCAATTGGGACGCACAGACTTGATCCTCACCTTACAAACCTCGAGCTCTGCAAACAGACTTTCGTCTTACTCAATCAAATAGCTAAACTCTTTCAGCCAGTAACGACGAATCCCTAGTAACCCGACAACTAAGTCCTGGTGTAAGAAGTACCACACACATTTCCCTAGCCCCAACAAAGAGGCAAAATCAAGAAACAAAAGGCATCAGGAGAATCCGAAAGGCTTCCAACCTTTCTCTAGAGATTCCCAAGGATTCCCTTGGAAACCTCTACCAAGTGGTAAACAGGGATAGAATCACCTCGACCCCTGGAAACACCCCGACCACCAAACATCTGATACCACTTAGCACGGTCACAAGAACAGATAGTGTCTGATCACGAGATCAGCATAGTAGATAAAGGTAACATCAGACCCAGTCCCTGACCGCAGGAAGCACCTATCTAGCTAATAAGGAAGAAAGACGAAACTACCATAGGCACCACCGACTACGAATAAGCCAAACAAACCCATCCTCAAGGATTGATACTCCCTACCCCCGAATTGGAGACATGTTCAACCAACAACGAGGGCTGGCAGAGGCCGACCTACCATTACCTCGGGAAAACTATAGGAAGAAAACTCCCAAGATAATCTAAGACTCATAAGGTCAACTACATCACACAAACTCAACCGTGGTGACCATATTCCTAACTCTTAGGGTGCAGAAAACCCTACTTCTAGGACACCAGGATTCCGATCTCTAAGAAACCATTCAAAAGTCCTCTCCAAGATAGGCCCGATAACCCATAGTCACCGGTTAACCAAAGGACCCAGTTCGGACATTTCAATGTGTTTAGCACTCACAAGTGTCAGACCACCGAAACTCTAGAAATCCCACATGACAAGGTCAAGGTAAACAAGAACCCACATCCCGAAGAGAAGCATGTGTAGTGGACATTGACAAAGTTTGGGATACCCACTTTCTTCTAATCGAGTATTCATATAACAACAACTACCACTCGAGCATAGGAGTTGCACCCCTCAGGGCCCTATGTGGCCAGAGGTGCAGCTCATCCTCTGTTGGGCTGAAGTTGAAGATACCCAGCCGACAAGATGGCAAACGCCCAATAGCACACTCACTAGGCCTGATATTATTCGAGAAACCACAAAAAGGATAAGTCCAAACCCGAACACGACCCCCAAACATTGTAACGCCGGTGAAAGAGCTATGCAAATAGCATATTAAAACCTTGAAATCCCAAGTAAGGGATCATGGTATTATTTAAGACCTTCCCTCGAGGAAGGATGACACGATTTGAAAGAAAAGGGTAAACTAGATCCCCAAGGCATCAGACCATTTGAGATCCTTGCACGAATCGGCCCGACAGCCTACGAACTCCAACTACCCTCCGAGTTTAGTGACATACACCCTGTATTCCATGTGTCGAATCTAGGAGGTTTCTATCGGACAAAACCCCCCCAGTTCCAATAGACAAGATTAAATCGAACTAGAACCTCCTAATCATTGATCAGCCTATCAAGGCAATGAACGGGAAAGTTAAGTGCGCAAAACAAGGCCGCATCCCGATTGTGAAGGTTCGAGAGAACGCTAGACGTGAGCCGGAATTCGCTTGGGAACGCAAAGATCAAATAACTCAAAAGTACCTTCACCTATTCCCGTATTCATGACCCTACCTTTCGAAAGAATTTCGGGACGAAATTTCCTCTAACAAGGGGATGATGTCACAACTAGCCTTTTTGTCTAGGAAATTTCGTCCTCAAGTAAGCAAGGCCTATTGTGAGACTTGTGCTAACACTTCTAAGTGTACAATATGAGTTCCTAATGAGCCATGTAGAGTTAGAATGCAAATCTCTGCAAGTATGTGAAATCTCTCCACAATCTCTCGAAGTATGTGAAATCTCTCCAAGTATATCGAATCTCTCCCAAATCTCTCCAATTATATCGAATCTCTCCCAAATCTCTCCAAGTATGTGAAATCTCTCCAAGTATATCGAATCTCTACCAAATCTCTCCAAGTATGTGAAATCTCTCCCAAATCTCTCCAAGTACGTGAAATCTCTCCCAAATCTCTCCACGTATCTCAAATCTCTCTAAGCACCTTCCTTAGTCGAAAACAGCTCAAAACTGGAAGAGGAAACCCAAAAGGACCCTCTTGGTCCGGAACCCTCTTCGTCCTAAACCTCTTGGCCGGAACCCTCTTGGTCCGGAATCCTCTTGGGCCGGAACCCCTCCCTATTTCGGATGCTTCTGATGGATCCGGAATGCCCACGTTGATTCGGACAATCTCGCAAACCTGAAGGGTGACTCTGGAATAAGCCTCTCATCCGGAAGGTTAGCCCCGCTTCGGTAAAATCCAAGTCAGCTTCGGAAGCCTCCGGTCCGGACCTCCGGATCTCGCATGCGCCTTCGGAATCCGAGACTCCACTCCGGAACTTTCCTGTTGACTCTGGAACTTTGAGAAATGCTCCGGAAATTTGGAAAACTGCTTCGGACCCTCGCAACCCTAATCCTCCCCTCCGGAATTTGGCATATAGCTTCGGAATGCTAAGAGGATCTTCGGAATTCATGCTGTGGCTCCGGATTTCGCCCCTTCACTCCGGATTTTTGTCATTTTCGGACCTTTTCATCATTTTAAGGTATTTTGAGGTCGGGAATCCCACCAAACACGTATTTTTCTTAACTGAGACCCCTAAAATCTCTATTTTATGCCAAATTTAATTATTTAAATCATATTTACATAAAATAAGATTTAGATTTACGAAGATCCTATCCTAAATCAAGATAAGGACAAAGAGGTTGACTTTGTAATTTGATGAAATTATCATTTCCCATGCAAATCACAATATCCCATGCTTTACCCACTAAATAACAAAGCTTGGACCATCAGATACCCATGAACCAAAGATTCCCTCCCTTTTCTTACTCTTAAGCACGACAGTAGAAGGAAATTTGGGCTTTTCACATTTCCCTCTCACTTTCTCCTATTCTCTCACCTACTCCTCCCAAGAGCAAAAATCAAGGATCTTGCTGAAAGCAAGATTTCTTAACTTCTTCCTGGAAATTTTAAAGTAAGTTCTCCACTCATCTAACATTTTATATAAATTTCTAGATGAATCCATATTATTTTATTCATAATAATATGTGAAAAACCACATTTAGGATAACTTTCTCCCAAGGAAGTTCCTCATCTCAGCCAAAAGTTTAAGCTGGAGATCTTCACTCCATAACTCTAGACAACTCCTCAACCAACTCAAGGTGAGCTTCATACCCCACCTTTTTCAATATTTTAATGTTTTTGGGGGAGAGTACAAGTCAAATCTTGCCTAAATACTTGAATAATTTCATGTATACGTATGTTTGTATGTGTGTGTGAAATATTATTAAATTATTATTTTAGTAATATCCTCATGAACGTAAGATTTCACAACTTCATAAAGAACAGATGATACTTTGTGTACAAAAGAGCCTCCTAGCTATTGGGTGTGCCCAACTTAACCCCTTTATATATGCTTTCATGTCTAGAGATAAAACTTATAAAAAGGGACCATGATAAGTTGACACTATTTCTAGTAATTTTCGAAAATGGGAACTTTGTGACTATTTGCAAACTATCAGGGAGTATTTTATAAATAGTCAATATAAAAGTTTGCGTCAAGAAAATACACAAATAGAGCCTTTATGACAGAAATATTTGCATGTCATAAACTGCTGTCGTAAAACCTCCAACAACATAAGTAATGTTCTATATATCATAAAACAGAAAATGAGTGTCATAATCGGCAGTTATAAATTTATACAAATTATAACTTGACACTTTTTCTATTAACTAAAATGACTTATTTTTCAATAAACGAAAAGGAACGAACACGAGCACCCAGTTAACGAGCACAATCAACGATATGGAACGAGAACGATGTTTCTATTCAATAAGTACGAGTTTCATTATGTATATAACAAATAATGGATCTCTAACGATTGCTCAAAAGGTTGTTAATATTCTAGTCAGACAAATCTCAAAAGTACCTAAATATAAAAATATTAGTGTACGTCTAAAGTCCTGTAAGGAGTTATAGCCAGAGTCTCCTGGAGGAAGAGCGGGAATTTGTGTATAGATCTATACGGGGTTGACACCCCGCACCTTCATTGTTCGCTACAGCTAGACAGGCCAGTCTAGGGTGACAAATGTCTTTTCCAAAAGTAGGGCGCCTGAGAAATGCCAAAACGGGCACTCCGTCAGATTAGTATGGTTATAACGACCCACTATAATATGTTATGTCATCTAGAAATTTATGTAAGGAAAAACCTCATAAATAAATTTTGGCACGTTGTGTTGACCGTCCTATGCATGATAAGTGATGGTCCGCATTTGTTGCGTTGACTGTCCTTTTTTATCGCATAGAATGTCCACAATTGTCATGTTGATTCTTTCTCCTAACAAGTATAGAGTCGTAATACTGCTATTTTACAAATTAAAAAGCGTAGGACTCTATGGAAAACGTTTGTAAATGATTTTAAAAACGATAATCTAACCCACACATATACATAGTTGGAACTAGAAAAAACAAATATTTTCTAGCAGAAAATGTTGGATTTTCTGGAGAAAACGATTTTCTACGATTTCTATAACGATAAACTAGAACGCACACTCAATTTTACTCGATAAGAGGAACAAGAATTTCAACCATATTCTCTTTTTGAAAATAAGGGATTTTTCTGGAAACGGTTGACTATTACTATTCAAAAGAACTATTCTCGTACACAGCTCGCTTTTACAAATTACACTACTTTTCAAAATCACTCCTTATAAGGATGAATAAAAGTAATGACATGCACACATATATCCATGATTTTCAAGGCAAGACTTCAAACGATTTCATAGAAAATATCGGATTTTCTGAAAGTACAATAAGAACGATTCTAAACAAGTGTAAACGATTTTATACAAAAATGCTTATGAACTCACCAACTTTTTAGTTGACGCTTTTCAAAACGACTTGTATTCTCAGGGATCTAGTAAGCAGGTAACAAGGGACGCGGATGCAGGACTATTTAGCTGTAGCTTGGAATTTCCTACTTATGTCTCTTTTGTGTAACTCGAAGAACAAATACAATATGTAAACAATGTAAGTTTGTTATCTCAATGTATGATGTTTGGATCGCTCTGTTTCATTTATATTCAATTGTTATGATATTGCACAATGAAGTCACCCACCTCGGGACGTTTCCGCCGTCTGGTCGGGGGGTGTGACAATAAGGGTGTTGTAGGAGTTTACGGTCAAGAGTATAGAGAGAGAAGGATAGAGTTTTCGGCCAGCAAAGCCCAAATGAAGGGTAGGGACTCGTATTTATAGGGGTCTTCGTGGTCGGTGGTGGGGGGGTCCACCGGACGCTGGCCGTAAACGAGTGTTCGGCCGTACACGGGTTTACGACCGTAAACTCACTCAGGCCGGAATTTGTTTGATTTTTCGAGCGATTCGGGTTTTCGCGTGATTTGGTTCCGACTCGCATATATAAATTTAATTATATAAAACTAGATGATTTTCTAAATCATGAAGTTCGACGGAAAATTAATAAAATTCAAATTTTTATTAACGGAAAACGTATAACGGAAACGGAAAAAGTTTCGGGTTGTCACATCATCCCCCCTTTAGAGGAAATTTCGTCCCGAAATTCAGACACAGAATACAAATCATGGACTCGGGAAAAGATGAGGGTATTCTGTTTCATTGAATCCTCGCGCTCCCAAGTGAAATCAGGTCCCCGCTTGGCATTCCAGCGAACCTTCACTATCGGGATACGGCTTTGTTTCGTTCGTTTGACCTCCCGATCCATGATTTCGACTGGTTCTTCCACAAAATGTAAGCTCTCGTCTAGTTCGATCTCTTCGAGAGGTATCACAAGTTTCTCATCGGACAGACACTTCTTTAGGTTCAACACGTGGAAGACGGGATGTACGTTGCTAAGTTCTCGTGGTAGGCAAAGTTTGTATGCCACGGGACCGATCCTGGCGAGGATCTCGAATGGTCCAATGTATCTTGGATTTAACTTTCCATGCTTTCCGAAGCGTATCATGCCTTTCCAGGGTGAGACCTTAAAGAGAACACGGTCACCAACCTGGAACTCCAAGGGTTTTCGTCTTTTATCGGCGTAGCTCTTTTGTCTATCTCTTGACGCTTTTAGTCGTTCCCGGATTTGTACAATCTTTTCAGTCATTTCTCGGATGATTTCTGGGCCTGTGAGAGTGCTATCGGGGACTTGACCCTTGGCTAGGTACGTGTCACCCACCTCAGCCCAGCACAGAGGAGATATGCATTTACGGCCATAGAGGGCTTCGAACGGCGCAGCCTTGATGCTGGTATGGTAGCTGTTGTTGTAGGAAAATTCGACCAAGGGCAAATGAGTGTCCCACGACATGCCGAAATCGATGACGCGGGCTCTCAACATATCTTCCAATGTTTGAATGGTTATGTCACTCTGCCCATCTTTCTGTGGATGATAAGTTGTGCTCATATCCAGCTTAGTTCCAAGAGCCTTCTGTAGTGACTGCCAAAATCTTGAGGTAAACCTACTATCTAGATCGGAGATGATGGATACAGGCACACCATGAAGGCGAACTATGTCTCGAATGTAGATTCGTGTCAGTCTCTCCATCTTGAAGTTTTCCTTGATTGGCAGGAAATGGGCGGACTTGGTTAATCGATCGACAATTACCCAGATGGCATCGTGTCCACTCGGAGACTTGGGCAACTTAGTGATGAAATCCATCGTAATCCTTTCCCACTTCCACTCAGATATTTCTGGCTGCTAGAGTAGACCTGAGGGCTTTTGATATTCCACCTTCACCTTGGTGTAATTCAGGCACTTGCCCACGAAGGTAGCGATCCCTGCTTTCATGTTCGGCCACCAATAGAGTTGTTTGAGATCCAGATACATTTTATCTGAACCTGGGTGAACGGAGTATCTAGTCTTGTGAGCTTCATTCATGACAACCTCCCTGTAACCACTGCACTTTGGGGTCCAGATCCGGTTCATGAAATAGTAAACTTCGTCTCCCTTGATCTCTATGTTCTTTTCCATTCCTCTCAAGGCTTCATCCGACATGTTCTCTGGTTTTAAGGCTTCCAGTTGAGCCTCTTTGATTTGCGTGGATAATTGGGAATGGATGGTCATAGTCAGTGCCTTCACTTTACGACCTGAATACTCCTTTCGGCTGAGGGCATCCGCTACCACATTGGCCTTGCCAGGATGGTAGCGTATTTTGCACTCGTAATCACTGAGTATCTCTACCCATCGCCGCTGCCTCATGTTCAACTCTTTCTGATCGAAGATATGTTGTAGGCTCTTATGGTCGGTGAAGACAGTGCACTTGGTTCTGTAGAGATAATGTCTCCAAATCTTTAACACAAAGACCACTGCTCCCAACTCTACATCGTGAGTTGTGTAATTGACTTCGTGTGTTTTCAGCTGTCTCGACGCATAGACAATAACCTTTCCTTGCTGCATGAGCACACAACCTAGGCCCTCATTGGATGCATCACAGTAGAAAACAAAATCTTCTATCCCTTCGGGCAGAGACAGGATAGGTGCGCTGCATAGGGCCTGCTTCAATGTCTGAAACGTAGTGTCTTGCTTTTCTCCCCAACTAAATGTTACACCTTTCTGTGTCAGGGTGGTTAAAGGCTTTGCAATTTTGGAGAAGTTCTGGATAAATCTGCGATAGTAGCCGACGAGACCCAAGAATTGACGGATTTCTGTGGGCGTCTTTGGTGCTGACCAATTCTCAATCGCTTTGATCTTGGAAGGGTCCACGTGTATGCCTTCCTTGCTAACCACGTGACCAAGGAAAGTTACTTTTCTAATCCAGAATTCGCACTTAGAAAATTTTGCATATAGCTTCTTTGCCCTTAATGTTTCTAACACTAGTCTCAAGTGTTGTTTGTGATCTTCTTCACTCCGAGAGTAGATAATTATATCATCAATGAACACGATTATAAACTTGTCTAGGAAAGGGCGGCACACCCAATTCATCAGATCCATGAATACCGCGGGTGTGTTGGTTAGACCAAAAGGCATTACTACAAACTCGTAGTGTCCATAATGAGTTTGGAATGCTGTCTTGGGAACATCATTCTCATGAACTCACAACTGATGGTACGCTGATCTTAGGTCTATTTTCGAGAAATAACTGGCTCCCTGAAGTTGATCGAAGAGATCGTCGATTCTGGGTAAGGGATAACGGTTCTTGATGGTCAGCTTGTTTAGTTCTCGATAATCAATGCACATCCGAAAGGATCCATCTTTCTTTTTCACGAATAAGATCGGGGCTCCCCAGGGTGAGGAACTAGGCCTTATGAATCCTTTGCTGAGCAGCTCATTGAGCTGGCTGGATAACTCTTTAATTTCTGCCGGCGCTAGGCGATATGGGGATTTAGCTACAGGAGTAGCTCCGGGAATTAAGTCGATACGGAACTCGACTTGGCGCTCGGGAGGGATTCCTGGAAGATCTTCGGGGAAGACATCAGGAAAGTTGTAGACTTCGGGGATGCTCTCGAGGTCCTTAACTTCCTGCTTTTCGTCCACGACGTGAGCTAGGAATGCATGGCACTCTTTTCGCAGATACTTCTGGGCTTTGATTCATGAAATGATACGAAGGTTCTAACTGAGTTTATCCCCGTAAACTATGAGAGCTTCGCCCGAGGGTAGGTTGAGATGGATGGCTTTTTCGTAACAAAGAATATCGGCATGATTGGGGCTCAACCAATCCATACCAATGATAACGTCAAAGCTTTTTATGGAAACTGGCATAAGATCGATGGGAAAGGAATGATCGTCTAGGGTTAGAGTACAACCTATGAATATGTCGTTAGTGCTCTCTTTCTTTCCGTTAGCCATCTCGATGGTAAATGTTTCGGTTAAAGGTTGGGATTTACATTTGAGTAGGTGTTTGAACGCATGGCTCACAAAACTCCTCTCTGCACCAGAATCGAAAAGAATGCATGCATAAGAGTTGTCAAGGAGGAACGTACCCGTAACAACTGTGGGATCAGCAACTGCCTCCTCCTAGCCCATCCCCAGGACTCTCCCTGTGTTTCCAGCTGTTGCTGCCTTGGGGAAATTTCTTTTAAAGTGCCCAACCTCTCCACAGCCATAACAGGCTTGACCAGCGCCCGCTCCAGGAGTCTGGTTGGTTGGTTGGACTGGTGCCTTGCAGAATCGGGCTGTGTGTCCCTTCTTACCATAGTTGTTGCATAACATTTCCCGGCACTGTCCATGATGGTGGAAATAGCACTTGTTGCACTTTGGAAGAGTACCAGCATATCCACTGGTCGGTGCTTGGGTGGTTGGAACAGCAGCAGGTGTTGTAGCAGCGTGGGCTCCTACGAAGACTGACCCTTTCGTTTGTTCCAAAACTTCTTCTTCCCACCGCTCTCCTTCGGTGGTTCGGGAGCGGCTGTCATCCCATCAAGATCGACCCCGTGATCTATCAGAGTCTGCGCCAGGCACTTGGCACTGTCAAAAGTAGTGGGCCTAGCGGCCAAAACATTTCCTTGAGTTGGGGCGTCAATCCCCAAATGTACCTCTCAATCTTCTTGCTTTCTGGGGTGACCATTCCCGGACAGAGGAGAGCCAGATCGCAGAACCTACCTGTGTAGGTAGCAATGTCAGAACCCTTCATCTTCAGGGTCCAAAGCTCATTTTCCAACTTCTGCATCTCGCCCCTTGGGCAGTACTCAGCAAGCATGAGTTCCTTTAGATTCTCCCAACCCATGGCATTCGCTACCGGCAGGGTTAAGTATTTGACTCGACCATTCACCAGGTCAGTTCTCTGTCAGTGAAGGTGCAAGCGGCAAACTTTGTAACATCCCAAGTTCAGGAATATAAGTTCGGGGTGCTTTGTGTAAATAAGGGAGTAGACTCGACGAGTAGGTGTCTTAACTCGTCAAGTCGGAGCGGGTGTTGGACACATTTTAAGTGATCCGACTCGCCGAGTCGGCGGCGGGACTCGACGAGTCAGTGCTGGGAAGAGAAAATCCTAAATTTTAGGGTTTGCACCCTATTTAAAGGAGTTTATGTCCTCACCTCAGCCTCTTTGTTACCCCTTGAGAGTCAGTAAACCCTAAATCGTGTAAACCACCATTGTTGAGTGATTTGAAGCTTTGGAAGAGGATTATATTGAAGGAAACTTGTAGATCAAGAGGCTATCATCAAGGAGTTCATGTAGATCCAGAATCTACTTCATCTTGGGCACATTTCTGAGTGTTAGGTGGTGGAGTTCGTGGCCGTGAGCAGAGGATTTGATCTTACCTCTTCAGTTCAGCATTTCAATGTGATTTATCCTCACTATACTCAAGGGTCTAAGGCACCAAGGCCGGCCCTTTGATTTTTTATTTGAGATAGTTACTATTGTGATATGATAGCTCGGTATCGTGGTAGATAGGATGGTTACGTGTTAGTACGATCGGTTAGATCAGTATCCTGGTAGATTAGATGTTGTTATGATTAGTGACCTATAGTTAGGTCTGACTGTCTGTATGCTGGTAGGATATTACCTGTTATATGTGCACATGCTTGTTGGTAGTTGAGGGTATTCCATCCCGAGGATGATAGGGCCCTAGAGTGTTGTCTGGTAGACTGTCATATGATTATCTGATATAGGTGCACATGTTTATTTGATAGTATGTGGGCAATCCAACCCGATGGTTATGGGCCGAGAGTATTCCATCCCGAGGATGATTGGACTCATAGTAGGTGGGCATTCCAACCCGATGGTTGTGGGCCGAGAGTATTCCATCCCGAGGATGATTGGACCCGTAGTATGTTGGCATTCCAACCCGATGGTTGAGGGCCTGGGGTATTCCATCCTGATGGATGATTGGACCCATAGTAGTTATTTTATGTGTAGGAGTATGGGCATTCCAACCCGATGGTTGTGGGCCGGGAGTATTCCATCCCGAGGATGATTGGACTCGTAGTATGTTGGTATTCCAACCCGATGGTTGAGGGCCAGGGGCATTCCAACCCGATGGTTGAATGGACCCATAGTATGTTGTTCATTTCTATATATGTATGGTTGTATGTGTATGGGTATTTTGGGGGTAACTCACTAAGCTTTCGGGCTTACAGTTTCAGTTTATTGTTTCAGGTACATCAGGAGATCGTGGCAAGGCAAAGGCGTGATCGTACCGCTCCTCACTTTTATGATGTTGTTTCTGGGATACTCTGATAATAAACTATTTGGAAACCTTTTTGTAATAACTAATGGAACTTGGGTTGTTTTTGAAAGCTTAAATTGGTTTTAAATTTTTGGGTGTTACAAGTTGGTATCATAGCCTTGGTTTGAGTGAATTGGAGGAACATTCGTGTGAATCCAGTCTCAAATCAAGGGAAGCTTTTCAAAATGATTTCTAAAATGGTTTTCAAAATAAGTAAAGGAGGATGCAGGGTGTACGATCAGTCGAAGACAGTAAGTAGACCCCAAAATATCATACAGTTATTTGATTTGGTGATATGATAGAACAGCATGCTAGTACTAGGCTAGGGATCTTCAGGAATTGCATGATAGAATTGCCTGATTACATGATGCCTGCTAGCCTAGGGTTCTCTTTATATGAAATTGACATCGTTACTGTAGTTATTTAGTGTATGCATCACGGTTACATATAACTAAGATCTTATAGCCTGAGAATGTTTGATTTGGCCTTATGTTCTGTTCTTGTCTGATTGGGAGCTTAGGGTAGGATCGGATATTCGAAAGTCTATAGGGACCAGCATTATATATGACTAGCATACACTAGTGCTGCAGGGTTGGTGGAAGTTTCATGGATGGGGTGAGTTGTGGGACTGGTAGGTCAGTATGAGATATTTAGCTTTCCTCTAGGAGTGAGGATTGAGCGCTCGCTATGTTTATGTGTATTGTTAGGGTGTTGTGGCGATACTTATGACAAATATGGGTAGGTGTGGAAGGTAGTATGGGCCCGTACTACTGAAAGCACAGGACCCATACGCGTATCAAGGAAGTCACAACCCCTAGGGTTTTGGTTGGGAGCTAGTTTCTTGGCTGTTATGAGGAATGTCTAATGTCCTTTTTGGAAAAGGATGTATTTAAGTATGGTGATTACGAGACGCTTTGGGGTGGGATCCGGTTCGGGATCAGGGTCAGGAGAGGGTGGTCAGGATGGATCAGCACCACCTGAGGTCATTGGCCAGATGAGGACGGAGGAGTTGGATGCCAGGATTTGTGAGATCCTGCATGATGAGGTTGCTGCTATGTTCCGGGCTTAGTTGCCGGAAATGTTTGGGTCGATTAAGACCGCCATGGTTGAGTACTTTGATGAGCGCTATGCAGCCCTTGCAGAGACGGCTGCCACGACAGCTACAGCGGCTGTAGCAGCGGCAGGGGGAGGAGCCGGTCGGGGCTTTCAGTATCGGGACTTCGATAATCCGAAGCCCCTACTTTCGACGGGGTTCAGGATCCGATCGTTGCTATGAGATGGTTGTCGGATGTGGAGGGATGTTTCTTCACATGTTCATGCCCTACTGATCAGAGGGTGAGGTGTGCTCTGAACCTGTTGAGGCTCGGGGCAAAGGATTGGTGGATATTGACTACGGGATCATACTCCGACGCGCAGTGGGCTGCGGTTACTTGGGAGTAGTTCTGGGACATGTTCAGTACTCGTTATGTTCCGCGGGTTGAGCGTGAGAGGTTGGCTCAGGATTTTGTGGACCTGAAGCAGGATTCAGAGTCCGTGACGGAGATCACCAGGATGTTCACGGAGAGGGCGATGTTTTGCCCTGATTTTGCTTCGGAGCAGGCTCAGATGACCTGGTATCTGAGTATGCTCAAGAGGGATATCAGGCAGTTCATGTCCACGCAGAGATGTGATACCTTGTTGGAGCTGCAGGAAGCCGCCAGGCGGCGCGAGTTAGAGATCGAGCTCCAGTTGAGGGAGCAGAGGCAGGCCCCGGTGCAGTCTCAGCCTGCACCGAAACGGTTGAGGGCCACTGATTATCGACAGGGGAGTCAGAGGAGTCGCACTTTTAGGAAGTGCGGGAAGGTGCATGATGGAGGTTGTTGGTCTTCTTCTGGGTGCCACAAGTGTGGCAAGGAGGGTCACATAGCCACAGACTGCAGACAGTAGACTCCAGCTGCCGGAGTCCGACTCTGTTATCATTGCGATCAGGTGGGCCATATGAAGGCCTAGTGTCCTCTTTTGGCTGCCAGGCCGGTGCAGGCCCCAGCACCAGCCACTTTGAGGATTACTGACGGGGGTCAGGGTAGAGCAGAGCCTCCGAAGGCTCAAGGGTGTGCCTATCAGCTTATGGCCGAGGGGACCGGGACAGCACCAGAGGTGACGACCAATATGTCTTTTCTCCTATCTTTTGTTCATATTTGTATTATGAGTTTCCGTTTCTATCTGCGTGAGTTATTATAGCATAGGAGGTGCTAGGGGGATTGTATTGTTAAGGGATCTTAGATGGGTAGGATCCAGTGGGTCATTCAAGAGAAAGAGATATGATAGGAAAAATCGTTAGGCCAGATCGAGCAGTCATGATTCAGGGATTCAGAAATCATCAGCAAGAACTCGGATACTTTGAAGTTCGTTGCCTTGAATAGGGACAATTGAGTCGGGTACCAGTTTCGCCACCAGTAATCAATAGTTACTGCTCTAAGTGGGGGAGAATTGGAAATTCTCAGATGAGGCGTCACGTTGGAAGATGCTGCATGATGCAGTTGGATGACGGTTACTAGATTGGAGTAAGGAGACGGCCTAGTTATGCTGAAGACTCTGTAGGAATGGTAGATCTATGTGCAGGTATGAAGTATACTGCTATGCTAATAGCAATTAGTGGGTCTGCCTTCAAGTGATGGATATGTTGAGGAAGTGTAATGAGGACTTTATATAGGTTATCAGTTGTGTGTTCATGTTTTGAGTATATGTATTATGGAATGGCATCGTGATCTACAAGTAGATAGTGTAGAGAGAAGTTTTGATGTTGTGGCAATGTCCGATGTTGCAAGGCTGTGGTTTAAGCCTCCTTGGAGGTGAAGGAAGTGAGTATCTCCAGAATGGAGTTTTGGACAACAGAAGTGGAGGTAGCGGGGTGAACAGACTTGGAAGCAATCTAGACCTATACTGAGGACCATGTGAGGGTATTCCAGTCATAGGCTGTGGGCATAGAGATTGTGTGATTATGTCTATTGTAGGAGCGCGTTCGGATTGGATGTATTGTTGAGATTTGGGTGAGCTGTGCTCGGTTGTGTCGAATCAGAGAAGTTTGAAGGAGATGCAAGGATAGATCCTTGGATACCAACTATGATTGTAGACATGGGTTATGTATGTATTGGTATTCCAATCTGGGGTATTCCATCCTGAGGATGACCGAACCCTATGATTGATTGGACCTGATGTGTTTGGTATTCCAACCCGAAGGTTGATTGGGCCAAATGTGCGTGAGGATATGAGGGTATACCATCCTAGGGATGACTGGACCCATCGTAGGCGTACTTGGTATTCCAGCCCGAGGCTGATTGGGCCAGGTATGAGTGTTTATGCGATATAGTTGGTTGTTCATGAGAGTTACTCGGAAGCTGAAGGGTGCGTCATCCTGTCAGCGCGGAAGGGGACTAGATTCAGGAAGGGAACTGGATGAGTTTCCAATATTGCAAGTTACCCGGGTTATCGCCAGTTTTGGAAAGGAAAGGACAGATTTGTACTGTGAAAGAGAGCCCAGTGAATTGTAGTGGTATCTAACTTTCGCGAGTCATGAAAGTGTATACATGACAAGAAGGTAGAAGTATCATTGGGTGATACTTAGATCAGATGTGGTTATGATTAGTGACCTATAGTTTGGTCTGACTGTCTGTATGCTGGTAGGAGATTACCTGTTATATGTGCACATGCTTGTTGGTAGTTGAGGGTATTCCATCCCGAGGATGATAGGGCCCTAGTATGTTGTCTGGTAGACTGTCATATGATTATCTGATATAGGTGCACATGTTTATTTGATAGTATGTGGGCAATCCAACCCGATGGTTGTGGGCCGAGAGTATTCCATCCCGAGGATGATTGGACTCATAGTAGGTGGGCATTCCAACCCGATGGTTGTGGGCCGAGAGTATTCCATCCCAAGGATGATTGGAATCGTAGTATGCTGGCATTCCAACACGATGGTTGAGGGCCAGGGGTATTCCATCCTGATGGATGATTGGACCCATAGTAGTTATTGTATGTGTAGGATTGTGGGCATTCCAACCCGATGGTTGTGGGCCGGGAGTATTCCATCCCGATGATGATTGGACTCGTAGTATGTTGGCATTCCAACCCGATGGTTGAGGGCCAGGGGTATCCCAACCCGATGGTTGACTGGACCCATAGTATGTTGTTCATTTCTGTATATGTATGGTTGTATGTGTTTGGGTATTTTGGGGGTAACTCACTAAGCTTTCGGGCTTACAGTTTCAGTTTATTGTTTCAGGTACATCAGGAGATCGTGGCAAGGCAAAGGCGTGATCGTACCGCTCCTCACTTTTATGATGTTGTTTCTGGGATACTCTGATAATAAACTATTTGGAAACCTTTTTGTAATAACTAATGGAAATTGGGTTGTTTTTGAAAGCTTAAATTAGTTTTAAATTTTTGGGTTTTACAAGTTGGTATCAGAGCCAGGTTAACCAATAGGTAGGGATCCGGCTCAGGAAGGAGTTATCCTTAGAAGGGACGTGGTAGTGGTCCCTGAAGAGATTTGGGCTGGTTTGGGAGATCGGAGGCTGCAATGTAGGAGTGTTAACCAAAAATCGTGTGTTGCAGCGGGCTTCGAGGACGAAGCCTAATTTAAGTGGGGGAGAGTTGTAACATCCCAAGTTCAGGAATATAAGTTCGGGGTGCTATGTATAAATAAGGGAGTAGACTCGACGAGTAGGTGTCTTAACTCGTCGAGTCTGAGCGGGTGTTGGATACGTATTAAGTGATCCGACTCGCCGAGTCGGTGGCGGGACTCGACGAGTCAGTGCTGGGAAGAGAAAACCCTAAATTTTAGGGTTTGCACCCTATTTAAAGGACTTTATGTCCTCACCTCAGCCTCTTTGTTACCCCTTGAGAGTCAGTAAACCCTAAATCGTGTAAACCACCATTGTTGAATGATTTGAAGCTTTGGAAGAGGATTATAGTGAAGTAAACTTGTAGATCAAGAGGCTAGCATCAAGGAGTTCGTGTAGATCCAGAATCTACTTCATCTTGGGCACATTTCTGAGTGTTAGGTGGTGGAGTTCGTGGCCGTGAGCAGAGGATTTGATCTTACCTCTTCAGTTCATCATTTCAAGGTGAGTTATCCTCACTATACTCAAGGGTCTAAGGCACCAAGGCCGGCCCTTTGATTTGTTATTTGAGATAGTTACTATTGTGAAATGACAGCTCGGTATCCTGGTAGATAGGATGGTTACGTGTTGGTACGATCGGTTAGATCAGTATCCTGGTAGATCAAATGTGGTTATGATTAGTGACCTATAGTTAGGTCTGACTGTTTGTATGTTGGTAGGAGATTACATGTTATATGTGCACATGCTTGTTGGTAGTTGAGGGTATTCCATCCCGAGGATGATAGGGCCCTAGTATGTTGTCTGGTAGACTGTCATATGATTATCTGATATAGGTGCACATGTTTATTTGATAGTATGTGGGCAATCCAACCTGATGGTTATGGGCCGATAGTATTCCATTCCGAGGATGATTAGACTCATAGTAGGTGGGCATTCCAACCCGATGGTTGTGGGCCGAGAGTATTCCATCCCGAGGATGATTGGACTCGTAGTATGCTGGCATTCCAACCCGATGGTTAAGGGCCTGGGGTATTCCATCCTGATGGATGATTGGACCCATAGTAGTTATTGTATGTGTAGGAGTGTGGGCATTCCAACCCGATGGTTGAGGGCCATGGGTATTCCAACCCGATGGTTGACTGGACCCATAGTATGCTGTTCATTTCTGTATATGTATGGTTGTATGTGTGTGGGTATTTTGAGGGTACTCACTAAGCTTTCAGGCTTACAGTTTCAGTTTATTGTTTCCGATACATCAGGAGATCGTGGCAAGGCAAAGGCGTGATCGTACCGCTCCTCACTTTTATGATGTTGTTTCTGGGATACTCTGATAATAAACTATTTGGAAACCTTTTTGTAATAACTAATGGAACTTGGGTTGTTTTTGAAAGCTTAAATTAGTTTTAAATTTTTGGGTGTTACAAACTTCACCTTGCTTGCCTCAGATCAAGCACATATTTCGAAGATGGATTCGATCTTCTCGAACCATCGGGTTAAGGCAATAACTCCTCCATTGTCGTCGAAGGATTTTGGTTTGGCATTCATGAAGTCCTTATAGGAACACTCCTTTTGATGTCCCTGACTTCCACCATGACTTTGAGAATCGGGTCCACCTCCAGATCCACCAGATCTGCCCTGATGTATCTGCGACATAGCAGCAGCCACAGCAGCCGTAACTGCCGCCTGGAACATAGTTGGGTCGAACTGAGGAGGTGGTGGCGTTGGATCAGGTGGGGGATTGTTGTTCTTCCTGACGGGTCTCTTTCTGGGAGGCATCTTCTTCTAAAAATAATCAGAAATAAGAGGATAGTAAGTCCCCTAGATTTTTAGAAGCAAAAGATATATAAAACAAGATATATCTCAGCCTGATAGATAAAATGTTCTACTAATCGATATGCAAGGAAAAGTTACTAATACAAGTAAATTATCGCTAAGAAGAAATATGTAGCAACACTTGGAATGAATCCCTGTACTGTATTCGACTCTAGCTAAAATACTCCTATAGTATTTTAAGTTGTATGTTTTGTTCTACTGATACTTGATGTATATATACTTGGTAAGTTTTAAGCTTGCTGCAACACCATAGTCACTCCCAAGCACATGTTGGTCATGTCTCGAATAAATATAGTTGATCAGGCTATATTGATCCTAGACATGATTACATAACTGCCCAGGTTTAACTGCAGTGTCCAACATCCAAATACTTTTGTTTCGTTCTACTCATGTTACTGTTTCTGGTATGTATGTATACTTGTATACTTCTTATAAAAAAAATTTATATTTTAAAAGTATACTTTTAGTTCAGAGCGCTTCAGCCCCTTAGTGATTATAGTTGTATACCATGTAAGGTTCGGTATACTTAGTTCACTATAAACAATAGCTCTGATACCAATTTGTCACACCCCCAAACCAGAACGGCGGAAACGTCCGGGGGTGGAAGACGTGATATGTAGCATCACAACAATTGTATCATAGCAATCATAGTAAACACAACCAATACATTGAATACATATATGAAAAAGGTTTACATCGGTTTGATTCTAGTTTTTATACATCAAAAGTATAATCAAAAGAAAAGACGTGACTCTAACGCTCCGTCTTCGCAAAACTCTGAGCGAGGTACCTATCTACTGATTTCGTGATAATACAAGCAGTTTTGAAAGAGTATCAGCATAAAGCTGGTGAGTTCATAAGCGACGTTTTGTAGTGAAACTTGTTGATGTATCTTGTAAAATATTCATATGTTTTCAAGAAAATCCAATATTTTCTTTAGTAAAAGCATGATATTACCAGCTCCCTCTATGAAAGTTTGTTACGGTATTCTTTGTAGTAAAAACATACCAGTTTATATGCTTGAGTATTACTAGTATGTATAGTTTAATGAATTCTGTATGAAAACCTCTGTGAGTGGAATGTTCTGTTTATAAACCCTGGCTACCACCAGTATGTTTAGTATGTTCTGTTCAAAACCCTAACTATCACCAGTACGTGTAGTAGTTTTATTATTTAAAATAAAACCAGTTATTGTATCCCTGGAATCCTCCAGTGTAATGTATAATAGTTCTATTAATTAAAATAAAACTAATGAAGAATGCAATCCCGTAAACCAAAGGTTAGTTTATACTTATTGTGAGTCGTATAACCATGCTTGATATGACCTACTGACCTTTTCGACGTTCTTCATGTGACATCCCCATTTTCACAGCCAGAAAAAGACCGATTTTGTTTATGCTTTATAAAAATCAGAGTACTTCTTTTAATAAAAATGTTGCGGAATTAGCTCCCAGTAAAACATGATAAATACATTATCAAAGCATTTCCGAAGAAATGTATTTTTATTCATTTTAAAACATTTGGGATGTCATCGTCAATGCAGAAACATAAGCATAAACAGAACTTACATTCATTTACACTAGTGATCTACATCTCTTTTAAATCTCTCAGTGTAAAGTAGCTTCATATTGACACCTGTGATACAAATAAGCTTGACTGGGTCAGTTTGGGAAACCTGGTGAGTATATAAGGTTTTCAACCCACAATAATATAATTATTATGTTTAAACATCAAACAATCAACCCAATTACCCATCCCTATTATATTCCTTACTCTTTAAAAATCTACCCTAAGAGTCATCTATCCTGCATTCGTTTATTCCGAAGTCCCTTGCTTCCAGGATTATAAGACAGACACTAAGTCCATAGCTGCCAATGCCCATTCGTAAAGCACTAAATCCATAGCTGCTAAAGTTCATTCATTGGGTACTAAATCCATAGCTACCAGTGTTCATCTAATAGGTACTAAGTCCATAGCTACCCACATTTATCTATCAGGTACTAAGTCCATAGCTACCAACGTTTATCTATCAGGTACTAAGTCCATAGCTACCAACGTTTATCCAATAGGCACTAAGTCCATAGCTGCCGATGTTATTTATTAGGCACTAAGTCTATAGCTGCCAATGTTCACTCATATCATCTTTCATCTCTCATCATTCATCTACCCATGTTTTACCCAACATATTCGTAGATATAAAATACATATACAGTTTAAATTATTTAAAACATGTATAAAATCATTCATCCAACATAAATAGCAAGTATACAAGTTATATGCACACATAGCACGTAATTTATATAAAATATTTTATATCTATGTGTAAGATGAAAGTAACTATGCACTCACTTGATAAGATGGTGATTGCGAACTCAGACAGCGCTTCGCTTCTTAAAAAAATAATTTCCTTCGACGAAACCTAGTATTATTACCACTAGAGTTTAGTCTATTATTCGCCGAGACTAATTAATAGTCTAGCTATTATTACTATTATATAAGCGTTAAACAATACTTATATAACCCATAATAATAGCCCAAGTACTTATTATAAGTTCCTAATAACGCTACTATAATTAAATAAAAGCTATATTAAAAATAGCGTAGGTGTAGCTCACTTACAGCGGGTTTTATAGAAAACCGGGCTTTGCTTGGAGCAGCGTTCCCGAGCTGAAAAGCTCTTCTTCTCGGATCCGTCGAGCACTCCGGGGCTTCTGCCTCGTGCTAGGGAGGTTCGCTAGGCTTTTCGGGGGGTTTCGGGGCTAGAGAGAGGTTCTAGAGAGAGAGTAAAGAGAAGAAAGAATGAGAAATGTGTGAAGAAAATGAGGGTGGGGGAGGTTCTATTTATAGGGTGAAAAATGGTTGAACTTGGTGCCACATGTCACCATCTAGTGGCAAGACTTGGGGAGAAAGTAATGGCCAAGATTGTGCCACATCACCCATTTTCGCACAACACACTTCCGACTTCTAAAATCCGTAACTTTCACATACGACCTCCGTCTTTAACGTTCTTTATATCCACGTGTAGGTAAAAATAAGATCTACAACTTTCATTTTGACTCCGTCGCCTAATTCTCGACCGATCGTAAATTTAACACTACGAGGAGATTATACTGTTAAATGTCCGCGTAAAATTCATAACTTCTACATACGGACTCTATTTTCGTCTGTCTTTTTACCGTTGAGTTCCTATTAATGAGATCTTCAATTCTCATTTAGGTTGCGTAGGCCAAAAACCGCTCGATCTAAAATTCGAGTTTCGGGTTGTGCACTGCTAAGCCAAATCTTAGAAAATTCATAACTTCCTCATACGAAGTCAGATTTGAGCGTTCTTTTTTTGTATGTTTTCGGTTTAACGTATACTACAACTTTTGTTTAGATTTCTAAGGCTAAAAAGTCCTCCATCGTAAATTCACTATTTAGGTCTCCCGGTGTCGTGCCGGTTTTGCCATAAAACTTCGACGTACCATAACTTCTTCGTTATAACTCGGATTTCAACGTTCTTTATATGTACGGAATCCTTGAGACGTATTCTACAACTTGGTTAAGATTATTTATTCTAAATAATCTTTTGTCAAAAAGTCGTTTTCGACCCCTATTATCTCTAAATTGACTAGCCCAGATCTACGGGCGTTACAATTATCTCCCCCTTAGGATGATTACGTCCCGGAATCATCAACGAAACAGGGCTCACATGATGACTCCATACGTTATCTCTTCATCCTAAGTAATAATCGTAACTTTGATGTTTCTTCGAACGAATATCTAACTCTAAGACTTCTTGATTGCAGGCGGTGCTCGATCTTGCACTTGCTCCCTATCTCACGTTAGACTCGAAATTATGACCTTTAAGTCACAATCTCGATCCTTACTGGAGACTGCTTCTTTTTCTTAACAAACCTAAGATAAGTTATTTTATTACTAAAATGGAACGATGTGTCATATTCCAATGACCTATCATCGTATGCTGCAATGCTTAGACTCAGGTCTCTTAGAGTCTTCCAGAACAGACTATACTTTCCTTCATGTTCTAATCTCATCTTAAAAGGTAGCATTTCTACCTACAAGCAACTTTTCACGATACCTTTACTGATCGCTTTTTATTTCAATCTTCCGTTTTAAGTCAGATGCTACATCGAACTTGATTCTCTGAACCACATAACATACTCAGCGTAATTGGACTCAATTTGATATGACCACTAGGGTCGGAATAACAATCATCTTCTTAGTCATTACCGAAACGATGGTAACGATATACTTGAATAAAACGAAATCGATTACTAGCTCCTTGGTAACCTTATGACTTTTCCTGATCCAAGTGTGAGTCGTGTGCTTCCGGTAGTATAGGCCTCTACTACCATTCACACCTACTCATACTCGTCCCAAGTATTGTCTCGCAGCTTTCCAAGTTACTATCACAAAAACAATTTTAACACATAAAAATGTGTCCAAACAATCATAAAATTTCCCATAGACTCTACTAGGACTTCTTCCATGTGTATCTTCAATCATCAATTCTGCTTCAACTCGGTTGGTGATGGAAATGTCAGACGATGGGATAACTTCATGGATTATACAAAAAATCTTTCTTTCTGCTAATCGAAAGTGTACTTCTCCCGTACTAGACGTATTATTTCTTATACGCATTCTAAAGGAAAGATATCACTCTTACGATATCTTCCGATAGGTACCATTCAATATCGTAAGACTTCTCATTTCCTCCATTTACTCAATTCACTACGAGTCTTCACCATGATGTTCTACACACCAAAGCATTCTTTTGGTGTATCGAGACGAGAATATAGATAGAGTAAGGTTTAGACGCGTATTCCTCCTTATTACTTCGAAAAATTACATGCCAGTTCTAATATCGTAATTAAACGTTTAGAAATCTGAACACATATTGTTTCCAGATCCGGTCAGCAACAGACCATAGATCCGATAAAACGATAGCATAATAAAGCATCACAAATCATTTAGCACATAAAAGAAATTTAGACATTTTCCCTAAATGAGCTAGTACCCGTGTCTATTCAGGTGTACTTCCTAAAATATATTAGACACACTCCTCACGATCATTGCTTAGCATTCTAAGTTTAAGTCTAGAAATAAATCCTTATTCCTAGTTCGCTTAAACTAATGCTCTGATACCAACTGTGACATCCCCATTTTCACGGCCAGAAAAGACCGATTTTGTTTATGCTTTATAAAAATCAGAGTACTTTTTTTAATAAAAATGTTGTGGAATTAGTTCCCAGTAAAACATGATAAATACATTATCAAAGCATTTCCGAAGAATTGTATTTTTATTCATTTTAAAACATTTGGGATGTCATCGTCAATACAGAAACATAAGCATAAACAGAACTTACATTCATTTACACTAGTGATCTACATCTCTTTTAAATCTCTCAATGTAAAGTAGCTTCATATTGACACCTGTGATACAAATAAGCTTGACTGGGTCAGGTTGGGAAACCTGGTGAGTACATAGGGTTTTCAACCCACAATAATATAATTATTATGTTTAAACATCAAACAATCAACCCAATTACCCATCCCTATTATATTCCTTACTCTTTAAAAATCTACCCTAAGAGTCATCTATCCTGCATTCGTTTATTCCGAAGTCCCTTGCTTCCAGGATTATAAGACAGACACTAAGTCCATAGCTGCCAATGCCCATTCGTAAAGCACTAAATCCATAGCTGCTAAAGTTCATTCATTGGGTACTAAATCCATAGCTACCACTATTCATCTAATAGGTACTAAGTCCATAGCTACCCACATTTATCTATCAGGTACTAAGTCCATAGCTACCAACGTTTATCTATAAGGTACTAAGTCCATAGCTACCAACGTTTATTCAATAGGCACTAAGTCCATAGCTGCCGATGTTATTTATTAGGCACTAAGTCTATAGCTGCCAATGTTCACTCATATCATCTTTTATCTCTCATCATTCATCTACCCATGTTTTACCCAACATATTCTTAGATATAAAATACAAATACAGTTTAAATTATTTAAAACATGTATAAAATTATTCATCCAGCATAGATAGCAAGTATACAAGTTATATGCATACATAGCACGTAATTTATATAAAATACTTCATATCTATGTGTAAGCGTTAAAAAAATAATTTCCTTCGACGAAACCTAGTATTATTACCACTAGAGTTTAGTCTATTATTCGCTGAGACTAATTAATAGTCTAGCTATTATTACTATTATATAAGCGTTAAACAATACTTATATAACTCATAATAATAGTCCAAGTACTTATTATAAGTTTCTAATAACGTTACTATAATTAAATAAAAGCTATATTAAAAATAGCGTAGGTGTAGCTCACTTACAGCGGGATTTATAGAAAACTGGGCTTTGCTTGGAGCAGCGTTCCCGAGCTGAAAAGCTCTTCTCCTCGGATCCGTCGAGCACTCCGGGGCTTCCGCCTCGTGCTAGGGAGGTTCCCTAGGCTTTTCGGGGGGTTTCGGGGCTAGAGTGAGGTTCTAGAGAGAGAGTAAAGAGAAGAAAGAATGAGAAATGTGTGAAGAAAATGAGGGTGGGGGAGGTTCTATTTATAGGGTGAAAAATGGCTGAACTTGGTGCCACATGTCACCATCTAGTGGCAAGACTTGGGGAGAAAGCAATGGCCAAGATTGTGCCACATCACCCATTTTCGCACAGCACACTTCCGACTTCTAAAATCCGTAATTTTCACATACGACCTCCGTTTTTGACGTTCTTTATATACACGCGTAGGAAAAAAAATAAGATCTACAACTTTCATTTTGACTCTGTCGGCTAATTCTCGACCGATCTTCAATTTAACAGTACGAGGAGATTATACTGTTAAATGTCCGCGTAAAATTCATAACTTCTACATACGGACTCTGTTTTCGTCTGTCTTTTTACCGTTGAGTTCCTATTAATGAGATCTTCAAATCTCATTTACGTCGCGTAGGCCAAAAACTGCTCGATCTAAAATTCGAGTTTCAGGTTGTGCACTGCTAAGCCAAATCTTAGAAAATTCATAACTTCCTCATACGAAGTCAGATGTGAGCGTTCTTTTTTTGTATGTTCTCGGTTTAACGTATACTACAATTTTTGTTTAGATTTATAAGGCTAAAAAGTCCTCCATCGTAAATTCACTATTTACGTCTCCCGTTGTCGTGCCGGTTTTGCCATAAAACTTCGACGTACCATAACTTCTTCGTTATAACTCGGATTTCAACGTTCTTTATATGTACGGAACCCTTGAGACGTATTCTACAACTTGGTTAAGATTATTTATTCTAAATAATCTTTTGTCAAAAAGTCGTTTTCGGCCCCTATTATCTCTAAATTGACTAGCCCAGATCTACAGGCGTTACACTTCAGGCGTCGGATACTATGACATTTGACACCCCAGGCATGCCTTCCTAACTGTAGCTAGCAGTTCAGGTGTGGGATTGTCAGTCCCGAATAGATCTATTCAAAAATCTCACGCTCTCCCTCCAGGAGACTCTCGTTATACTGTGATCGGATTTAATTCAGTACACCTAAGGGTACCGTTTTGAAGTAGAGTCTCACAATTATGTATTAACTAGTTTACGTGTAGTTCTGTAGTGATCAACTGTATATGGAAATAATTATACTTAAATAAATATTAAATGTTGTACTCTCATAGTAATGTATACCATAAACTAAATCTGTCATAGTTTATATGTTTAGCAATGTGTAACTCGGTATTCGTAAAAACTGTGTATTGAAAACCCCAAACTATACCTATTATAGTTTGCATGTATATCGTGTACTTGGTTCGTATATTGATCGGAAAACTATGCAATTATGATTGTATGTTGGAAACTTCCCTTATGCTCAACATAGTACAAAAGGGATAAAATATCTAAATATTTTATAAAAATGTGAAAATCGTTTGTCTATATCAATTGCATAAGTTTTATACTTGTTGAAATTCTTTTGTTATAGTTCACAAAATCATTTATGTTTGGCTTGTATTCCCCCCCCTGAAAACGTTTAAAAACCATAAAAGAGTAGGGCTATGAACTCACTGTTAGCTGTGTACAAGCATCGAATTCACAGACTGAATGAAGACCCTCGAGTTGTAGTGTGGCACTCAACGGAATCCTAATAACAATTAAATACATAAATGTATCTAAATTAGCGATTTCGTTAGATAATGTGTTAGGAAAACACTTGCTTTCGGTTAAGAAATGTTACCGCGACTTGATCGAATCAAGGAAAGTGGGTTTTCAGTCAAATGCACCACTAAAGAGTGTGTACGGCCGTGAATGGGGTTTACGGCCGTGAACAGGGTTTACGGCCGTGAACAGGGTTTACGGCCTTTGAAGATTCGATGAATGTACGGCCGTAAACTCAAGAACAGGGTTTACGGTCTTTGAAGATTTGAAGATATGAAGTGTGTACGGCCGTAAACTCAAGAACAAAAACGTTGGATTCCGATGAAAATGCGTTCTAAATACTCCGAAATGACTCCCAATGGTCATTCTTGATGATTTCCGGAAGAATATGGGTGTTTTAGGAGTTTACGGTCAAGATTCTAGAGAGAGAAGGAGAGAGTTTTCAGCCAGCAAAGCCCAAATGAAGGGTAGGGACTCGTATTTATAGGGGTCTTCGTGGTCGGTGGTGGGGGGTCCATCCGACGCTGGCCGTAAACGAGTGTACGGCCGTACACGGGTTTACGGCCGTAAACTCACTCAGGCCGGAATTTGTTTGATTTTTCGAGAGATTCGGCTTTTTGCGTGATTTGGTTCCGACTCACATATATAAATTTAATTATATAAAACTAGATGATTTTCTAAATCATGAAGTTCGACGGAAAATTAATAAAATTCAAATTTTTATTAACGGAAAACGTATAACGGAAACGGAAAAAGTTTCGGGTTGTCACAATGGCGAACACCGATCCTAAAGGATTCGACGGTGTTCATATGACATGGAACAACTGGCCACACACAAAAGTCAAAGCCAAAAAGTGTGTCATCCCTTTCGCCTCCTCAATCTCTTTGATGCAAGATCTGTTCAGCTGTCCTCAACCCTTTTTGCCATGTTGACTTCTCTGCCCTCATCCGGATCTGCGTCTTTAGTTTCCAACGAAACCACTTACCTCATCACCTTTCTGGTAACTCTGAAACCAACGTTCCTGCAAAATTCTACCCTCAATGGTGGGGTTTGTTTCGCTTGGGACACAGGTTAAGGTTCATGAATTAGGGTATGCTGATATATCTAACGTTTATGTATTTTGAGGGCCAAAAGATATGATTAAAGATCAGGTTTTGGATCAGCCAGGGCAGGGGTTTCAGAAAGTGGTATATGGGTTTAGATGAATACGATAAGAGACCAATGTGTGTACGTATGTGTGAAATGTATCTAGGTTTTTCTTGAGGAAGAAGACAATCGGTTGTGTCTGTGTGAGAGAGGGTGGATATTTTCTCTTTTGTTTTTCTTTTTTGACTTCTGTAATAAAAGAAATTGAAAAAGGAAAAATACCAAAGGCAAATATGTCTTTATAAAAAGTTCTAAAAATTTTAGGCCAAACTCGCAATAAAATCATATTTTTGGACCATTGGCGTGAGTCCATGCCTTTTTGGACCAAACTTGCGAATTGTGACATAAAACAAGGACCATTCTTGCAATTTTATCTTATATATATAAGTGTTGGTTGATGTTTTCTCCGTAATTTTAATTTTCCACTTTTTCAAATAATAATTTTCATTCCAAAACGTATCACTTTTTAAACTTTTATCCTTTAGTTCAAAGAGCATATGTAATTTGATTTTCTTACGGTTAGGCAGCATACAACTTTTTGAAATATCAATTTGAACTATGGTTTACTAACTTTGAAAAATTTCACTTTCATCTCATTGATTTTCTAAAATTTAATGTTTACCCCGTCCACAAATAATTACCATCCTCCAATTTTGTAAAATATCAGATCCATCCTTCCGTTTTGAACTTTATAAAATATCGTTTTCACCCATTGACTTTATAACCTTTTGTGTTCACTTCCGTCATATATAATTAGATTTTCGTTGAAAACATTTGTTTGTTAGCTTAAAAAAACTAATTTATGACATGCTTATTTTTATGAATCCATCGGTATAAATTCGATGTGGTCAATGTTTATATGTAAATTTAGAAATATATTTCTTTAATTTTTAGAAATATTATTTGTTTTTTTAATGTACATGTTCATATAAATTCATATTTCTTTATGTTTTGATATAAACTTTGTGTACGCTTCCATTCTTATTTTTATATACGTTTTTTATGTATAACTCGGGTCACATATTGTTTTGTTCCATGTATATTGGAACTTTTATTCGTTAATTTTTAAAATAAACTTACTAGCTTTTTTATGTCCATATATGTTTAAATTTGAGTTTGTTTATATTTCGACATAACTTTTTTTTTTATATTTACCTGTTATTTTTATATGTGCTTCATACGAATACGTCGAGTCACATATAATACGTTATTATTAATATAATTTTAACTTTATTTCGTTAACTTAAAAGAAACTTTCATAATTATGTTTATTTACATGTCAGCAAAAATTTAAGTTTTTTTTACGTTTCGAATTAAATTTTGTATGCATTTTCACATTTATTTTTATATATGTTTTTACGTATCATGATAAACATTTTGGACGTTGGAACACAACTAATGTAAATAACTAATGAAAGTATGTTTTCAAGAGGAGCGTTGGGGGGGGGGGGGGGGGGGGGACAGTTGCACACGATAAGGGCCTTTTTCCCTGGCTCATCATAAGTCTTTCAGAATATTTAATTTCTTAGGACCGACCTTCTGTGTTTTATGTATGTTTGTCATGTATAGCTTTCGCTACATAGTTCTGTTGTAAATTAAACTCCTCTATGTAACCTTCTATATATACTTGCTACATATTTGCTAAATACCATTTGTATGTTTTACACATGCCACCCAAATATATTGCCGTCGTCGTAACACGCGGCCGACTGGCGGACCGACACATAACACCGCTGACATATAGTTACTTGCTAAATTACAAACCGACATCCTGAGATTATGTGTTCATAAACTAAAAGACGCATTATCATAAATAGCTTGCGAATTCATGAATATACACAATTTTATAATTATTTTGAAAGTTTTACGTGATTAATAAGTTTTTTATGTCGAAAAAAACCCAAATTAGATAATATAAATATTTCTTAAAAATATACACAAAATAAGGTGCAGCTCAAATAGTTAAGGTGTATATTTTCTTAGGCCACGATCACCTGTTCATAATTCATCAAGGACAATTAAAGAGCTTTTTTTTATGGTTCCAACTTCCATATAAAATGTGTCTTTCATATGATTTAAACTTACAATATAAGCTTTGACAACCATTAACCATTGTACTATGATGTTTTTTATTTACATTTTGTATCTAATCTGGTGAATTCTTGTATAATTCGAGCACGTAGTTAAAAAAAATTATTTTCTTTTTGTTATAAATATAATCTTGTGAATTCAAGGTTTTTTTGTTTGTTTTATTTTTTGTTTATCAGTAATTTTGGTGTTTATTTTTTGATAAAAAATAGTAAACACATTCTTTAATTGCCGGTTCCCTCCATCTACAAGTAGTACCTTTGAATCCATATTTTTTTTCTCTTCAAGGATAACCATCCTTCTTAGGTCAAACCTAATTATTTTATGATTCAGACGGTCGGTTCGTCAGCAACCAATTTGAAGTTGAAGGTCCCAACGCTAAAAAAATGAAGGTGGACATTGAAGATTTGGCAACATGGCTCAAAGAAAATTATGCATCAAGAAGGTGATCCTACTATTTTGTGATATGAATTAGATCCAATTCAAGACAATATTTCCTTAAATGCATGAACACTCATTAATTCGTTGAAATTATTCGTCATGGTTTGGAATAATGTTAGGATTTTGATAGATTATGTTTTTATATTTTTTATTCAATAACTTTCCAGATGAAAGTTATTCTAAAGAGTGTGTTCTGTGAAAGACCCTAACTTTCGTACTAAAGACATTGTTACTCCCAAACATGCTACATGCATATTCATAAAAACAATATTTTACATTGATAAAGTGATTTGAAACTACTGAATACAAACCGACTATTACAAAGTGTTATATATTACACAACTACCCATGTTAATATACTTTATTACATACATGATCCCTAAATACAAAAGTAATATTATAACTATTCTAAACCTTCCAACAGTATACGACTATACTGTTTACTTATCTCCTGCAATTGTTAAACATTGAGAGGGGTAAGCGGTGACGCTTAGTGAGTTCAATAATAGATACAATATAATGTTATGTCATATATATACTTCAATATGGCATAAGCAAAGGAAACAAAGAACAACAAAGGCATATGTGAATCATGCGACAAGCTTTCCATATCAATCAATAAGACATAACAATTTCAATACTTGATATACATCAATAACACTTCGGCCCAAATGGCACAGAAGACGTACACTTTCTGATTAAACATTTTGGTAGATTTCAAGCTTTCAGCCATGTCTAACCTTCTGTCAATGCCATAGATTGAAGTCATTCTCTTACGAGACATGTTCTACATGGCCAGAGGCTACATACCAATACCACTGTGAATCTAAGTGCTTTCACTGATCACATGGCCAAAGGTACAACTTTGCTATCAAAATAGCGGAAATAATAACACGAGATGATAACATGGAAAAGCACATAGCACATATAACACATAACATACAATTGTTCCTATATATTGAACTCACCGTGAATTAATCGAATAATGATATGACGATTCAGGCAGCACTTCGTTTCTATATATGACTTTCTTTGACGAAACCGAGGATTTTAGTTAAAATCTGGACTTTACTCGGGCAGAGTTTTGACTGGAAAAATGATTTTCTCGGGAACTTCGGGGCGTCGGGACTTGCTTCGGGTTTTACGGATGATACCGGGACTTTAGGGGGGTTAAAAGTAGCTTGGAAGAGAGTAAAAAGTGAGAAAGAGTGAGAAATTGTAAACTAAAACCGGAGAGCTTCGATTCCTAATTATATGCTGAATTTCGAGATTCACGACGTGAACCATGCTTATTCACGTCATGAGGTTTGATCCCGGTCATCCCCTAGGCTTGCCGTGTGTCTTCTAGGCTCGAAACACGTCGTTCACTGAGTTCACATCGTGAACACTGTGTTCACGTCGTGAATGCAGTCAAATTCTCGAAGTTTGTGCTCCGAACTTCAAAAATCCATATATTTTGCATACGAGCTCCGTTTTTGACGTTCTTTATATCCACGCGTAGGTGAGATTATGATCTACATATTTCATTTAGACTCTGTCGGCTACTTTTGACTTTATTTTTAATATTATATTAATATTAACGGGCCTAGACAGGAAAAGTCCGTTAAAATTTCATAACTTCTTCATCTGACGTTCGTTTTCGTCTGTCTTTTACCGCTGTACTACTATTGAAGAGACCTTCGATTCTCGTTTAGGTTGTGTCGGCTAAAAATTACTCGATCTTTATTTCGAGTTTTTAGTTGTCTACTGTTATTCCGAAACTTAGAAAAATCATAACTTCCTCATACGAAGTCAGATTTGGACGTTCTTTTTATGGAAATTATCGGTTTAACGAATACTACGACTTTCGTTTAGATTACTAAAGCTAAAAAGTAGTTTATCGAAAACTCACTTTTTACATCATATGGCGTCGTGCCGGTTCTGTCGTGAAACTTCAAATAGTCATAACTTCTTCGTTATAACTCTGATTTCGATGAGGTTTTCGCCTAAATGTTTCTAACGAGATTCTTTACAACTTTCATTAATATAATTTTACTTATTTTCAAATTTTATATTTTCGTTAAATTTCAATATCTGACTTTTGATTGGAATCTCATAAAACTTCCAATATTTTCCGAGTGATTCTAAACATAGTTTTACTTCATTTCTAGTAAAAACTATCTGTTAGAACTCAACGCTCAAATTCATATAATATTTCATTATATTTTAAACTTTTAAAATTACATAACACGATAACTGAATGTGTATGTTACAAATACCTCCTCCTTTTGAGGATTTCGTCCCCGAAATCATAACGATTTAAAAAAAATGGGGATCTTTCATTCTTATCTCATTCTTATTTCCCAACTATAATTTGGGCCTCGATGATATTTCCACTTAATAAACACTAACTCTACTTCTTTATTACGTAGATCAATCGTTTTTTCGTTCACGATCTCCTTCTTCAATCTTCTGACTGGAATTTCGTCACTACACAAGACATGGTTCTCTGAACCAATCAACTCACTTCGCAGATTTATATTAATCGGACTTGATTCTTTATGACCAATAAGGTTTGAACGAAAATCATCTTCTTAGTCATCACCGAAACGAAGGTAATGACATACTCGAACAAAAACGGAATCAATTTTCTAGCTTCTTGGTCACCTTGTGACTTTCCCTGATCCAAATGAGAGTCCTGTGCTTCCGGTAGTATAGGCCTCTACTACCATTCACACCTACTCATACTCGTGTCAAGTATTGTCTCGCAGTCCCCAAGTTTTTATCTCCTAAAATCACAAAACGATTTAACACATACGAATGTGTCCAAATAATCTTAAAATTTCCCTAGACTCTACTACGACTTATTCCATGCATATCTTCAACATAACTGTGCTTCAAGTCGGTTGGTGATGGAAACGCCAGATGTGACAACCGTCAATTTTTGGCCAAGTCAAAGTCAACTAAAGTCAACAAGTCAAACCGGTCAACTCATCTAACCCTTGTATATTAGGGTTTCCATCATGACTCTTATTGTACCTACTCGCAATCTTAACATAAAGTATCACTTAGATTTTTCACGTGTTCGGAAATTCTAAACCCTAATCAGGGTAAGTGATGAATCTACTCGATAAACCATTATTCCTTAACGCTCGGGGGCATATAAAAATCATAACAAGACTTAACGAGGTTTACAAACCTTGAATTACGGAGGCAAACACTCAAAAGGGTCACAAAAGAAGTCTCTCCCAATCTCTTCCACTCTAACTCTCCCAAAACTCTCTAAGTAGGAGAAATCGCTACAAGTGTGTGTGATCTCTCCCAAATCTCTCCAAGTATGTGAAATCTCTCCCAAATCTCTCTCTGTATGAGAAATCTTTCCAAGAATGTGAAATCTCTCCCAAATCTCTCTCTGTATGAGAAATCTCTCCAAGAATATCAAATCTCTCCCAAATCTCTCTAAGTATGAGAAATCTCTCCAAGAATGTGAAATCTCTCCCAAATCTCTCTCTGTATGAGAAATCTCTCCAAGAATGTGAAATCTCTCACAAAACTCTCTCTATATGAGAAATCTCTCCAAGAATGTCAAATCTCTTCCAAATCTCTCTAAGTATGTGAAATCTCTCCCAAATCTCTCTAAGTATGCAAAATCTCTCCAAATATGACAAATCTCTCCCAAATCTCTCTCAAAATTTCTCTCAACTTTTTATAATCACTCGGGGCATCCCGACCCTCGAATTTGACGAAAACAGCTCGAAAACGGAAGTCTACGCGAAAAACAGCCTTAAGGAGCCGAAACTCCTCTGAGGAACCGAAACTCCTCATAGGAGCCGAACCTCTTAGGAGTCGAACCTCTTAGAGCCGAACCTCCTGAGAACCGAAACCCTATCAACCGAAATGGACTGAGCGGTCGGTCTATTTCGGTCCTCTGACAAATCCGAACCGAGACTCTCCCCTTCCCACCTTCGCCCCGAGAGGGCTTGACCTTCGGTCCGAGAAGCGACCCGCGCAGCCGAACCTCCACTCTCGGTTCCCATGCACTACCGAGCCTCGCCTTCGGTTCTAAGCTCCTAAGGAGCCGAACCTTCGCATCCTCGGCCAGAACTTCGGATTTTGACAGTTTTTACCCGGTTCCCAATATTTTTAGCGTTTTGAGCCCGTTTTTCGAGATTTTAACACGAGATTTTCACCCAAAATCATATTTTAATATATAAAACCCCTTATTTCCTAATTAATCACGTTTTGGGTCATAATCCTTATCCAAGAAGAGTGGGTGGGATATTATTGGTGGAGTGTTGACTTTGCTTTAGTGTATGACACAAGCAACCACCCATACCCACTCCATGACCAACCCACACCCCTTCCCACCATACCTAGTCACTTCCTTGTACTTTTCCATCAATCTCCAGCCATTCCCACGTCCTAAGAGCTGGACAACCCATCCTCTCTCCTCACACTTCCTTCATTCTCTCATTTTTCCTCCAAGGATCACACTCCAAATTCTCTCACCATTCTCTCTTAATTTCGAGACTTCCAAGGCTGATCATCAAGCTTTCTTCCACTCTTGGTAAGTATAATTCATTCTTCTTATGATTATTACACATCCTTCTACTCAAAATCATAGGAATCTTACACAAACATCGTCACCTTCATGTTAGGTTCTCGATTCATCAAGGCATCTTCTAAGTGTTCTTCAGTTGAACACTTCTCTTCTCTAGCATCCATCCTCTAAGAACACATAAGGTGAGTTCATACCCCTATCTTTTCATGTTTTTCTTAAGTTTTAAGGGGGGGGGGGGATACAAGTTAAAACACCAAGAACACAACTAAACTCATTTAACAGCCTTCATCAGAAAAGTTCAACTCCATTCACGGACTGTTTTGGTCAACTTAAATATTTTATTTTTCAAAACTGTATTTGGTGCAAATAGTTCAGGTTCATACCTTTAAAATGACTATTTGCACATCTCCATACGATTTTTCTACGATTTATGGTGATTTTTACAAAATTGCCTATCATTTCATAAACAAATTCGGACCAGTATGTGAATATGAAGATTTTAACACAAGTTAAAAACTTCTAAAATTCATAATAAAAATTATGAATAAACTAGACACATTTTGGGAACTCTCAGAATTTACGGAATCAGTTTTTGACTTCGTATGATTTTTCTAGGATTTTTCTAAAACAGTGTATAAAAGTAAAAATCTAGATAACAGCTTATAACTTTCATCACACTTTGTAACGTGTTGAGCAAAGTATTAATATTCGAAGATTTCATATTTTACATGTGTTTCTTGTTGTGGTATAATTATATAACAGAAAATACTCACTGAATTGTAAGAATCCTCCATTATTACCATTAGTACAAAAATAAGGCATGATAACACATAGTTATATTTTGCTATACATTCGACTTACATAGAAAAGGGTCCTTATACATCACAAATAAACACGCTAGAACTATAATTGATATAGTTTAGGTTCACTACCACTACCACTATTTGATAAACTATAATATGCATAATTCAGGTTCACTATCACTACCACTATTTGGTGAATTATGATATGTATAGTTTATGTTCACTACCACTACCACTATTTGATAAACTATAATATGCATAATTCATGATCACTATCACTACCACTATTTGGTGAATTATGATATGTATAGTTTATGTCCACTACCACTACTTGACGAATTATGATCAGCATAGTCTCGGTCTTTGGTTTTTAAGACTACATTCTATCTAGCATTGTTAGTTTTCAGCCATAATTACTAAGTGTATATGCTAGGGTTATATAGAACTTAGTCATGATCGACTTAGAATTGGTGGGTCCGCTTTATTTCCTATTCCTTGTTTGGTTGTGGGCTAGGGCAGACCCATTACATTCGACGGTCTATTTAACTTAAATTTTATATAACTTATATACACTTAGAGATTATAGAAGGAAACTATAGGAAATTCTAGGATGCACTATTTATTAATATAGAAACTTACGATTCACTCTTTAAGGAAAATATCGGATTTTCTTTGGAAACATATCTCTATTAAGACTACATTACGTCTAGAATTGTTAGGCTTCAGCTATAATTGGTAAGTGTATATGCTAGAGTTATATAAGAATCTAGTCACAATCGACTTAGAATTGGTGGGCCCGCCTCATCTCCTGTTCCTTGTTTGGTTGTGGACCTAGGGCAGACCCATTATATTCAACGGTTTATTTAACTTAAATTTTATATAACTTATATACACTGGGCGATTGTAGAAGAAATCTATGTTTCCCTCTAGGGTTCATTATCGCATAACATAGAAGCATTCATTTCACTAAATAAAGAAAATATTGGATTTTCTGGAAACATACTTTGTTGTTTTTACAAGGAAAACGGTTTCTTTCTCAAACAAAACTCTTATGAACTCACCAACTTAATTGCTGACACTTTTTCAAAACTACTTGTATTCTCAGGAAATTAGTGAAACAGGAAAACCAACAGCATTTTGAGGATGGGACGATAAATCGTCAAATAGTTCATTTTGTCATCATAATGTAATTGATTTTGAAACATGTAAACTTATTCTATGGTGTAACCTTTTCAATTATATTTATGATGGTTGTATTTACTTTGAGCACTATTATACTCGTTGTTGTGATACTATACATGAAGTCCTCCACCCCCAGACGTTTCCGCCATCCTTGGTTTGGGGGTGTGACAGATTGGTATCAGAGCATTGTTTATAGTGAACTAAGTATATCGAACCACATAAGATATACAAACTATAAATGCATTGGGACTAAGGTCTCTGATGTAACATTTTCAAATTACTATACTGTTAGAAATAAATAGTTTCTTGTTAAAAGTATACATGCATGCATACATATTAAGGTCAGCATCATACTTGGACAAAACAAAAGTTGTGATTGTTGAATGGCACGAGTAGGCTTGGGGATGTATGGTCAGGTCTCGGAATGACATAGCCTGATCAACTATGTCTAACCCAGAAGTGATTAGCATATGCCCGGGAATGGTTGTGTTGTTGCAACAAGTCTAAAAACTTACCAACTCTATCTACAAACAAACATTGAAAAATATAAGTCAAACATTAAAATACTATAGGAGTATTTGGTGATACTATAACCAACTTATGTGAAAACTAAAGACCCCTATTAGTAGGACTATGATAACTGAGTACATACGCCAAGGTTATACATAATTAAAGATATTATAGACTCATAATCTATGACTATTGCTCTACTTCCTGTTCCTTGTTTGGTTGTGGACTTAGAGTAGAGTCATTTATTCGAAGGTCTATTCTATCTCAGATTATGTATAACTGGTATGCACTATGTGATTATAGACGTGACTAATAAGGATCACCCCCTATAAGTAATTATAGGATTAGGCGTCTATTAATTATCTCTTCTACCCCTATTCTCGCACGAGCAACATGATAGGTAGATCTTAACGCCCGTACAAAACCTACTTCTACCCATCACCATAACTCCGTCTCAAGGACGTTATTACGAACGATTTGCTTATGGTAACTCTAAGATTACTTAGCGTATACCTCAAGGTTATGTGTAATTAAGAGACGATCGGCTTAGAAATGGTAAGTCCGCCTTAGGTCTTGTTCCTTGTTTGGTTGTGGGCTTAGGGCAACCTTATTAAGTTCAACGGCCTATTGGACCTTAATTACACACAACTGGTATACATTGGGTGATCTTAGGAGTGGATCGGGCATGGAACAAATCACAAGATTACATTCGAGTCATTTCTACTAAATTCATAAGTTTATTTATATAGACCTCTGGTATGAATTGTTTTCCACATTCGAAAAATCGGGAAATACTATACTTAAAAACTAATAATCATTACTAAAAGACTTATCCTCATTACGTCTTTGAAATTCTATAACAGAAAGATGCCGCCTCGAAGGTCTGTTAGACGCACTAGTGGAACGCAAACAAATCCACCACCGCCGCCTCCTCAATATGATCCTGTTATGTTCCAAGTTGCGGTCACGGCCGCGGTGGCAGCTGCTATGTCCCAAATCAGCATTGTTGGTGTAGGACGTACAGGGATCAGTACTAATAACTCCACTCAAGGAGATAGCCAAGGGCGTTCTAGAGAATGCTCCTTTAAAGACTTCACCAATGCCAGACCCGACTCATTCAATGGCAGCGGGGGAGTAATCGATTTGATGCAGTGGTTCGAAAAGACCGAGTCTGTCTTCGAGATCTATGCGTGCCCCGAAGCGATCAAAGTCAAGTTCGCAGCTCGCACTTTCTCCGGCCGGGCCCTTACTTGGTGGAACGGCCACGTTAAGTCACTAACGCTTACAGTGGCTAACTCAATGAGTTGGGAGGACTTGAAGGCAAGGATGCTGAAAGAGTATTGCCCAAGGGGCGAGGTGCAAAAGCTAGAGCAAGAACTGTGGAACCTCAAAATGACAGGCTCTGACCTTGCAACTTATACCGCCCGATTCTGTGACCTAGCACTCCTTTGTCCCGCTATGGTCACCCCGGAAGACAAAAATTTGGAGCGATACCTCTGGGGATTGTCCTCCGAAATTCAAGATAGCGTGTTGGCCTTAAGACCAACTACCTTAGAGAGTGCCAAGGAATTGGCACAACAACTCATCGACCATCGTGCCAGCCATGACACGGCGACAACCACCCCAGATCAAGCAAGATGAGGAAACAACAAAAGGAAGTTCGGGGACAACAAAAAGGACCAACCAACCCATGACTTCACTAAGAAGCAACAGAGCGTTGTTGTTCATGCTGCCACAACCCTCGCCATGCCAGCTCCCATAAATCGATATGCTGGAACCCTTCCGAAATGCAACTAGTGTAGCTTCCATCACACTGGGGCTTTCCGGGAGTTGCATTGCATAAATTGCAACAAGAAGGGACACACTACCCGTTTCTGTAAGGCACCAACACGACCCATCAACCAGGTCCTCGACATTGGAGCAAGCCCAACTTGTTACGAGTGCGGTGAAACGGGACACTTCAAGAGACTCTGTCCAAGGACAAGGAATGCCGATGATGGTGGAAGGGTGCTTGCGATCACCACAGGAGAGACCGCCCCGGAACCGCCCGTAAATATCAGTATGTGTTTCTAACATCGACGTTTAAATTCTAAATTTCTTTTTATTACTAAAACTAGCATCGATTAAAGTATATCAACCATGAATCTCGAGAACACGACAAAACCCAAATAAGTCTTATCATCTATATAAAAACGCAGGGTTTTTACTAGGGAATCTATAATGGCTAGTGTAAACATTATGGTCATATATCATTAAGATTCTATGGACTTAGAATGTGTGATTCCGCCTCATTCCCTGTTCCTTGTTTGGTTGTGGGCTTAAGGCGGGGTCACCCATCCGAATGCCCTTGCAATCTTAATGATATACGACTAGTTCACACCAAGCGACTATAAAAGAACTGGTAGGACTTATATTGCAAATTTCATCCCAATTTGTTGAAACATTCGTAATACTGGAACTCGCTAACTACATTATAGGATACTCATAGTGGTAATGCCAAATATAAAGCAGAGAGCATAAAGACACACATAGAATACTCTATCATTCCAAAACAATAACTCCTTTTAAATCGACTCAGCACAAGTTACAATAAGAAATTCCAAGGACGTCATTTAACATCGGGCGGGTTGTTTCCCCACGATATCAATTTCTTATACTACGAAAAGTTCCCCCATCTTTCCCCCAAATTCTTGAAGTCCCAGTCGAAACACTAATTTCGGGACGAAATTCTTTCTAACGGGGGAATGATGTGACAACCGTCAATTTTTGGCCAAGTCAAAGTCAACTAAAGTCAACAAGTCAAACCGGTCAACTCATCTAACCCTTGTATATTAGGGTTTCTATCATGACTCTTATTGTACATACTCGCAATCTTAATATAAAGTATCACTTAGAGTTTTCACGTGTTCGGAAATTCTAAACCCTAATCAGGGTAAGTGATGAATCTACTCGATAAAACATTATTCATTAACCCTCGGGGGCATATAACAATCATAACAAGACTTAACGAGGTTTACAAACTTTGAATTACGGAGCCAAACACTCAAAAGGGTCACAAAAGAAGTCTCTCCCAATCTCTTCCACTCTAACTCTCCCAAAACTCTCTAAGTAGGAGAAGTCGCTACAAGTGTGTGTGATATCTCCCAAATCTCTTCAAGTATGTGAAATCTCTCCCAAATCTCTCTCTGTATGAGAAATCTCTCCAAGAATGTGAAATCTTTCCCAAATCTCTCTATGTATGAGAAATCTCTCCAAGAGTATCAAATCTCTCCCAAATCTCTCTAAGTATGAGAAATCTCTCCAAGAATGTGAAATCTCTCTCTGTATGAGAAATCTCTCCAAGAATGTGAAATCTCTCCCAAATCTCTCTCTGTATGATAAATCTCTCCAAGAATGTCAAATCTCTTCCAAATCTCTCTAAGTATGTGAAATCTCACCCAAATCTCTCTAAGTATGCCAAATCTCTCCAAGTATGACAAATCTCTCCCAAATCTCTCTCAAAATCTCTTTCAACTTTTTATAATCACTCGGGGCATCCCGACCCTCGAATTTGACGAAAACAGCTCGAAAACGGAAGTCTACGCGAAAAACAGCCTTAAGGAGCCGAAACTCCTCTTAGGAACCGAAACTCCTTATAGGAGCCGAATCTCTTAGGAGCCGAACCTCCTGAGAATCGAAACCCTATCAACCGAAATGAACCGAGCGGTCGGTCTATTTCGGTCCTCTGACAAATCCGAACCGAGACTCTCCCCTTCCCACCTTCGCCCCGAGAGGGCTTGACCTTCGGTCCGAGAAGCGACCCGCGCAGCCGAACCTCCACTCTCGGTTCCCATGCACTACCGAGCCTCGCCTTCGGTTCTAAGCTCCTATGGAGCCGAACCTTCGCATCCTCGGCCAGAACTTCGGATTTTGACAGTTTTTACCCGGTTCCCAATATTTTTAGCGTTTTGAGCCCGTTTTTCGAAATTTTAACACGAGATTTTCACCCAAAATCATATTTTAATATATAAAACCCCTTATTTCCTAATTAATCACGTTTTGGGTCATAATCCTTATCCAAGAAGAGTGGGTGGGATATTATTGGTGGAGTGTTGACTTTGCTTTAGTGTATGACACAAGCAACCACCCATACCCACTCCATGACCAACCCACACCCCTTCCCACCATACCTAGTCACTTCCTTGTACTTTTCCATCAATCTCCAGCCATTCCCACGTCCTAAGAGCTGGACAACCCATCCTCTCTCCTCACACTTCCTTCATTCTCTCATTTTTCCTCCAAGGATCACACTCCAAATTCTCTCACCATTCTCTCTCAATTTCGAGACTTCCAAGGATGATCATCAAGCTTTCTTCCACTCTTGGTAAGTATAATTCATTCTTCTTATGATTATTACACATCTTTCTACTCAAAATCATAGGAATCTTACACAAACATCGTCACCTTCATGTTAGGTTCTCGATTCATCAAGGCATCTTCTAAGTGTTCTTGAGTTGAACACTTCTCTTCTCTAGCATCCATCCTCTAAGAACACATAAGGTGAGTTCATACCCCTATCTTTTCATGTTTTTCTTAAGTTTTAAGGGGGGGGGGGGGGGGAATACAAGTTAAGACACCAAGAACACAACTAAACTCATTTAACAGCCTTCATCAGAAAAGTTCAACTCCATTCACAGACTGTTTTGGTCAACTTAAATATTTTAGTTTTCAAAACTGCATTAGGTGCAAATAGTTCAGGTTCATACCTTTAAAATGACTATTTGCACATCTCCATACGATTTTTCTACGATTTATGGTTATTTTTACAAAATTGCCTATCATTTCATAAACAAATTCAGACCAATCTGTGAATATGAACATTTTAACACAAGTTAAAGAATTCTAAAACTCATAATAAAAATTATGAATAAACTAGACACATTTTGTGAACTCTCAGAATTTACGAAATCAGTTTTTGACTTCGTATGATTTTTCTAGGATTTTTCTAAAACAGTGTATAAAAGTAAAAATCTAGATAACAGCTTATAACTTTCATCACACTTTGTAACGTGTTGAGCAAAGTATTAATATTCGAAGATTTCATATTTTACATGTGTTTCTTGTTGTGGTATAATTATATAACAGAAAATACTCACTAAATTGTAAGAATCCTCCATTATTACCATTAGTACAAAAATAAGGCATGATAACACATAGTTATATTTTGCTATACATTCGACTTACATAGAAAAGGGTCCTTATACATCACAAACAAACATGCTAGAACTATAATAGGTATAGTTTAGGTTCACTACCACTACCACCATTTGATAAACTATAATATGCATAATTCAGGTTCACTATCACTACCACTATTTGGTGAATTATGATATGTATAGTTTATGTTCACTACCACTACCACTATTTGATAAACTATAATATGCATAATTCATGATCACTATCAGTACCACTATTTGGTGAATTATGATATGTATAGTTTATGTCCACTACCACTACTTGACGAATTATGATAAGCATAGTCTCGATCTTTGGTTTTTAAGACTACATTCTATCTAGCATTGTTAGTTTTCAGCCATAATTACTAAGTGTATGTGCTAGAGTTATATAGAACTTAGTCATGATCGACTTAGAATTGGTGGGTCCGCTTTATTTCATGTTCCTTGTTTGGTTGTGGGCCTAGGGCATACCCATTACATTCGATGGTCTATTTAACTTAAATTTGATATAACTTATATACACTTAGAGATTATAGAAGGAAACTATAGGAAATTCTAGGATGCACTATTTATTAATATAGAAACTTACGATTCACTCTTTAAGGAAAATATCGGATTTTCTTTGGAAACATATCTCTATTAAGACTACATTACGTCTAGAATTGTTAGGCTTCAGCTATAATTGGTAAGTGTATATGCTAGAGTTATATAAGAATCTAGTCACAATCGACTTAGAATTGGTGGGCCCGCCTCATCTCCTGTTCCTTGTTTGGTTGTGGACCTAGGGCAGACCCATTATATTCAACGGTTTATTTAACTTAAATTTTATATAACTTATATTCACTGGACGATTGTAGAAGGAATCTATGTTTCCCTCTAGGGTTCATTATCGTGTAACATAGAAGCATTAATTTCACTAAATAAAGAAAATATTGGATTTTCTGGAAACATACTTTGTCGCTTTTACAAGGAAAACGGTTTCTTTCTCAAACATAACTCTTATGAACTCACCAACTTAATTGTTGACACTTTTTCAAAACTACTTGTATTCTCAGGAAATCAGTGAAGCAGGAAAACCAACAACATTTTGAGGATGGGACGATAAATCGTCAAATAGTTCATTTTGTCATCATAATGTAATTGATTTTGAAACATGTAAACTTATTATATGGTGTAACCTTTTCAATTATATTTATGATGGTTGTATTTACTTTGAGCACTATTATACTCGTTGTTGTGATACTATACATGAAGTCCTCCACCCCCGGACGTTTCCGCCATCCTTGGTTTGGGGGTGTGACACCAGACGATAAGATAACTTCAGAAATTACACCAACCGTTCTATCATCCCGCCAATCAAATGTGTACATTCGGATGTACCGTACTCCTCTATACGTACTGTTATTTTATTAGACGCATTCTAAAGGCAAGATACCATTCTTACGATATCTTCCGATAGGTATCATTCACTATCGTAAGCCTTCTCATTTCCTCCATTTAGTCAGTTCACTATGAGTCTTCACCATGACGTTATGTTCACAAAAGCAGGCGTTCAGCATATCGGAACGAGAATATAGATAGAGGAAGGTTTTGACGTGTATTCCTCCTTATTACTCTGAAAAGTTAAATGCCAGTTCTAATATCGTAATTAAATGTTTAGAATTCTGAGCACATAAAATTTCTAGATCCGGTCGGCAACAGACCATATATCCAATCAAATAATACCATATAAGGCATATAATGCTATAACATAAATCATTTAACACATAAAAGCAATTTAGGCATCTAATTCTAAAGTAAGCTAGAGCTTGTGTCAATTCAGGTGTACTAACTAAAATATATTAGACACTCATCTCACAATCATCGCTTAGTATTCTAAGTTTAAGTTTAGAAATCCTACAAATTCCTAGTTCACTTAGACTAATTCTCTAAAAATTTTGAAGTAACTTAATATTTTAAAATACTAGGGTTTATCACTACCCAATACCCCACTTAAATCTTTCCTATGGTTTGTATCCATATATTTACAAATGACTCCGTTCATAGATATTGAACGTTAGACAATTTAAGTCTAAATATCAATATGTGATATTTAGTTCGCTTAAACTAGTGCTCTGATACCATGATTGAAAGACCCTAACTTTCATACTAAAGACATTGTCACTCCAAAACATGCTACATGCATATTCATAAAAACAATATTTTACATTGATAAAGTGATTTCAAACTACTGGATACAAACCGATTATTACAAAGTGTTATATATTACACAACTACCCAGGTTACTATACTTTATTACATACATGATCCCTAAATACAAAAGTAATATTATAACTATTCTAAACCTTCCAACAGTATACGACTATACTGTTTACTTATCTCCTGCAATTGTTAAACATTGAGAGGGGTAAGCGGTGACGCTTAGTGAGTTCAATAATAGATACAATATAACGTTATGCCATATATATACTTCAATATGGCAGAAGCCAAGGGAACAAGGAACAACAAAGGCATATGTGAATCATGCGACAAGCTTTACATATCAATCAATAAGACATAACAATTTCAATACTTGATATACATCAATAACACTTCGGCCCAAATGGCACAGAAGACATACACTTTCTGATTAAACATTTTGGTAGATTTCAGGCTTTCAGCCCTGTCTACCCTTCTGCCAATGTCATAGAATAGAAGTCATTCTCTTACGAGACATGCTCTACATGGCCAGAGGCTACATACCAATACCACTGTGAATCTAAGTCCTTTCACTGATCACATGGCAAAAGGTACAACTTTGCTATCAAAATAGCGGAAATAATAACACGAGATGATAACACGGAAAAGCACAGAGCACATATAACACATAACATACAATTGTTCCTATATATTGAACTCACCGTGAATTAATCGAATAATGATATGACGATTCAGGCAGCACTTTGTTTCTATATATGACTTTCTTTAACGAAACCGAGGATTTTAGTTAAAATCCGGACTTTACGCGGGCAGAGTTTCGACTGGAAAAATGATTTTCTCGGGAACTTCGGGGCGTCGGGACTTGCTTCGGGTTTTAGGGATGATACCAGGACTTTAGGGGGGGGGGGGGGTTAAAAGTAGCTTGGAAGAGAGTAAAAAGTGAGAGAGAGTGAGAAATTGTAACCTAAAACCGGAGAGCTTCGATTCCTAATTATAGGCTGAATTTCGAGATTCACGACGTGAACCATGCTTATTCACGTCGTGAGGTTTGATCCCGGTCATCCCCTAGGCTTTTCGTGTGTCTTCTAGGCTCGAAACGCGTCGTTCACTGAGTTCACGTCGTGAACAATGTGTTCACGTCGTGAATGCGGTCAAATTCTCGAAGTTTGTGCTCCGAACTTCAAAAATTCATATCTTTCGCATACGAGCTCCGTTTTTGACGTTCTTTATATCCACGTGTAGGTGAGATTATGCTCTACATCTTTCATTTAGACTCCGTCGGCTAGTTTTGATTTATTTTTAATATTATATTAATATTATATTTTTAACGGGCCGAGACAGGAAAAGTCCGTTAAAATTTCATAACTTCTTCATCTGACGTCCGTTTTCATCTGTCTTTTTAGCGTTGTACTACTACTGATGAGACCTTCGATTCTCGTTTAGGTTGTGTCGGCTAAAAATCACTCGATCTTTATTTCGAGTTTTTAGCTGTCTACTGCTATTCCGAAACTTAGAAAAATCATAATTTCCTCATACGAAGTCAGATTTGGACGTTCTTTTTATGGAAATTCTCGGTTTAACAAATACTACGAATTTTGTTTAGATTACTAAATCTAAAAAGTAGTTTATCGAAAACTCACTTTTTACGTCATACGGCGTCGTGTCGGTTCTGTCGCGAAACTTCAAATAGTCATAACTTTTTCGTTATAACTCGAATTTCGATGAGGTTTTCGCTTAAATGTTTCTAACGAGATTCTTTACAACTTTCATTAATATAATTTTACTTATTTTGAAATTTTATATTTTCGTTAAATTTCAATATTTGACTTTTCATTGGAATCTCATAAAACTTTCAATATTTTCCGAGTGATTCTAAACATAGTTTTACTTGATTTCTATTAAAACTATCTGTTAGAACTCAACGCTCAAATTCATATAATATTTCATTATATTTTTCACTTTTAAAATTACATAACACGATAACTGAACGTGTATGTTACATTCTGCATGACCATAGTTTGTTTTTTTTTCCTATCTCTTATGTGTACGACACAAGTTTAAACAATATAATCAGTTTCTAAGTATTTTTCTTCTGTGGTATTTATTTTGGGTTTTTATTAATTTATTTTTCTCCCCCATTTTTAAAATAACTTTGAAAATTTAATTAAAAAATCATTTATAAAAGAAAACATCTTTATATCGTCCAATTAAATTATAAAATATAATATCAGAGTTTACTAAAAGATTTCATAACCGAAATGTAGAATTTATAATCTCAGTCTATATATCAACGTGTCATAATAATAAAAATATCAAAAAATTCATGAGAATGTAAAATGCCATGTGCACTCACGTCAGGTTCCTTCTGTTTTGAATGTCTGAAGTATTAACTAAATTGAAATGATATTGAATAATAAAAAGTAGAGACCTTTTTGTGTTGTCCTCATGACCAGAAAATAACTTCGATTGATTATAAAATAGAGATAAATGATTTATTAATATATTATATGATTAATACATTAATGAATAGTAATAATTAATTCAGAATTAATTAGAGCTGATTTGAAATTAATTATGGGTTAATTAGAACCATTTAAGAACCATCTTCATTAAGGTTATTTTCGTCAGCGGTATCAGGTGGTGTCCTCCCTCTTTGAGGTCGAGGGTTTATGTCCCGTCGTGGACATAGGTGGAATTAAGTGTTTGTTTAGGAGAAGTTATATATTTGTATTTGCCGGTTCAAAAAAAAGTATTACCCTAAAAACTCTCTCAAACACAAAACTTAGCAACCTCCATCACCATTTTTTCCGATCACCGTTGTTGCGTCATGAACGATTATCAGATCTCAAACCACCACGATAATCACTACTAAAAACCACTATAGATGTCATAGCCATCTCCATCTGCACAGTTGTCTTCACCTACATCGCACAACCTATTCTCCGCCACTCTCCACCGCCGCTAGTCGCTCCAGATCTACAACCGTCCAGCTCGGTTCGTCAGACCAACATTGTAACCATTCGACACACCAGATCCACAATCGTAGCTTCCAGATCTAAGATATTCCTACCTCCGACATCACTCTAGTCTAACTAGATATGATATTTTTTGTTCGATTTCTCAACTATCACCATCGACGACGGCTCCACCACCACCGCCGCCTCCTTCTCTGATTCCTTCTACCTATAAAGAAATCAAACACTAACCTCATTTCCTCATATAAATATCTCTGGATCTACAATCTCCGATGACAAACCTATGATTTCTGGTAAAAAAAATCTATAATTTTCGGCTCTAGTTTACCTCTATAGATCTACGAGCTTTGGCGACAAATATATGATTTCTACCTCTAGATTTACAATTTACAGCTCCAAATCTATGAGTCAACCCATTTCCATATCTCTCTCCGATCTTCGGTAGAACACCACCAGATTTGCATATGCATCAGGTATATCGATTTTTCTTTTGATTGTGTTTCCTTCTGTTATGTTACTTACTTTTGTTAATCTTAGTTGTTTTACATGCTATTATGTTGTAAATTCAAGTTTGTTTTCTTATTTATTGTAGTATGAATTTAATGTTTTAAATTGTTTATGTTTTATGGTTGCTATGTTGTGAATTGATTTAAATTATGTGTTATTATGTTATTGTTTTCTCAAATTATGTGAATTTAAGTCTTTTTAAGCTATGAATTATAATGTGTTAATATATCAGTTATTGTTTACTTTTGTTATCGTTAGTTTTAACTATTATTAATAAGAATATACAATTTTTAAGCCATGAGTTCATGAGTATTTATAAGTTTTAAGTTGTGAATTAGTGTGTGAACTAGTAAGTTGAGAATATGGTTGTGAATGTACACTTTATGTATTTAACTGTAAATCTATTATATTAAGTTGTGAGTTTTATGTATTAACTTGTGAATTGACTGTATTAAGTTTTTTTTGGGAAAAGGAACTTCCCTAACGAGGGCTTCCGGGCCGGTTTTCGCGCACCGACTAATCCTCAGCTGCAAACATGAGGCTTTGTCTCATGTCTTGGAGTCATTGCAGACGAACCTTCGTGGCCACAAGGGCTGAGTGGTGCCAGGATTTGAACATGGATCAATATGTCACCACAACCCAAGTGGTTAATTTATTGTATTAAGTTGTGAAGTGACTGTATTAAGTTGTGAAGTTTGTGTATTAAACTGTAAATTTATTATATTATACTGTTAATTTTGTACATTAAACTCTTCTTTGACTGTATTAAGTTGTGAAGTAACTATATTTTAAATGTGAATTAATTGTATTATGATGTGAATTTTTTAATAAATTTGTGTTAATTTTTCTTTATGAATTTTGTGTTTTCTTCTAAAATATGATATGAAAGAAGCATTATACAAAAATACGATTTTCTCTAATTTTTAATGAAGTATGTAAAATTCAAATTGTGAATATTGCTTAAGTTAAACTTTGAAAGAAGCAGTCACCTCAAATGTATCATTGTAAGTATTAAGTTCAGAATATGGTTTATTAAACTGTGAATTTATTATACTATGATAAGAATTTTATCTGTTAAACTATGAATTAACAATATTGAGTTGTTAATTTTTTGCGAATTTTGTGTTAAAATAAGAATGATTTATGTATAAATTTCGTGGACTAATTTTCTTGTGAATATATTTATTTTTTTGCGTAGTACAAGTTTTTATAATTTTTTTACATTAAACTCAAAATTAGTAAATTAATAAGTTTATTAAACTGTAAATGTAGTATTTAAGCCTTCAATGCACAACTTTATATATAGATCTGATTTGGGAGAAAAGATGTTTGCGACTGTGGCAAAGGTGGTTTATGGCGATATATGGTGGGGTGGTTCTAGTTGAGTTGGTTTTTACTTCTCTAAATTTGTTAATTAGTGTAAATTTTATAATACTATGTTGTGAATTTTGTGATTTAAACTGTAATATTAGAGTATGAAAATTACGATTTTGCCCCATTCTTACCCAAAAAAAATTAGGATTTTATCTATGTAATAAGTATTCACAATATATTTTTACTTATGAAATAGGGGTTCTTAATCTTTTGTGGTTCTTATTTGAACCACTCCTTATATATATATATATATATATATATATATATATATATATATATATATATATATATATATATATATATATATATATATAGAGAGAGAGAGAGAGCTAGGTTCATATATAAAACTTATTTATTGTGTGAATGTATGGTTAATTCTAAACAAATCATTTGATATGAGTAATTTTGTAATTTTATTAATTAAATTAATTATTGTGTAATATTAATTTACTAGAATTATGATAAGTGATTAGTGATTGCTTATAATTAAGGTGTCCAATAATCTACACGCCGGCCAAGCCATTCTCTTCTCCCATCACCATACCACCATTATATACGATCATTACACCTGCCTAACACCAACCAGAAATGAGGCTGATCTCATCCTTTTTTATGAAATCACTGTCGCCACATAGCAGTGACCTTACATTGGTTTTGTTCTTCGACGTGCAGACATGTATGGGTTTCGATTTCAAGACTTCCAACTCGATTTCTAGATTTAGAATCCAAACTTGCAACTCGATTTCAAGATGGAGAATCCAGACATGAACCTCTTCAATAGATACGTCCTATTTATACCCTTCAGAGTTGCTTCCTACTTGTTAGATGCATTTTATATGCATCTATTAGCACGTTTTTCTCATTATCTTCTTATAAAATGATAACTATTTCCTTTTTTATTATAAATTGTGTGTTTTTCATTATGTTTGCAAAATACTCGTACTACTCACTTTTGTTATGATTTTCAGGGAAAATTAGCAAGGATTGGGAATACGACACATTGAGGATGCATTTAATGGAACTTTGGATGTAAGAATGGAGCATTAGAGCTTAACCAGTGCTAAACGTGGTTGAGGATGCTAGAGAATTGAAGAAAGTATCTTGGAATAAATTTTCAGCCCCTAAAATGTGAAAAAATGTTTGGCATGGGCCGTGCTTCCTTGAAGTAGCAATTTTTGAAATGTTATATTCTGGTGTATGATCTGCAATGGCCAGGCACGGGTCGTGCTTACTCCCATATGATAAATTTCCTGATTTTTCAAGAATGTTACATTGCGTATAAAGGGCACGGCCTGGTCACCCAAGCACGGGTAGTGCTTCATGCCCGTGCTCCGAGAAAAAAGTTTTGTTTTGGCAGTTTACATCATTTAATTATGTACGGACTCTACCCGCTTCTAAACACGGGCCGTGCTTCTCACCAAAGCCCTTATTTTCTACCAGGCCCGCTATATAAATGGGGGATTTCTTCTAAGTCGAACCCTAAGCAACTAAAAACAATTTTTCTGTGGATTCTGAAGTTTTCGGCTGATTTTCAAGATCTAAAGATTGTGGTTTGTCTGGTTCATCTAGTTTAGTAAGAATTGTGATTCAAGAGTTGATTTTTATTTTTTGTAATTCGTTTTTAGCAATGTCAGGCTAAAAACCTTAGATTTTGGTTTTGCAAAACGACTCAACTTTCTATGCAATTAATCATTATGCACGATTTTTTACTGTGTTTACTGTTTAGTTTGATCAGCTTTATGCTTAACTGAACGTTTGATTTTGATTCAATTTTTGTTAGCCACTTTAATTGTTGAAAAGTCATTCCAGTTATCTGATTCGTTTAGATCTGTAATTGACTTCATTAATCAATAAAAGTAACAAATGTTAGATTAACTATTTGTTATGGGTTAACTCTAACATAAAATGATCCAACAAGTGTTTACACTTCCGAGCTTGTGAGAAGTATTGAATTTTACACGGAATTTTACACTGTGCTTAATGTTAGTTTTCTAAATTAATTAAGAGCTTATTTGGTTAATTCAGTAAAAAGTAAATTTTAATTCAAAGAGCTTGTTTTGTTTAAACATTTTAGTAAAAGAAGATTGTTAGAGCTTATTAGTGAGTTTCAGTACCAGTTTAAACAATACACAATTTATATATCGTGTTGAAAGTTACTTGTATGATTAGGATAGTCACCGCGAAACTGAAAATTGTCTTTACCTTCTGAATTTTATTCTAGTATTTAAATTGTGTTTTTCTTGTTTAAATTTTTGTCAAAATTAGTTTTAATCAGTCAACAAGATCCCCCCCCCCATTTTAATTTCTGTTAACTGAGTGAGTCCTTTACGTGAGAGAAGTATAGACCTTAGGACGTGTCCCTGTAGATTCGACCCTGCTTTCCTGTACTACCTCTTAGTGCATTAGAGCAGAATTTTTATTTATATTATTTTTTTGTTAGGCATTGCGACATGCTATTAACACTACTCTTATCATCAATTTTTTTGTAACAATTTCTAAAACTCCTGAATTCGTATCCAACCTTCACACAATGTCTTTGTAATTGCAAACGATGAAATCCAATTTTTAGGTAATCAATAGATTCTAATGATGAAATCGAGTTGCCAATTGGTGATAAAGGAGATGAAAAACCAGTTGAAATTGATATAATGAAATGCAAGTAATCACTTAACTTTGACAATAAATGAGTGTTCTTTCAAAAGGCCACTTAATGTCAATTGTTGGATGTTGATAATTTATTATTGAAGGCATTAATCACAAGTTAGAGTAGTGATGTATCAAAAGTTAGATCAATGGTGTTGTTGTTTTACTACTAGTAGAAGCTAATGTGGTTTTGATGTTGACAACTTTAGTTGTTAATTGTTTGTGTTGTGCTCGTGTGTTACAAAAAAGTATAGTAGGAAAATATATTAAATGGTATTCTTTTTAAATGACTTTAAGTACTATAAAACCATTAAGAAAGTAACTAAGTTAATTAATTACAAGGAATGTAAAAGTATGGGAATAAAAGGAAAACAAAAATAAAAATGTCAATCTAAACCTGTAATTAAATTCATGTAAAAGCCTTACAATCTTTGAATGACTGCTTGATAAAGCATATAAGGTTATTGACCAATTTTAATAGCATGATCCAAGTGTGTTTATGAGTGTGATTGTAAACGGAAGGCTATAAAAACTCAAACATTAGTATGTAGAAATTTATAAAGCGTTATAGAGAACTTTTCGGTCACTTTTTTTAATCGTATCCTGGAAACCCTAGATTCATCCGATTGTTTAATAAGTAAAAAAATCATCAAAAGGTATTCAAGATATTTAAAATATGCGATAATCAATAATCAACAAAATAGAAAAACACTCAACTTGTGATTAATGCCTTCAAAAGGGATTCAAGATATTATTGAAGGCATTAATCAGGAAAACTTGGAATTGTCGATGCTGAAATAAGTAAGACATGATTCAGCACCTATTAGAATCGAAGGCATTGATGAGAAAATCAATATTGACTCCAAAACGACAAGGAAATGAAAACAATGGCTTCTTCCATACATATGTTGTTTGTGTTTCCACTTTCTAGGCTTGGTTCATGTTTTGTAAGGAAACAAAGTATCACAACAATTTTGAAACAAGGGTACTCTAGTCAATGTAAACTTGTTTTTAATTAAAATGATTTTGAAATTATAAAACTAATCATTTTCTAAGTGATTAAAATGGATTTGGATAAATATGATATATAAAAGGCTTATAAAGGATGATATTATATTAAAGATTAGGATGGAAAAATATGATATTTTGTAGTTAACTAAGGATATATAGGAAATTCTCACATAATACATTTTTTTCTATTCTTATTTAATTCATACATGGAAGATTATGATAGAATTAGGTGCTTTTTTTGTTCTAAAGGAATTGGAATTAGATCTAGAAAAAAATTATGTCATGAATTTGAATCCAGTTCTATGTATTGTTGGTTGATAGGAAATGGAATTGGAATTAATTTCAAATTTTGTATGGTTGGCAGGAAATATAATTGTAATCCATAAAAAATGATAAAATTACCCTTTTTTGTAAGTTTTTTCTTAATTTCACTTTTTCTTGTCTATCATACATGCAATGATATTTTATATAAACTATAAAATAGTAAAATCTCAAATTGTTAATTAATCATTCAAGTCAGTTGTAGTGATAGGTGACTGTGGCGGTGTTATTTGGTAGTGGTGGGTGGAAGTAGCGGTGATGGTAGTGGTGGGTGGTGGTGGCAGTGGTGATGGTATGAGTGGTGGTGGTGGTAGGTGGTGGTGAAGGCATGTGGTGGAGGTAGCGGTGGTTGTGGTTGTGGTGGTAGTAAGTAATGGTGGTGACGGTTGTGACGTTGGCGATTGATGGTGGTGGTGGCGGTATGCGGGTGGTAGTGGTAACGGTGGTGGTAAATGGCTGGTAGTGGCGGTGGTGGTGGTGCTGGCAGTGATGGCAGGTACGGTAGTAATGGTGGCGATGGTGGCGGTAGTGGTATGAGGTGGTGGTGCAAGTGGTGGCGGTAGATGGATGGTAACAGTTGTGGGTGAGAGGGGCAATAGGTGAGTAGTAGTGGTAGTGGCGGTAGGTGGGTGGTTGTTGTGGTGGTTGGGGCATGTGGTTGTGTTGTGTTGGTAGTGGTGGTGGTGATGGTAGCGGTGGTAGGTGGTGATGGTGGCGGTGGTCGGTGGTGATGGCGGTGGCGGTAGCAGTGGATGGTTATAGAGGCGGTGGTGGGTGGAAATGGCGGTGGTAAGAGGTCGCGATATGTAACGCTCCAAAAATCACAATAAATTTAAAATTTTTAAAACCAACCATGAATCAGTATTGTTTAAAAAAAGAGTCATTGTTTCAAAAACATTATTTTAAATAACAGTTTTCCAAAGACCCGAGGATATAAAAACTGGAAGATTTGTGTAAAATCCTGGGCTTTCAGGTATTTTCAAATCCTTCCTTTGGTATTTAAATATGTTATTTTAATTCCTTGGAGTACAAAGATGTAGCCCTAGTGGCAAAATGGTAATTTTTTGCAGCATGAGTAGTACGCTGGGAGTACATGTGATTACGCTAAGCATACTAGGGCGCACCCTAGTACGCTGGGCGTACATATATGTACGCTAGGTATACTAATGTCCGGATTAAACCCTAATGTTTAGCGTTTGAGGAGTATTTAAACACTTTTATGGGTCATTTAGCCTCATCCTTTCAGCCTCCAAGCCTTTTCATCGTCCTTAGCAAACCCTAACCCCATAAGAGATTGTTTTGAAGCTTAAAGTGTATTATTGTGTGCTTAAAGGAGAAGGAAGTGCATCAAGGAGTCAAGGAAGGAAACCAAGCTTGTAGATCTTGGATCATCATCTTCTTGGGAAGCTCCAGAAGGAAAATAGTTACTACCTTTATGCTTGGTTTGCTTAGATTTTATCTTGGTAGCTTAATAGTGTTCTTTTGTCCCAAAAAGTTTCATTTTTGTGCATGATTGGTGTTGGACGTTTTGGACTGTCTTTCCAGAGCCTAGTAAGGGTTTTAAGACATAAAAATGAGGTTCTAATGGCTAGAAGTGTCCCATGCATTTGGTATAAGGGTCTTAGTGGATTAAGACCTTGTATTAAGAGCTTATTGGACATCTAAAACCATAAAGTTGGAGACTTTATGACTCTAAGATGCATTTGGACAATGGATCTGAAGTTTGGGCTTAAGTGCTTAAGCCATTAAGTACTTATTGAGATTTTGAACTCTGCGAGTGTACGCCCCACATAAGGAGACGTTCACCCCATGTACTGGGTCACCCACCCTGATGGAGGTCAATGTGAGGTGAGGTACGCCCCGCGTACCATAGGAGTACGCCCCGCGTACACCTTCTGTTAGACTTCAGACTTTGGGCTTCAAGTTATGAGCCACCTTTTGGGCTTAAATGCTTGGTCCCTCATTGGACTTTTGAGTATGAGTGTTTTGGGCTGATTGGAGAGTTGGACGTTTGGATAAGGCCCAATAAGGAGTTAGGCCCAATTTGGAAAATTGGGCCAATTATGAGTCTTGAAGTAATTTGGGCCTTTTGGATCAAAATTTGGACTTCGGCCGTGGCCCAATTAGGGAAAAGGGTAAAGTGGACATTTACCCTAAGTATGGATCCTTAGTCAAGGATGGTAATCCAATTGTTAATTGGATGTTTGTTTTGTGTGAAAGTTCGGGATTTTTGGTGAGCTAGTAGCCAAAGGTTTTCAGTGTGGTTTGACATTGTGAGGTGAGTTTTCCTCACTATACTTAGGGGTTGACGACACCAAGGCCGACCCATTGGTTTGATAACCTAATATTCTCGATATGCTGAGTATGGAATAGATATGCATGTTCGTCTTGATATGATTGTCTGGTAGATCTATAGGACTACCTGTGATACTGTTTGTTTATCTGTATATGATATTATCTATTATATGTCGACATATTGTGTGGGTTGGTTTGAGGTTGTACTGGTCCGTTCTGTAGCCAACAAACCCTGGACCATACCAGATATGAGCTGAAGGCCAGGGAGGGCATACCAAACTCATACCGAGGGCCCATGAGCATTCCAGATATGAGCTGAGGGCCAGGAAGGGCATGCCATAATCGTACTAAGGGCTTAGTGGTATTCAATCCAAGGGCTGATCAGGCCGTGGAGCAAGACAGACATAAGTTGTGGGCCCATGGGGCAAGCTAGACTTATGTTGTGGGCTTAGGGGTAATCCAGTATGTTAGCTGTGGACCCATTGCATGTTGTTATTGTATTTGTGCTATTTCTTATGTATCGGTATTTTGGGGGAACTCACTAAGCTTTGGGCTTACAGTTTTTATTATGTTTCCGGTACCTCAGAGGATCGCGGGAAGGCGAAGGCGTGATCATGCACCTCCTCATGTTTTTGTTTTACGATTTTTTGATTTCTCTGATGTTGAACTTATTTTGAAAACAATTTATAAACAATGATGGCTTCGGGTTTATTTAAAAAAGTTTAAAATTTTCAAGAATATTATGAATGTTACAAGTTGGTATCAGAGCCTTGGTTTGATTGAATTGGAGGAAAAATCCTGTGAATCCAGTCTCAAACTAAGAAAAAGGATTTTCAAATGGTTTTCAAAATACTCAAGTAGTATGCGATGTGTACGATCAGCCGGAGCCAGTAAATAGGCCCTAAACTACCATATTATTATTTGATATTGTGATGTGTTAGAACAGTATGCTAGTGGTAGGCTAGGGATCTTTAGGAATTGCATGATAGAATTGCTTGATTATATGATGTATGATATCCTAGGACCTTTCTTTTATGGAATTCACATTATTACTGTAGTTGCTTAGTGTGTGCATCATGGTTATATATATATAACTAAGATCTTATAGCCTGAGAATGTTTGGTTTGGCCTTATTTCATGTTCTTGTTTGATGAAGGGCTTAGGGTAGGATCAAATATTCGAATGTCTATAGGGTCCAGTGTTATGTATGGCTAACAAACACGAGTATTGTAGGGTGGGTGTAAGTTTCATGGATGAGTTGTGTGGGGTCAGCCGGCCAGTTGTGAGATGTTTAGCCTTTCCTATAGGGAGTGAGGATTGAGTGTATGGTTATGCTTATGAGTATTGTTAGGGTGTTGTGATGATCCTTGAGACAAATACGGGTAGGTGTGGAAGGTAGTATGGTCCCGTACTACTGAAAGCACAGGACCCGTACGCATAGCAAGGAAGTCACAACCCCTAGGGCTTCGTTGGGAGTTGGTTCCCCGATATGATATATGTATTATCTGATATCTTCCTGGTGTATTTTCAATATGGTGACTACGAGACGAGTTGAGATCGGATTCGGATCGGGATCAGGGGCTGATACGCAGATTGGATCAGATGAGTTGGATACCAGGATTAGGAGGATTATCCATGAGAAGGTTATGGCCATTGTGCGGGACCAGATACCAGAGATTTTTGGGTCTATTTAGACCATGATGATGGAGTTCCTTGATGATAGATAGGCAACAATTGTTGACACTGCTGCTGCTACAGCCTCTGCAGCCGTGGGCGCTGCGGGTGTTGGATCGGGTTGAGTTTTTCAGTATTGGGATTTGACAATATGAAGCCCTCGACTTTCGATGGGGTGCAGGATTTGATCATTGCCATGAGATGGTTATCTGACGTGGATGGATGTTTCTTCACTTGCTTGTGCCCTATTGACCCGAAGCTCAGGTGCACCCTGAACCTTCTGAGGACCGAAGCGAAGGATTGGTGGAGGCTCGCTACCAGTTCCTCCTCTGCTGAGCAGAGAGCTGTTGTGACTTGGGAGTAGTTCTATGAGTTGTTCCGCTCCCGATATGTGCCGCTAGTGGAGTGAGAGAGGTTGGCCCAGGAGTATCTGGACTTGAGGCAGGTTACTAAGACGGTGACGGAGATCACCAAGATGTTCACAGAGAGGGCTATGTTTTGCGCTGAGTCTGTTGCATCTGAGTAGGCTCAGATGACCCGTTACTTGAGCATGCTCAATACGGAGATCAGACAGTTTGTTTCAAATGAGCGCTATGGTACATTGTTGGAGATGTAGGAGGCTGGCACGCGGCATGAGATTGAGATTGATCTGCGGACGAGAGAGCAAAGGGCGGCCCCGACGCATTCGCAGCCTGCACCAAAGTGGTTTAAGACCGCCGATGTCAAAGCTGTTGTGACTTGGGAGTAGTTCTATGAGTTGTTCCGCTCCCGATATGTGCCGCTAGTGGAGTAAGAGAGGTTGGCCCAGGAGTATCTGGACTTGAGGCAGGTTACTAAGACAGTGACGGAGATCACCAAGATGTTCACAGAGAGGGCTATGTTTTGCCCTGAGTCTGCTGCATCTGAGCAGGCTCAGATGACCCGTTACTTGAGCATGCTCAATACGGAGATCAGACAGTTTGTTTCAAATCAACGCTATGGTACATTGTTGGAGATGTAGGAGGCTGTCAGGCGGCATGAGATTGAGATTGATCTGCGGACGAGAGAGCAAAGGGCGGCCCCGACGCATTCGCAGCCTGCGCCAAAGTGGTTTAAGACCGTCGATGTCAAATCTGGGGGCCGGAAGGGCCGTACTTGTGGCAAGTGCGGCAAAACGCATGAGGGTGCTTGTTGATCATCATCTGGGTGCTACAACTATGGTCGGCAGGGCCACATGGCGAGGGATTGCCGCCAGCAGGCTCTAGTACTCAATTATAGGATTTTTATCATTGCAACCAGGTTGCCCATGTGAAGGAAAACTTCTCATCTCTTGCCGCTAGGCCGGTGCAGGTTCCAGCGCCAGCTACTTTGAGGATCATAGATGGGAGTCGGGGCAGGACGGAGTCCCCGAGGGCTCGAGGTCGCGCTTTCCAGCTTTCCGAAGGGGAGACCAGAGCAGCACCAGATGTTTTGACTGGTATGTTTCCATCCCTAATTCTATTGATTATGTTTTGTGTTATGCTTAAGTTCGTACCTTTGGTAGGTACGTTCCTAGTGAACTCCTTGCCTGCTTTAGTGTTGTTTGACTCGGGTGCGATTCGGTCCTTTGTTTCTCGGTCATTTATTATGGAGTTTGCCATGCCCATTGGGGATTTAGATTGTCCGTTGCGAGTCTCTATTGCCACCAAACACAGGGTTTCTGCATCATCAGTATATTAGGAATGTGTTCTGGAGATCTTCAAGGTATCCTTTCCAATCGATTTGATCCCTATTCCCATGGGGGACATCTGCATGATTGTGGGAATGGATTGGCTGAGCCGTTTTGGTGCTATGATTGATTGTGAGGGCCAGCGCATGGTAGTTCGAACCCCAAGTGGGGGAGAATTGATTATTTTTGGAGAGGGTACCAGGATGGGTTCAAGATTTTGTTTTGCAACCAGAGCTCGACAATATATTCAGCACGGGTGTGCGTGTTATTTGGCGTATGTGGTGGATACGCGGGTTGGGGGTCAGGTTTTAGTTTCATAGGTCCCGATGGTCAGGGAGTTTGCTGATGTGTTTTCGGAGGATTTACCCGGTGTGCCTCCTGAGAGGCAGGTCGAGTTCAGGATTGATCTTGTGCCAGGTGCGGCCCCTATTGCCAAGGCATCGTACCGTTTGACACCGCCTGAGATGCAGGAGCTGTCATCTCAGCTGCAGGAGCTGCTAGGCAAGCAGTTCATCTGACTGAGTAGTTCTCTGTGGGGAACGTCGATTTTATTCGTTAAGAAGAAGGATGGTTCATACCGGATGTGCATCGATTACCGGGAGTTGAACAAGTTAACGGTGAAGAACCGATATCCCCTTCTGCGGATTGATGATCTCTTTGATAAGTTGCAGGGAGCATCTTGGTTCTCCAAGATAGACCTGAGGTCTGGGTACCATCAGGTCAGGGTGAGAGAGGAGGACGTGGAGAAAACAACGTTCGAACTCATTATGGGCATTACAAGTTCGTGGTGATGCCATTCGGGCTCACCAATACGCCTGTGGTATTTATGGATCTGATGCATCAGGTATGCATGCCGATGCTCGATCGTTTAGTTATCATGTTTGTTGATGATATCTTGGTGTATTCAGAGATCAGAGAGCAGCATGAAGAGCATCTTCATGAGCTTCCGGGGGTGTTGAAGCGAGAACGGCTGTATGCCAAGTTCTCAAAGTGTGAGTTTTTCTTGCGAAAGGTTCAGTTCCTTGGACATCTCGTTAACCAGGATGGGATATTGGTCTATCCGGCCAAGATGGAGGTTGTGATGCAGTGGGACGTTCCGAAATCTCCCTCGAATATCAGAAGTTTCTCGGGATTGGAAGGATTCTACAGTAGATTTATTCAGGATTTCTCCAAGATTGCAGTACCCCTCCCTCGCCTGACGAGGAAGGAGGTGGATTTCCGGTGGGGCCCTGAGCAGCAGTCAACATTTGAGACCCTTCAGCAAAGGCTCTATGAGGCCCCAGTTTTGACCCTCCCAAAGGGAATTGAGGATTTTGTGATTTTCTGTGATGCGTCCATCACTGGGTTGCAGGCGGTCCTCATGCAAAGAGGACGAATGATAGCTTATGCTTCGCGATAGCTGAAGCCACATAAGTGGAGGTATCCCACGCATGATCTTGAGTTGGGGGAGGTGGTTTTTGACATGAAGATTTGGAGGCATTATCTTTATGGGGTCTGTTGTACTATATACACGGATCACAAGAGCTTGAGAAACATTATGGAACAGCCGAACCTGAACATGAGGCAGCGCAAGTGGTTGGACGTAGTCAAGGATTATGACTGCGAGATCCTTTACCATCTAGGTAAAGAGAACGTGGTGGCCGATGCTTTGAGCCTCAATTCGGTCAGACATTTTGATGGGGTGTCGTGGATGAGGATATCCGTGGATTTTCCACTTGTGGATTGATTAGGGAGTCCTAGGACAAGCATGTTCGGGAGGAGAATTGGAAGGTTGAGAGGATCAGGGGTGAGATCACCAGATTTTTCCCGGATAGTCGTGGGATATTGACCCGATGCGGTCGGGTATGGGTTCCTATTTCTGGTGGGATCAGACATATTGTGCTTGAGGAGGCTCATAAGTATCGTTATTCTATCCATCCGGGGCCACCAAAATGTATCGGGATCTGAGATTGGGCTACTGGTGGCTGTGCATGAAGAGGGAGATCATTTAGTATGCTGAGAGGTGCTTGACCTGCAGGATGGTCAAGGCCGAGCATCATAGGCCGCATGGCAAGCTGCAGCCTCTGGAGGTTCCCATGTGGAAATGGGAGCAGATTTCGATGGACTTCATCACCAAGTTGTCGAAGATGGAAAAGGGTTTTGATGCTATTTGGTTCATCGTGGATAGATTGACCAATAGTGCCCATTTCCTGGCAATTCGGGAGAGCTCATCGGCCGAGAAGTCGACCGATGTGTATATTCGCAAGAATGTTTCTCGCCGTGGGGTTCCGGTCTCCATTGTTTTAGACCGTGATTTTGGTTCACCTCCCGTTTCTGGCAGAAGTTCCGTGAGGAACTGGGCACAAGGCTACACTTCAGCACAACTTATCATCCGCACACCGACGACCAGAGTGAGGGGACGATAGAGACTCTTGATGCTATGTTGCGAGCCCGTGTCATTGATTTTGGTGGGAGCTGGGACTCGGCGACATGGTGTTGCTGAAGGTCTCACCTTGGGAAGGTGTGATTCGCTTCAGGAAGAGGGGGAAGTTGGGTCCCCGATATATTGGGACATTCTGGATTATTGCTAGGGTTGGCAAGTTTGCCTACAAATTAGATCTTCCTGAGGATCTCGGTCATATCCATAGCACTTTCTATGTTTCGCAGCTGCAGAAGTGCGTAGTTGATGAGGATGCGGTTGTGTCATTAGAAGATATTCAGGTTGATGAATGCCTGAACTATGTTGAGAGACCCGTATCCATTCTGGAGAGGAAAGTAAAGGTTTTGCGAAGTAAGGAAGTAGATTTGGTAAAGGTATGATGGCAACATCGAAGGGTCTCCAAGTGGACCTGGGAGCCAGAGGCTGAGATGTGGGAGCATTACCTAGATTTGTTTGATGCAGCAGACTTCGAGGATAAAGTCTAGATCAAGTGGGGGAGAGTTGTAACATCCCGGGATTTCAAGTATTTTCAAATCCTTCCTTTGGTATTAAAATATGTTATTTTAAGTCCTTGGATTACAAAGATGTAGCCCTAAGAAGCCCTAGTGGTAAAATAGTAATTTTTGGGATCGTGAGTAGTACGCTGGCCGTACATGTGAGTACGTTGGGCGTACTAATGCCCGGATGAAACCCTAATTTTTAGGGTTTGAGGAGTATTTAAACACCTTTATGGGTCATTTAGCCTCATCCTTTCAGCCTCCAAGCCTTTGCATCGTCCTTAGGAAATCCTAACCCCATAAGAGAGTTTTTTGAAGCTTAAAGTGTATTATTGTGTGCTTAAAGGAGAAGGAAAAACATCAAGGAGTCAAGGAAGGAAAGCAAGCTTGTAGATCTTGGATCATCATCTTCTTGGAAGCTCCAGAAGGTAAAAAGTTACTACCTTTATGCTTGGTTTTCTTAGATCTTATCTTGGTATCTTAATAGTGTTCTTTTGTCCCAAAAGTTCTCATTTTTGTGCATGATTAGTGTTGGACGTTTTGGACAGTCCTTCCAGACCCTAGTAAGGGTTTTAAGACATAAAAATGAGGTCCCAATGGATAGAAGTGTCCCACGTATTTGGTAGAAGGGTCTTAATGGATTAAGATATTGTATTAAGAGATTTTTGGACGTCTAAAGTCATAAAGTTGGAGACTTTATGACTCTAAGATGCATTTGGACCATGGATCTGAAGTTTGGGCTTAACCGCTTAATCCATTAAGCACTTATTGAGATTTTGAACTCTGCGAGGGTATGCCCCACGTAAGGAGACGTACTCCCCGCGTACTGGTTTAGCCACCCCGATGGTGGTTAATGCGAGGCGAGGGTACGCCCCACATATGCCATCTGTTGGACTTCAGACTTTGGGCTTCAAGTTTAGTGCCACCTTTTTGGCTTGAATGCGTGGGCCTTCATTGGACTTCTGAGTATGATTGTTTTGGGCTGATTGGAGAGTTGGACCTTGGAATAAGGCCTAATAAGGAGTTGGGCCCAATTTCAAAAATTGGGCCAATTATGAGTCTTGAAGTAATTTGCGCCTTTTGGATCAAAATTTGGACTTAGGCCTTGGCCCAATTAGGGAAAAGAGTAAAGTGGAAATTTACCCTAAGTATGGATCCTATGTCAATGATGGTAATCCAATTGTTAATTGGATGTTTGTTTTGTGTGATAGTTCGGGATTTTTCGTGAGCCAACAACCGGAGGTTTTTAGTGTGGTTTGACATTGTGAGTTGAGTTTTCGTCACTATACTTAGGGGTCGATGGCACCAAGGTCAGCCGATTGGGTTGATAACCTGATATTGTTGATATGATGAGTATGGAATAGATATGCATGCAAGTCTTGATATGCTAGTCTGGTAGATCTATAGGACTACTTGTGATGCTGTCTATTTATCTGTATATGATATTATCTATTATATGTCGACATATTGTGTGGGTTGGGTTGAGGTTGTACTACTCCATGTTGTAGCCAACAAACCCTGGAGCATACCAAATATGATCTAAGGGCCAGGGACATCATTCCAGACTCATACTAAGGGTTCATGAGCATTCTAGTACGAGTTGAGGGCCGGGAGGGCATGTGATACTCGTACTGAGGGCTTAGTGGTATTCAGTCCAATGATTGATCATGAAGGGTACCAAGCCAGACATAAGCTGTGGGCCCATGGGGCAAGCCAGACTTCTACTGTGGGCTCAGGGGTAATCCAGTCTGTTAGTTGTGGACCCATTCCATGCTGTTATTATATTTGTGTTATTTGTTATGTATCGGTATTTTGGGGGAACTCACTAAGCTTTGGGCTTACAGTTTTGGATTATGTTTCAGGTACCTCAGAGGATCGCGGGAAGGCGAACGCGTGATCGTGCACCTCCTCATGTTTTTGTTCTATGATTTTGGGATTTCTCTGATATTAAACTTATTTTGAAAACAATTTGTACACAATGATGGTTTTGGAAATATTTAAAAAATTTTAAAATTTTCAAGAATTTTATGAATGTTACACTTTGTACAATCTCGCCTTCGCCTTCCCATTATCCTCGAAAGTATCTGAAACCATTAACCAAAACTGTAAGCCAAAGCTTAGTGAGTTTCCCCCAAAATACCATACATAACCAAACAGATAAACGAGCAATAGGCCTAATCAGTCATCAAACTAGAATGCCAAACTATACCAGGTTTGTTGGTCTGACCGCCTTAACCTAACTGCTCATCTCGAGCCTCCGTGCCTACAACATATAGCCGGCCCGCACCAGGTATATTGGCCTACAGCACAAAACATGACCACCTCAACCCAAACAAAACACAACATGTCAACTTGAAAACAATCAAGGATCATGTAGGCACATAATACAGACAAACATCAATCATATAGCTCACTACCGCCTACTAGTCCTCACATAGCATATAGTCCTGCTACCAACTAAACTCCATGAAATGTGTAACCAGAGGTGAGATAGGCACCCAAACAGGTGATCCTACTCTATAGCCACAACCAAACAAGGAACAGGAAAGAAAGCCTAGCTCAAGAGATCTTTGGCTATCCTACATGACCACAGATAGTCCTTAGGGTACTCCACCAGATGATAACCAACAAGTACAAATAACATATAGTTCTACAAATCACTACAGCAATGAAACATACTCGATATCAGGATACAGATCTAACGGATCTCCACAACATAACTACATACAAAATATCAACAAACCAAGGAATACATGGCCATATATAATCAGAGGTGAGATAGACACCCAGAAATGTGATTCTACTCTAGAACCACAACCAAACAAGGAACGAGTAAAAGAGACTAGATCAAGAGTCCTCAATTTATCCGACATGACTATATAAAGCCACTAGGCATCCCTCTACTAAAAAATAAACAAACTAGTGGGCCAACATTAGTGCCTTTGACCCACAGGTAGAGTAAGGAAAAACTCACCTCGATATGCGCGTAGGTCACCACCATTGTAACGAAAAACTCTACGAACTTCAACTCACTTCCAATCACCTATAGGAAGATACTTGATTCAATACCCAATCACAGGTCATAGTCACTTGTAACAGTGACTACCTCACATGAAATGACGATTAGTGTTCCACATAAAATGACGATTAGGGTTAAGTAAGGACACTTCACCCATTAAGGACTTATACACGTAAGAGTAGGACTGATTAAGGTTTGACCTAGTCATTCTCAAGTATAATAATAATCCAAGCAATAGCCCAAACACGTGCATTTAGTTAATTCATTAAGTCCAATACTGCATTTAGTTAATCATAAGGAATTATCGAGTACAACTTAAAGTCCAATTGATAATTCAACGCGGGTCCTAACAAAACTCCAAAACTAGGATTTCTTGTCCACGATGCATTCCTTCAAGTTTTTTGGGCTCGAGTCTAACAACCACCACCCACTGCCACCACGGTGAGTGGTGGTCAACGACGACGGTACCGCGGCAGTGACCACCTCATAGTGACGGTGGTGGTTTTTGAGTGATAAATCCATAAACCAAACACACACACACACACTAGCACCTAAAAACACACAAAGACACCCAATACAGCAACCAAGATGGTGGCAGACGGTGGCAGCAACCACCTCACGGTGGTGGTGGTGGTTTTCTTCGGTTTTTCCGGGAAAGCAACACCCCTACACAACATACATCTGAAAACACAAACTCATGTGAAATACACACAAACACAACCACCCTCCTGGTGGCATGCGACATTCGGAGAAACGACAGCAAAAGGGACAACCGTCCGGAGCGGCGACGGTGGTGGGACGCGGTGTAGCAACAAAAGAAAACAGAGAAGGTGGGAGGGTGTTGCGCCTTAATTGGAGAAAGGCAATAGCGGCCACAAGGTTTCTGTTCTTCCGACCTCCCCAACTGTCACAAAGTCGGGCCTCGTCTTCGCCGGCAGCAGGAACAACAGTGGTCGCTCGGTGGTTCTAAGTAGTAACGAATGGTGATGGCAGCGGTTGGAGATAGGTGGGATAAGGTGGCGGCTGATAAAACATTAGGGTTAGGGTTGTAGTGATCTAAAAGACGAGAGGGCAAGGGAGAGGGTGTTGGGTTTTAGTCTCGCCTCCATCTTTCAATCTTAATTTCTTTTTATTCACTTTTAGCCCCCCCCCCCCCCCCCGGCCCCCACCTCACCACAAAACATTTTCAGATTAAACCTAATAATTACCAAAAAAAACCCCAACATCCACGATTTTATTCATACCTAGTCCGAAAGTAACACTTTAACCCCTGGTTTCCAGAATTTATAACATTTAATTTCTGATAGTGAACACCCCATCAAATTAATACGAAATTAGGGATAAATTAAAAATAAATAAATATGTATCGAGGTTCAAACTTAATTTTTGAAATAGGATGTTGCAATTCTTCCCCACGTAAACTCGATTTCGTCTTTGAAACCTGTCTCGGTCTGACCATTAAAATAACACCAGTACATTTCATATGCTCCCATGATTAATATAACCAAGTGGATTATACCAAACACTCCAAAGAAAACGTCTTCGTATAAGTTCCTTAATACATGACGAGAGAATCCCACACCTTATTTGAACTCAGCAATTCCTGAAGTCTGACACATCCTGCACCTTAACCGAACAAACCGAAGACCCGTAGATTTGGTCAGTATGAGACTTTCTCGGCTAACCACTGACCTGTTGAACGATGAATCACGGGATCCTTGGCCAACCGACATCAAGTTACCATTGCATAATATTTAGCACTAGCACAACAAAACCACGTGATCACATACTAAACTAGACCAAGCTTCTAATCGGTTCTAACAGCTCTAACCTGCTATCCACTTGACAATGCTCAGGCCTACCCCTTGGTTTACTAACCACAACAACACTCACAACCAGGAATAGGTAGAAATATGTAAGTCCCCAAAATGCTTGTGTATCAATCAGATCCGTTTGATGGTGCGGAATCCGAATCAAACGGATGATGTCAGATCAAATAGAAGAGAAGGAGAAGAAGAAGATGATGAATCTTGTATATATTGATATGAATGAAGATCCGGATACAAGATTCACACACACTAACACACACTCTCTTTTCTCTCTCTCTAGAACACCTTCAAATACACACACATAAGCTCCTCTAGACCGTACACTCTCTTCTGTTCATCAATCCCTCCTCAACCACCTAACACACACATATATATATATATATATATATATATATATATATATATATATATATATATATATATATATATATATATATATACTTGGGGAATATGGGCCATAAATGGGTTTACGGCCGTAAACACCCATTGGGCCGTCAAACAGGGTTTACGGCCGTAAACGCCCACCTGGCCGTAAACCTGACCGTAAACTCATAAAATATTACATAAAAATACAATTGCTTAGAAAAGCAAAGTATCAACCATAATTTTGACCCAACAATCTCCCCCTTGGTTTATAGCTTTCTTTTCTTAATTGACCCAACAAGCTCCCCCTAAAAAGTAGTTGGCTTTTCTTGTCAATCTTAATTTTTATTTTTGTTTGGTTTTCAAAATTTTTAATTTTTTATTTTTGTTTGGTTTTCAAAATTTTTAATTCTCCCATAATATTTAAATTAGAAGAAAACTATGAACAAATTTAACAAAAAAAAATGATATCTAACTTTAAGAGTGATTGGGATCAAAGTTTTTAGACAACCTTTATCCGTTTATCAGTACCTCTCCCTTCATGAATAGATCTGGTCAATTGCCGGTATTGTGGTCCACTTAAACACGAGAGATTGTGACAAAATTAGGACATACTATAAGTGACAAGACAATGCGATCCTAAGTTCCTAGATAATATTCCTTAAGGACCATTCAGCTGACGACGACCAAAGATATTGTTGTCCACCTAAATTGAGCAGCGAGATCTACAGACAACCTAGTGATTGTTCAATTTTAAATGTTAGAACATGTTTCCCGCTTCCTGACATACCCCAATAATCAGGAACTTCCAAAGTACTCCTTACTTTAGGTGAGCAGAAAATTATTATGAAAGAAGTAATATTTAGAGTGCATATGCTATAAACCCAGGTCGGATCTCTTCCAATCTCGCATAGGGTGAAACATATGACTAACCAGATTTAGAGGGATTGAGAAGTAGAATTGTGCATATGCTGTGTACCAGGTCGGATGTATTTCAATCACGCAAAGGAGACAGCATATGACTAACAGACAGGAAGAATTGCATAGATAGAAGATGCAGAGAAATAGAATTGCATATGTTGCAGTCCAGGTCGGATGTATTTCAATCACGCAGAGGAGGCAACATATGACTAACAGAAAGAAAGCAAGAAAATAATTTTCTACAGACCTACTTTATCGGAATTCCCCAGTCGCCCCATCAATACCGGAATTAAGGACAAAGTCCGTACATCGAGGAAGAGTTAAGCCACGGTTCTAGATACATATTATTTTAGTGTGACCGGTGGATTATCATGTATATCTCCCTGCTCAACCTATCTGAGCGTCGTATTGTCAGGCTAAATGGATCTATCTAGGTCAAGATTTTTCAAGTCTCTAGATTCCTTAAGTTCATTAATGCCTAGTCAAGTCCATTTTAATCTTTCGTGCCTACCAGCGCATCGAACACAGAGCCTAGACAATTCAGATTCAGTCCCTTACACAGATTCAGATTGCATGTTATCACATGATTATATCACTTCCCAAAACATCTCCCTCAAGCACTTTTCATTAACAACATATTTTTGATTTTTTGATTTTTTTAATGTTTTTGGATTTTTGAAAATTTTGAAATTTTGTTTTGTTTTTATTTCTCCCCCTAAGTTTGTGCATAGGAGAGAAACGAAAGTAAATGCGCAAATTTAAACTATCGTAAAACAAAAATTAGTCTTTAAAGCGAATCAGCTTAAGAAAAACTCAGGAGTATAGAGAAGAAAACTCAAACGCGTAATCTCCGAACAGATCCGAAATTCTTCATGTCATTAAGCACTAACCCCGTTTGTGATCTCTTCCTTTCTTCCTTTCCCGCAAAGGACACATACTCCCAAACAAAGTTATGAATGTTGTACAGTTGAGATATGTCCCCTATCATGTGCCTGGAACAGCCACTACCAACAAACCGAAGTATGATGATATGCCTCCATAGCTACTCCGACACAGAGTGGGATCAGTTGGTCTTTGGAACCCAGACAATTTTGAAACTGGGTTGACCTTTTTCATCCTTGCATGTTATTCTCTCCCATGACATATCCTGTTTATCACAAACAGAAGATGAAGAAATATTAAAATCGTTAGAGGATTTGGGAGAGTGAGCCTTTGGAACCCATTTGTTTTTGGGTTTAACCCATTTCTTTTCGATCTGATGGGTGGCTTAGTACTTGCTTTGGATCTTGACGTCCGCCGTTGAGATGACTTTGACCTAACCGGTCTTTGTTTCACTGGAGCATCTTTTGGATTGGGCTTCTTGGCCGACATTCCCTTCTTGCCCTTGGGATTCGGATTCATGGCCTTGTGGGTTTGATTATTGGTCTTCTGCACGTTCCAGTCACCATTGTCTGAACGTGACCTTGAGGGGTTTCTTTTGGAGTATCTCCCTCTTGGCGCGTTCTGCCACTCTTGTGCATAGTAGGGAACGTATGCGCGATTAGGACAATTTCTGGCAATGTGTCCAGGTGTTCCACAGTGAAAACATGTCTTTTTCTTCACTGTGAAGTTGTTTCTTCCTGCCCCTAGTGGCGTATCCTTGCCTTGTCTCTTATTTTTCCCACAAGAACAATTACAACAGTCACTCTGTTTCACTCGAATTGGTGGCCTGTATTTCTCAACAGCAGGTTGATCAGAAGCAGCTGAGTTCGAAGCAACAGATTCGAAGCTCAAGGAGATGTTGGTTTGTTCAATGGTTTTCTCCTTGTTCTCATCAGACACACTCTCTTCAACTGCTTGCTTGGATTGGTTTAAGGATTGATCTGCATAGGAAGTAGAAACATTAGTATTTTCAACATTAATAATGCCTCCTGATACAAAACCAGCTGGTTTGCCATAAACCATGAATGGTTCGTTGGCAATCTCCTCTTTAGTCAAAGGGTGATACTGATACGTGTGATTGAAAGGAGGAGGCACTTTATCGTATCATAAACCCTTTTGCTGGTTATGTTTGAACTGCAGGCAATTGTCAATCATGTTGGCAACTACCTCGCTTGATACATCAAGCCTTTTAAAATCAAAATTTGCTGTTTCAAATTGCCCTTTTAATGTATCAAGCTCAGTAATTAACTCAGCATTCTGTCTCTTGTTATAATCATAATGTACACATTTGATACTGTAGTCTTCCTGAAGCTTCCTAAAGTCTTTGGTTTTTGCTTCTAATTCAGCCTTCAGGGGTTTCTGTCCTTTCCTAAGTTGATATCCTTCGTATCTCAGGTCCTCAACTTCTCCTTTTAATAAATCAATTTGTTCATGAAGAATTTTAATCGTATCTTCACAAGATGGAGTACGTGAAACTTCATTAACCGGGATGTTTGTGGAACTCATTGTTTTTCCACACTTCAAAGCGTCGAGTTCTTCAATTACAGCAGCAAGACTAAGACGATTGAGATCTTTTGTCTTCTTGATGACATCCACGTTCATATATCCCACGACTTTGGAAGTGCATTCAATAGCTTTTTGTTTATCTCAGATTTAGTCAAGAAAATCCCAGCTATATTCATCTCAGTAGTAAGTGTAGTAAATCGCTGCAACTGAGCTTCCAGGGTTTCTCCAGGGATATAATCGAACATGTTGAAATTTTGTCTTAACATATCCTGACGACTCTCTTTCATGTCTTCAATTCCCTCGTAGACCTCAAAAACCATTAAAAGTCAAATTTAAAGAGTCAAGCTTAAAAGTCAAACTTAAAAAGTCAAACTTAAAAAGTCAAACTTAAAAGTCAAACTTAAAAGTCAAACCGAAAAGCTAAATTTGAAAATTTAAAAGTCAATCGAGAAAATCAAAGTTTAAAGTCAAAGGTCAAATTTTAAAAGTCAAAATCAAAATTTGAAGTAAAAAGTCAAAAATAAAAGTTAAAAATTAAAACCTAAAATTTTTGGAAGAAAAAGGAATTTAAAAATAAAAGAAATTGATTTTTGGTTTAAAAATGTAAAAAATTTGAAATTGGAACCGAGAAGGACGCCTTATGAATTAAATGTGAGAGGAGTGACACAAGGAATCAGCTAGTCGAGTTGGGTAACGCGCTGAGTTTATGAACCAGAGGTCCCGGGTTCGATACCCGACACCCTCAATTACGCTTGGATTTTTTTTAGTAAAGCGCTGATGCGAGCTTCGGATGTGCGAGGCCGAGATTGCGATGCGAGGACGAGATGTAATCTGAGGCGAGAACCGTAAGCTTCGACCGTACACGTGCGATGCGATGCTGACCGTGAACCACGGACCAAACACGTGACCGTGAACTTCGGACCGTAAGCTCGCACTGTAAACCTCGGAGGGCCGTAATCTCAGACCGCAAACTCCGGGGCCGTAAACTCGGGTCGTAAACTCCGGAAACCCTAGCTGCTGGCCGTAAACGCCGCCGCCCCCTCACTGGTTACGACCAAAAACATCGATTTTTGCCCATTTTTGCTCCAAAACTAGATCAAAAACCCGTTTTTATGAAAAACGCGAAGAACAAACCCCCCCCCCCCCCCTAATTTTAAGAGATCTATCCAAAAACGCAAAAATCTTTCAAAAATAAGATCAAATAAGCTCCAGATCTGACAAAATTGATTGATACAATCCAGGCTCTGATACCACTTGTAAGTCCCCAAAATGCTTGTGTATCAATCAGATCCGTTTGATGGTGCGGAATCCCAATCAAACGGATGATGTCAGATCAAATAGAAGAGAAGGAGAAGAAGAAGATGATGAATCTTGTATGTATTGATATGAATTAAGATCCGGATACAAGATTCACACACACTAACACACACTCTCTTTTCTCTCTCTATATAACACCCTCAAATACACACACATAAGCTCCTCTAGACCGTACACTCTCTTCTGTTCATCAATCCCTCCTCAACCACCTAACACCTATATATATATATATATATATATATATATATATATATATATATATATATATATATATATATATATATATATATATATATATATATATATATATATATATATATATATATATATATATATATATATATATATATATATATATATATATATATATACTTGGGGAATATAGGCCATAAATGGGTTTACGGCCGTAAACACCAATTGGACCGTAAACAGGGTCTACAGCCGTAAACACCCACCTGGCCGTAAACCTGACCGTAAACTCATAAAAAATTACATAAAATTACAATTGCTCAGAAAAGCAAAGTATAAAACATAATTTTGACCCAACAAAAGATCCCAAAGAGAATAAACTAGCGCTACCAGGTCGCTGGGTCATGGTTCAAACTTCTAAGTCCAAATCAAACAAGAACAAACAAGGAAATCTTCATCATAACCCTCGACCTGGGCTCCTATCACCCTAGGGTCTAACATGCGAGAGAACCTTATAGATTCCTATCACAACTAAAACTATGACAACTTGGCGGAAACATGACATCTGATGAAGAACCCGATGCAAAAACAAAAGGTTAGACTATCCCACGAAGATTCTAAAACGAATAAATCTAGCTGAGAACTAAATCTTGGCATAAGGTCTTCCTGCTATGAGGTCTTCACTATTCCCCACTAGGAATATGATAAACCTTGACAACTTCAACAATCCTTCTAACTTCCAAGCCATCCAGAACTTACTATATGATCCCTGTCCTTAACATCCATATACTCAAGAAAATCCGTACGCACAACAACATCTTCACAAAATTCAATCATGCAAGCAAAACTCCCAAGATAATAATCGATACCAATATAATAACAAATTTCATAAAATCAGAGATAAATAAGAAAATTCCATATAAATGATCATTCAAGATTATAACCGAAATTCCATGTCTTAAACAGAAATAAAAGAATATCAATACTGAAGTACCCGAACAATCTAAAGAACCGATAACTCAAACCTCGGCCTCCGGAACCCCAACCATCCTATAACGTTTGTTAGGAAACTGCCAAGCTAGAGGCGTCGGGTCCTGAACCTCACTGAAAATGAGAATGGACAAAAAGCTCGGATGTGGCCCTCCTAGACACAATGGAAACAAACTCGCATACCCCGCCTGCAATCCCTACTAAAATGACCCTCCTCGCCACACATGCGACATGCAAAATATTGGCACCTACCGACATGAAAACTCTCACACCTGACACACCTAAAACTCCCTTGGCCAACCGATCATGAACTAGCAGACTTGACACGCTTGGCTGCTGGATGTGACTGCACTGGAGCCTGTCTCCGCTCCCTCGTCTGGAGCTCTAACTCAATCTCCCGCCACCTAGCGGCCTCCTGTAACTCCACAATTGTACCATAGCTCTGAGTAGACACAAACTGCCGGATGTCCGTTGTTGTGATATGTCAGAGGGTCGAATTCAGATTGTGGGTGAGATTTGAGCTGGTTCCTTCTCCTGGTATCACAGTACAAAAGAGAAAGATGATCGTTAGTAAACATCCGGGAGGAATCCCCGGGACGAAGCTTCGACGATCAAGTTAGAATTGATTATGAGAGAAGTAAGAGTAAATTTCAGGAAAACGTGTTTTGTCGCCTTCTTCGTGAGGTAGAAGGATCCTTTTATACCTGATCGTGAGGCGTATACCCCCTAACTGATTCTGTTAAGCATTCCCTCATGATGTGCGACGTGGCGGACACGTAATGAAGGCCCCCCGTCATGCCTTTTTGCCTCGTCCCCTCATTGGCTAGAGGGGAATCTTTTATATTATGATGACCGTGGCTATCGTCAGATAGGCAAGTGGAACTCTCTGATTGGCCTCACGTTTGTCGGGGTGTTATTCCTAGGAGAAGAGGGTAAAGTGCAGTTCTGCTCCTTAACCGTCATACCAATGACTCCGCGTTGGCGAAGGCCCAATGTAAGTCCACTAATTTGCTTGATGTATCAATCCGATCCACTTGATGGTGCAGAATCCCAATCAAGTGGATGATGCAAGATAGAATGGAGAAGAAGAAGAAGAACTTGATGAATCTTCAATGTATTGATGATTAGAATGATGATCGAACACAAGATTCACACACACACACACACAAGTTCCCTCTTACTTTCTCTCTCTAGAGCTCCCTCCCCTCTATAATGGCTTCCCTTTTTACAATATGTCCAACTCTAGTCTCTCCTCCAAACACGCCCCTAGTGACTATATATATATATATATATATATATATATATATATATATATATATATATATATATATATATATATATATATATATATATATATATATATATATATATATATATATATATATAGATGCACCGAAAACTCAAGGCCCAAACCCGATACCCAGACCGAAATCACATGAGATTTCGGTCCAAGCTACAAATAAATCCAAGGGGTTTTCAGCCTTAGACCGAAAACTACAAAAGCTAAGAAAAGCAAAGTATAAATCAATATTTTAGACCCAACAATCTCCCCCTTGGTTTATAGCTTTCTTTTCTTTTTGACCTAACAAACTCCCCCTAGGATTGTAGCTTGCATTTCTTGTTAATCTTCACTTTGAGCTTGGCTTCAACGTTAATCTTCAACTTCTTCACAACTTCAATATGAAAAAATGAATCTTCTATGTGAATGACTTCATCTTGAACAGTTATACTTTTCTTAAAAAAATTGAATTTGAACGTACGTTGGGTGTGGACGCTTCTTGTATGGATTCTTGAAAATCTGTACTTTCAGCTTGAGAATCTTCAGAGAGAACAGAGAACAAAACTTCTAGATCATTTCAGCAGGTACATAGATAGCAATCTGTCATATAATCTTCAAGTCAGCTTCACCTTGCTTCTGGGGTTGAAAGATTGTATGTTGAAAAATGATCTTCACTTCTAGTTCCTTCGAATGAATGCTCTTGAATGGTCACCGTTGCGCCTTAAAAAGTAACCATGACTAAAAAGTCCATGTGGATCACAGAATCATAAAGACCCTTCTCACCACAGTTGTTCAAGGATGTAACCTTGGCTCAAAAAGAGACTTCTCGCAGTATCTGTGTGAACTCGGAGGAACGCACTGCGATTTGTTGAGTTATCGGAGAACTACTCGTGGCTAGTTTTGATGTTAGCCCATGTATATCCTTGATCATAGATCTCTATACAGTTTTTCAAGTGAACAAGTTAACTTGGCCCTTAACGAGACGTTCATCGATTCCTCTTTCCCTGTTGGGTGAATCGCCGTGGTGTCGTGACAGTTCTTAGGTAGAGAAATCTGACAAGACGAATCTGACAATTTGTACCGTTTCAGACTTTCAATTCCTTAGAGACGACAGTTCTTAGAAAGAAACTACCTGACTGGCATTCTGTACAATGTCACACCAGGTATGAGCCATTATCCATCAATTCATGGGTGAAATCTAGAACATTAAAAATAATGTTCACCGTAAATTCAGAATTAAATGGTTTTGGATTTTGGGTTTCACTTAGAATCATGGTGACAACGACATCTAAGATCATAAACACAGACTTTTTGGCAACCGTCAGCCGAGTTGTTTTATACTCGAACCTCAAGGGTTACCGGTACGTGGAAATGATTTAACGGAGAAGATTTTAGATATGGGTGAAGAATGGTTGGGTGTTTCACATTGTTCATGGTGAAAATGACCTTTGATCAATATCATTTGATGCGAAAACTCCTATTAAGACTTGTATATGTCTCAATATGAAAGAGTTTATCACTCACATTTGAATCTTTTGTCAATTCCTTATGAAAGTAGTGTGAAGTGTAATGACCGTCAATTCCTTTCCATTCTCAGGTTTCTTCTCCTTGCTCTAAATATTTCAATACAGTCTCCTTCGGTCTAATCTTCTTCTGAATTCACTTTTCAAGACAAATGAAATTTTAAGATAAAAACAAAATAAAACTAAACTTAGCACACAAATAAAGCAACTAAGAAATAAGAATAAAAGGAAAATACGCTCAAAAACAATATTTTTGGAATTTTGATTTTTCTAAAAGACAAATAAAAGTATTTTTGTATTTTTGAAATTTTATAAATTTTTGTTTTGTTTTTGATAGGTCATAGATTAGTGGTTTGGGCTAGGCAATAATTTGTATAAGTCTTATAGGGTATTGGTCATGTTTGAGGTGTTTTGTAGCTTGTTGAAGTGTGTTTACGGCTGAGTTGGTGTTCACGGCCGTAAACAGGTTTATGGCCGTAAACCTGTTTACGGCCAGTCTGTCCCTTTATATAGTATGTGTCAGAGTCTGTCAGGGTGACGTATCATAGTATTTACGGTCAGTGTGTGTGTATCTTCAAGGTGTACCAGACATTTTTCTGAATGAACGTGTGCATTGCTTGATAATTCTCTTCTTTTACTCATTCTTATAATTGTTTGTTTTGATCACTGGTTTGGATCTTGTGATTGGGACCTTACAATTGGTATCAGAGCAAATCTGGTGTCAACACTAACCTTAATGGTATTTACGATTGAAAGAAGTTTCAGTTTCTTCGTTATTCAAGGCTTGGTTCTGCATTAGATCATGTTTTCACAACTAAAGGAATCAAGAACTGATTGAAAAACAGTTGTTTTCATCGTTTCTGGGAGTTAATGGTTATTGGTGTTGAAGGGAGTACGACCGTAAACAATTTATGCAGCTGTAAATCCATTTGATCTTCAAAGGCCTTAAATAGCTAATCTTATAAAGCCGTAAACAGTTAATCTTCAAGTACCGGAAACTCTTGCTTGACCGTAATCTATCCAACGGTATTCGAGTATACGGTCATAAACAACTTTCGGCCGTAAACTAGTGTGTATTGATTACAGACGTAAACCAGTTCTCATTTTTGTTTTAAAGTTCATTTTCATTTAATAAAGAAAATTAAAAAAAAATGGATTGACAAACTTTGAATACTTATCAAGATTTTGACACTATCATGGGAACCACTACTCGAATTCCTCGCCTACTGTCCGCTGAAGATTTTCCAGAATGGAAAAATCGAATGGAAAAGTACATTAAGATGAAAGACTTCAAAATCTGGAGAAGCATCTTAAAAGGACCAATCCGGATCACAACAACACTTGAAAATGGAGATGTCATTGACAAGGATATTGACAGTTACACTGAAACAGATTTTGAAAAGGTTGAACAGCAAGAAAAGGCACTGGCTACACTTACTATGGCTTTGTCACCGAAAATTGCTCAGGGTTTTCGTGAATACAGGTCTGCAAAGGAACTATGGGAAGCATTAATTGAAGTTTATGAAGGAAATGAGGATATGAAACAGAGTCGCCAAGATATGATGAGACAAAAGTTCAATATGTTTAACCATGTTATTGGAGAAACCCTGGAAGCTCAACTTCAACGATTCATCACTTTGACTACTGAAATGAGTTCGGCTGGGATCTCGGAGCCAAGATCTGAAATTAAAAAGAAATTGTTGAATTCTCTTCCAAAGGCATGGGATCTGAATGTTGTTGTCATCAAGAAAACAAAAGATCTTAACCGGATTAGTCTGGCTGAAACCATGGCCATCATCAAAGCATGTGATCTTGATGACAAACAACGGGAGATCAATCATGTAAACTCGTATTCCACTGCCAATCTTGGGATTCAATCTAAAAATCCGTTCTCATCATTCACCACTCCTCAAGTTCAACCATCCATTGCGCCTCAACCATCATCAAATGACACTCCATTCATACAATGTGTTCAACCTCAAATATCTTATCCCCAAGTTGCTTCTTCTTCAAAAGCACCAGTTCCAGCTACTGCTCCCAAGGAAAATGATGAAAATTTGGCTCTTGCTACTGGTCTTGTCAATTGCTACAATGCTTTTGTGGCTGGTGAACTACCTCCTCAACTATCTTTCGCTGATTTGGATCAAATTTATCCCGAAGATGTTGAGGAGATGGATATTACATGGTAAATCGCTATGGCAGTGTTCCGGGCAAAACAGTTCTCCAAGAAGACTGGCAAAAATAACTGGGGTATGAATGCCGAAAATAAGGCGGGGTTAACAAAGGCAAACTCCAATGCTTTAACTGCCATGAACCTGGCCATTTTGCCAGAGACTGCCCGAAGCGTGACAGAAGAGAAAACAATGAAAGAACAATGGTGTCAGTGGGTAACAACAGGGGAACTACCACCAGCAACCAGACTGCAAACCTTGCTGTAGTAGCTTAGTCGTTTGATTGGGATGACCAAATTCAGGCCCTGAACATTTCGGGAGCTGAAAATGTGCATCTTGCTCAGATCAACGACACTGCAGAAGGAGAAGCTGAGAAGGATCCGGAGGAGGAGATGATGAATCTGACGTTTGCATTCATGGTTCAAAGTACCCCAGAGCCTGCAAAGCCGGAGTTCAGTGAAAACTCCTGTTCTCAATCTTGTATTAAAACTGTCAAATTTTTACGTGATCAAATTGAGTTAATAAAGAGAGAGAACGAGGACTTGAAATATGAAAAGTATGAACAATAAGAGAGACCAAAGGCCTTTAAAAGAGATATTAGAGGCCAAGACCAGCGATTTTAGAAAATTGCAGGAAGATTACAGCAACAAATGTGAAAATTACAATTACATAAAGAAATAACTTGCTGTTGTCACTGCTGAACTTGACATATTGAAGACCCGTTTTGCAAATGCCGATTTTAACTTTAAAAAATTCGATGTGTCAAGTGAGAGAGTGGTAACAATAATTGAAAAAAAAATGAAATAGAAGGATCAGAAACAAGTAGGCATAGGCTATGAGAGTGTCCCTCCCCCATTCAATGACACTTATATTAACACTCCATTAACTCAAGCTGAAATAGACCGAGAACCATTTATGGTTTATGGTAAACCAGCTGTTGAACAGGCAACCGCATGTAGTGTTAGGAATTTAGATACTAATGTTTCTACTTCCGATGCAGATTCATCAGTAAGCCAGGAAAAGCAGGGAAAGGAAGAAAGGAAAGGATCACACATGGATTTTGTGCTTAATGATGTGAATTCAATCGGTGACTTACGGTTTGAGTTTTCTTCTCGATACTCCTGAGTTTATCTTAAACTGATTCATTTTGAAGATAATTATTTTTTCTCTCTTATAGTTTTTCTTTTGTAGGTATTATTGGGAAGTGATATGAAGATAAAGTGATAACGGGCAGTCTAAAACATGTGTAAGGGACTGAATCTAAATTGTCTAGGCTCTATGTTCAATGTGCCGGTAGGCACGAAGTATTTGACAGTGTGGATTTAGATAGGATTGTTTGGACTGACCTACGACGCTCAGGTAGGTTGAGCAGTGAGATAAACACGGGAACCCACGTGATACACTAAATTAACACGCATCCAGAACTGTGATTCAACTTTTCCTTGATGTACGGACTTATGTCCTTAATTCCGGTTCTGATAGGGCAACTGGGGGTACTGATAAAGTAGGTCTATAGGAGATTATTTTCTTGCTTTCTATCTGTCAGTCATATGTTGCTTCCTCTGCGTGATTGGAAGAGATCCGACCTGGAATGCAACATATGCAACTCTATTTCTATGCATCTTCTTTATCTATGCAATTCTTCCTATCTAGTGAGCCATATGCAGTCTCCTCTGCGTGATTGAAATGATCCGACCTGGAACACAACATATGCAACATTCTACCTCTCAATCCCTCTATCCTAGTTAGCCATATGTTGTGCCCTCTGCGTGATTGAAAGAGATCCGACCTGGGACACAACATATGCACCTATCTCTAAATCTGTCTTCCTCCTTAATAATTGTTTACTCACCTAAAGTAAGGAGTTCTTTGGAAGTTCTTGATAACCAGGGTATATCAGGAAGTGGGGAACACGTTCTAGTGCAACTAAAATTGAACCATTCATAGGTTGTCTTTAGATCTCGCTGCTTAATTTAAGTGCACAACAATACCCGTGGTCGTCGTCAGCTGAATGGTATATTTGGAAAAGTTTGTCAATATTATTCGTGTTTAAATGGACCACAATACCGACAATTGACCAGATCTATTCATGAAGGTGAAGGTACTGATAAACAAAGTTAAGACTGTCTCACAACTTTGATCCCAAATATTTTTTGTTTTGGTTAAATTTGTTCATAGTTTTCCTCTATGCACATATTTAGGGGGAGAATTAAAAAAAATCAAAAATCAAACAAAAATCAGAAAATTCAAAAATCAAACAAAAATCAGAAAATTAAAAATCCAAAAATAGTGTTATTTCTATTTTTATTTCTTGTTCAGAAAAAATCAAAAATCCAAAAATATTCTTGTTTCCGTTTTTATTTTTCCAGAAAATATGAAAAATCCAAAAATATTGTGTGCTAAGTTTTCTTTTAGTTTTTGCTTTGTCTTGAAAAGTGAATTCAGATGTAGATGAGACTCATGGAGACTGTATCGATATTTCTGAGTCAAAGCTTCATTCGTGATCATCGAAGAATTCTCATTCGAAGGAGCAAGAAATGAAGATTATTCTTTCACCATTCAATCCTTCAACCCCAGAAGCAAGATTAAGCTGTACTTGAAGATTATGTGACAGATTGCATTGAAGCCTCCTCAATCAATTTGTTGCTATCTATGTACCTGCTGAAGTGATCCAGAAGATTAGATCTCTCTATTGTTCTCTCTTAAGATTCTGAAGCTGAAAGCGCCATTTTTCAAGAATCAGTACATCAAGCCTCCTCACCCAATGTGCATTCAATGTCAAATTCTGTAGAAAAGCCCAACTGCTCAAGATGAAGTCATTTATTCAACATTCATCAAGTTCATCTTGAAGCTGTGGAGAAATCGAAGATAAACGATGAGGCCAAGCTCCCAATGAAGATTAACAAGAAAAGCCAGCTACTTTTTAGGGGAAGCTTGTTGGGTCAATTAGAAAAGAAAACTATAAACCAAGGGGGAGATTGTTGGGTCAAAATTTGGTTTATACTTTGCTTTTCTAGACAATTGTATTTTAACGTAATTTAATATGTTTTTGCAGGTGTGTTTACGGCCTAATGGGTGTTTACGACCGTGAACTGGTTCACGGCCCATGTCCACCATATATATAGATGTTAGGTGGGTGAGGAGTGTACCAAGAGAGGAGCTTAAGTGTGTGTATTCTAAGGTATGTTTTAGAGAGAGAAATTGAGTCTTTTGCAAGGAGCATCAATTCATTCATCAATACATTCAAGATTCATATTATTCTTCTTCTCCTTCTCTTCTATTTTGATCTGACATCATTCGTTTGATTGGGATTCCGCACCATCAAACGGATCTGATTGATACACAAACAGATTTGGGACTTACATTCTTCACAACTTCAAGATTTGATACAAATCTCATAAAATTTTTTATTAGCATTAGTTGAGGTAAAATTAGTGTAAATTCATTTTAATTTCAAATTTTATTTTTATTTTTTTCTTGATAAAATTCAAAAATAAAAAAACTTTAAAAAAAATTAAAATTAAAATTTAAAAATTGTACTTAGTTTAATTTTTTAGATATTGTTTTATTTTATTTTTATTTTATTTTATTTTTTAGTCCTCAAAATGCATTATTTTTAATTGTTTTTGTATATTGGGCTTATGTTTTGAGGCTTTTTGGGTTGTAGTCCATGGGTTTTGGACCGGGTCATGGGTCTGGGTATATAAAGTGCTAAAGTCCGACTGTAAACTCATTATTTCTCATTTTTCTCTCTACGGCCGTAAACTCCCTCCCGAATCCTCTCACTGCTGTTCATCGATTCATCCTAAAATCTGTGTTTTTACTCGAAATTGTTTGTTTAATTGTGTAGGTATGCTCATTGCGATCACCAAGATGCTAATCTAACACAAAATCAACCGTGAATCGAAGGATTAATCGACGAAATAGAAACTGTCGGTGTTTACAGCTATTGAGGGGTTAACGACCATTGAAGGGATTAGGGTCGTACACCCGTTTACGGCCGTACACCCGTTTACGGCCGTACACCAGTTCACGGCTGTACACCAGTTTACGGCCGTACACCCCTATCTGACCGTACACTCAATTTTTTTGGACATTTGAACTGTTTTGTTTTTAACCCTTAATCACCATTAAAGCCTAATTAAATTGTTACATGAGTAAAACCTTAGTCTTAAATGATTAAATAAGTTGTTTTCTCACTTGGCTTGGTTAAGTGCATATCAAATGTCTGGACTAAAATTTGTTGATAGTCACAATTTGGCGATCTTTTTGGTTGACCCTCCAGCAGCTCATGGTGAATTCAAGTTATGATCCATGGTTTGAAGAAATGCTGCTTAGATACTGCTCTGACTCTAAATCCAGTGGTCTATCAAAGTCTGATTCAAGAATTCTGGAAGAATGCAGTGGCAAAAAAGGGGGATGATGGATCAAAGTCTATTGAAGCTACTGTCAAGGGATGCAAAGTCATAACAACAGAACAGATCATCCGGGAGGTGCTAAAAATTGAAGATCAACCAGGTTTCCCCACTGAGATTGCAATGGATCAAGCTCAAGAACTCCTTGGTAAAATGGGATATAAAGGAGATTTTCCTCCTACTCTCAAGAAGCTTTTACCACCATACTGAAGGTTTCTAGCTCATGTCTTTGTGAGCTGCATCTCAGGAAGGAAATCTGGGGCAGACAAAATTTCTCTTCGGAATACAGGCGCCATCGTTGCTCTGGCTGCAGGGTTTGATTTCAATTTCTCCAAGTTCATCTTGGACGAACTTGTCGAGAACCTTGAAGGAAAGAAAAGAGACAAATTCTTCATGTATCCAATATTCCTTCAAGTGATCATCAATGTGCAATTCCCAGAGATTGAGAAAGTAGGAGAAACACTGATATGAAATCTCTTGGATTACACACTGTTGGTTTAATCAAACAAAACCGTAAGGGTAAAGTCATGTTTCAAGGAAAATATCCTTTAGTGAAGTTTGGAGCATTTACGGAGCTAAGTGATTCATCTGAGTCTGAAGAATCCCTTGAACATTTGGAATCTGTAGATGATGTGATAACTGTCTCTGACCATGAAGATGAGAGAGTTCCTCCTATTGCAATTGTAGTAGAGGAACATGATAATATAATCAATGTGGAAGTGCAGAGTGACTTTCATGAAAGTGTAAATACTGGTGATGATGGTGGTGAAGAAGAGGGATTTGAAGATCATGATTCAATTTTTGGAGGAGACATGTCAGGACTGAATGATTTTGAACTGAATTTCGAACTTGCAAATGATTTTGACCGCACAAATGAGGACCTTGACATGTTCCTTGACAATGTCCATGAAGTTGCTCAACCGGCAACGGAGACACAGGAAGTTGAAAATGTTGAAGAAGCTACCCCTCCTTCCTCTGCACAGACGGCCAGTACTCCAATAGATACTGATACAACATCAAGGCTTCCTCCTCTTAATGTTGATGTTCCAACTTCCATGCCATTTGTGAGTGATCCGCATGTGATACACACCTCCCAGCCTCCATTGAAGTGAAAAAGACATGATCCGAGGCCGGGGGTATTAATTCAGGAACAGGCCTCACCTATTCAGCCTGCAATCACAACATCAGCTACTACTCCAACTGTTTCAACTGCTCCTGATCATGAAGGACCAAGAACCATCTTTGAAGCAGGGAGTGCTTCAGCTCCTGGAGGCTCCTCCCTTCCAAGGCCTGATCATAACATCGCCTCTGAAAGACTTGCTCAGGCCTTGGCAGCACAAGAAGCAACATGCCTTCCTCCTCGCGGAAAAGGCATATCTATTGAGGAAGGTAGATCAGGGGGAGTTGAGCCTTCCAACACAGAGCTCAAGGTTGAGATTGGTGTGTTGAAACAGACAATTATCGAAAAAGATGTTTTGATAGGTAATCTTGACATTCGTCTTTTAGATGTTGAAGCTGACAACAGGGCCAAATCAAAGCAAATAACTGATCTCCAAATTCACCTTGGAGCTTTGACTGCATGCTACTATGACTTGAAGAATAAACTTTATGAATAACTTGGTGAGAAATTCAAGTCATCAGTGGATTTTACTGCCGCTACTGAAGGTCTTTCTAGTGTCCCTGTCCAGCCTTCTAAAAATGACAACCATGTGGATCCTCCACCTCACAGAACCACATGAATTGTCGATCGATTCGAAACTGAGCCTGTCAATGCCAATTCTCGAATCACTATCAAGCATGCCAAGAGAAAAGTCACTGTTGACAAGAAACAAGGATTACTCTTCATGAGGAGCTCTGATGAGAACCGCAGTGGAAACCAACCTCAGCTCACAGTGACTGATCTTAAAATATGAAAGTTTGGTGATGAGTTTGGAAATCGATCGGGAATTAGGATGTGGGGATATTATGCTGATTTAAGTATGTGGTTGGTGAAAAGGAAATTTGGTGCTCCTGAATACTACAAAAATGAACAAGATTTTTGTTCCTGGACAAAAATCGATCTTACAGAGCTTTCAAATGCTCCATTCCACAATCTCTCCAAGGATCCCCAGGCTACTAACTTCAAACTCTTTCTGGAGAAACAGGTGAAAGAGAAATTTATGGGATGAAGACTAGAGAATCTCTAGTTAGAAAAGACAAGGATGTGCTAGATCCTCGAACCAACGAGCCAATGAAGATAGTGTTGTGGCCTGCTACTAAACAGAAAAAAGAAATCCCAATTCCTCAACATTTTCAAGATGGATATCTGGATCAGATGGAATTCTAGGCCTTTGATGAGGCCACAACCACTGCAGTTATCAAGTTCTCCGACAGTGACACTGTTCTTCGACTTGCTGAAGCTAAGGATCTTTTGAGGTTCAGGGAGAGAGACATTCACACCTTGGCAAGTCATCAAATAGTTTGCAAATCAGACATCTTGGAGACAACTGCTAATGAGTACACATGAATGGTTGCAAAGATCATTACCAACAAGCTTTGGATGGGGGCAATAGATAGATCAGACGTGAGCCTGATAGAGAACCCATGATAAGAGAACACCGCGCTTATGCTAGCCATAAACCAAGGGGGAGATTGACAGGTCATAGATTAGTGGTTTGGGCTAGGCAATCATTTGTATAAGTCTTATAGGGTCTTGGTCATGTTTGAGGTGTTTTTTAGCTTGTTGAAGTGTGTTTACGACTGAGTTGGTGTTCACGGTCGTAAACAGGTTTACGGCCGTAAACCTGTTTACGGCCAGTCTGTCCCTTTATATAGTATGTGTCAGAGTCTGTCAGGGTGACACATCATAGTATTTACGGTCAATGTGTGTGTGTCTTCAAGGTGTACCAGACGTTTTTCTGAAATAACGTGTGCATTGCTTGATAATTCTCTTCTTCTACTTATTATTATTATTGTTTGTTTTGATCACTGGTTTGGATCTTGTGATTGGGACCTTATAGTTTTTTTAATTCTTCCCCTAAATTTGTGCATATAAGAAGATATGAACAAATCTAACAAAAACAAAAGTAAAATACAAAATGCTTTTGGGATCAAAGTTGTCAAGCAATTTAACTTGCCCTTTATCACTAAATCTCATATCATTTCCCTAAAACACTACCTACCAAAGAAAGACACATATTTTTTAATTTTTTATTTTTCTAATTTTTGTATTTTGATTACTCCCCCTTAATTTGAGAATAGGGAAGAAATAAAATAAATGCGCAAAATTAAAAGAAATTTTGTCTTTGAAATGAATCATTTTAAGAAAAACACAGGAGTATCGAAAGAATTCAAACCGAAAGTCAGCAATTGAAGGCGCAAGCAGCAACGAATTCTGCCTTAGCTATGTTTCAATCTCGGAACAGATCTGAAAGTTCTTCACATCGTTAAGCACAAACACCATTTGTTATCCCCTCCTTTTCTTCCTTTCACGCAAAGGACACATACTCTCACTCGAAGTTCTGAATGTTGTACAGTTGAGAGATGTCCCCTATCTTGTGCTAGGAACAGCCACTATCAACAAACCGAAGTCGAATGATATTCCTCCATAGCTGCTCCAGCACAGAGTGCGGGATTAGTTGGTCTTTGGAACCCAGTCCATTTTGAAACTGGGTTGACCTTTTTCATATACGCAAGGTACTCTCTCCCATGACATATCCTGTTCATCACATACAGAAAGTGAAGAAACGTTACAGTCAGTAGAAGATATGGGAGAGTGAACCTTCGGAACCCATCTGTAGTTGGGTTTAACCCATTTCTTGTTCGATTTGATGGATGCCTTATCACTTGCTTTTGAACTTGAAGTAGGCTGCCGAGATGACTTTGACCTAACCGGTCTTGGTTTCACTGGAGCATCTCTTGAATTTTGATTCTTGTCCGACATTCCTTTCTTGTCCTTGGGATTTTGATTCTTGGCATTGGGAGTTGAATTCTTGCCCTTCTGCGCGTTCTAGTCACCATTACGGGATTGTGACTTCGAAGGGTTTCTTTTGGAAAAGTACGCTCTTTGTGCATTCTGCCATCCGTGTGCGTGGTAGGGAACGTATGCGCGATTTGTACACTTTCTCACAATGTGTCCAGGTGTTCCACAGTGAAAGCATGTATGTTTCTTCACTTGGAAGTTGTTTCTGCTTGTCCCTGGTTGCATGCCCATGCATCGTCTTTGATTGTTCCCATAAGCACACTTGCAACAAGCACTCTGTTTAGCTTGATTTGGTGGCCTATATTTATCAACAGCAGGTTGATTAGAAGTAACTCGGTTAGAAGCAACATATTTACAGTTCAAGGAGTCATTGGTTTGACAATCAACAGAACTAGAAATAATTCTGTTCTCATTGTTCTCATCTTCTACTACTTTACCTACACATGAAGTAGAAGCATTACAATCGTTCAACTTAGAACTACTTTCTGGCACAACCACGCCAGGTTTGCCATACTTAAGATGCGCTTCTCTGTCTATTTCTTCCTTAGTCATAGGGATGTTGGTGTAAGTATGGTTAAATGGAGGAGGAAAACTGTCATACCCTAGACCCTTGGTTTGATTATCCTTAAATCTTAATTGCTTCAATCATGGACACAACTACCTCACTTGACACGTCAAACTTTTTAAAGTTGAATTCAGCATCATTGTATTTAGCTTTTAATGCATCAAGTTCGATAGTTAATTTTGCAATTTCCCTTTTAGCATAGTTATAATTTTCACATTTATTGCTATATTTTTCTTGAAGTTTTCTGAAGTCCTTGGTTTGGGCCTCTAGTTGTTCTTCTAAGGGTTTTTGGGCCTTCCTAAGAGTATATCCTTCATATTTAAGGTCCTGAATTTCCCTTTTTAATAAGGCATGTTGATCACGATAAAGTTTGATTTTTGGTTCACAAGACCGAGAACATGAAACTTCATTGACCTTGGTGATTGAGGAACTCATTGTTTACCAAAAATGCCCTTTGACTTGAAACCACAAAAGTTAGTTTTAATAGTCAAATTTAAAAAGTCAAACTTAAAAGTCATACTTGAAAAGTCAAACCGAAAAGCTAAACGTGAAAACTTGAAAGTTAAACCAGAAAGTCAAAGTTTAAAGTCAAAGGTCAAACTTAAAATTCAAAGTCAACTTTTAGGTCAAAAGTCAAACTAGTAAGTTCAAAAATCAAAAGTCAAAGCTTTGGGCCGAAAACGAAACTTCAAAATTCGAAAAATTGATTTTTTGGGCCAAAAATGTAAAAAATCCGAAAATAGGACCGAAAATGCAAAGCTCCTTGGTCAAACCGAGAACTCTCTCTTTCGCTGATCTAACACGACAGCTGACTGAGAACGAACTGCTAACTGAAAGCTCGCGAGGACCGAACACGTGTGAAATTGCTCACTGTAAACCCTTGCACCGAAAACCGATTTCGAATGTAAACGCTTCGGACCGAAAACCGCTTCAGACATGCTCCACCGAGAACTGCTTTCGACTGTAAACGAGCCTCTGACTGAAAACTCCTCGGAAAAACAAGCTGTTGTGCGAAACTGGCCCCTGGAGATCTCGGAATTACATCAAAAAACACGATTTTTTACTCTTTTAAGCACAAAAATCGATCAAAAAGCGATTTTTATGAAGAACACGAAGAACAAACTCCCAATATTTCTTCAAAAACGCCAAATCCTTCGAGAAAAAAATCCAAAAACGTTCAAGATCTTGCCAAAATGATTCATACAATCCAAGCTCTGATACCAACTGTAAGTCCCAAAATTCGCTTGATGTATCAATCCGATCCACTTGATGGTGCGGAATCCCAATCAAGTGGATGATGCAATATAGAATGGAGAAGAAGAAGAAGAAGAACTTGATAAATCTTCAATGTATGGATGATTAGAATGATGATCCAACACAAGATTCACACACACACACAAGTTCTCTCTTCCTTTCTCTCTCTAGAGCTCCCTCCCCTCTACAATGGCTTCCCTTTTTACAATATGGCCAACTCTAGTCTCTCCTCCAAACACGCCGCTAATGACTATATATATATATATATATATATATATATATATATATATATATATATATATATATATATATATATATATATATATATATATATATATATATATATATATATATATATATATGAACCGAAAACCCAAGGCCCAAAACCGATACCCAGACCGAAATCTCATGAGATTTCGGTCCAAGCTACAAATAAATCCAAGGGGTTTTCGGCCTTAGACCGAAAACTACAAAAAGCTAAGAAAAACAAAGTATAAACCAATATTTTAGACCAAACACCCGAGCTTGGCCTCAGACTGGGTTTAACCAGGTTTTGACTAGGCCAAGCTTGGTGTTAGTTTGACTTCTACTTTTTTGACGTTCTTCCTGAGGGATATGTTAACATGTCCCTTAGGCTTGTAGGCGTATGCGTCGGCTTGGTAGCGTTGTCGTTCGAGCCTATATTACAACATGTGTATGTCTGAGAATATCTCTAGCATTTGACAGACTTTAGACAGCACCGTCAATGTGTGTCAGATCCATCGCGAGAGGGTTCGTGACGCCAGTTTTGCCTTTAAAATCCCCCTTTTCCCAAGACCTTTCATGTTTACCTCCTTTCTTTGCTTTCATTGTATCGACCCAGGCATTTTACGAATTTTTCTTTTTCTACCATTTATCTATGCCTGACGATGGACCATTGTGGTAGAGTCCCTACCGTAGAGGAATTCCAACTTCGGCTAGATCGATTCGGTTTCTTACCGGAGCATAGTGTGATGATTCCGGCGAAGGGGTCATCAATCTATGACCGTCCTCGAGGGAAAGTGGGGGTCCCTATTCCATTATTTGAAGCGGGGTTACTCCTGCCGACATCTGAATTTTTCGATATGATCGTCTAGCACTACGGCTTACCATTAACTAATTAACCCCAAGTGTTGTCAATAAGATCGTAGGTTTTGAACTTATATGTCGCTCTTTAGGTTGTATACCCACTTTTTGGGTTTTCAGTTACTTTTTCTGTTCAACTACGAACTCCGGTGTCCGCACTCTAGCTAAAAGGCGGGGCATTCGTTAGTTGATCTCTGAACAGGATACTCCGAAGAAAAATGAGCAAAGGCAATGGCTTTGGGTTAACCGAAACCTTATGGGGCATGGGTTTCGTAAACGACGAGACTTTCCCGACCGTCTTCCCAAACTATTCGGGGATAACCTAACTCTTGGCAAATGGCTAAGAAACATTACTGTCAGTGGGGAGAACCGGGAAGATTTCATTCTCTTCGCGGCCGGTATGAGTGCCGCCTGGCGAGCACATAGGAAGATGGCGCAGTTGTTCGTCATGAGATGCGGTATTCACTCATCTCCTTCTCCCCCCTTTTATTTTTGAAAAAATAAGAACAGGGTATCTTACCGGCTTGTGAGTTCTCATACTTAGTGTTTATGTTAGCAGGAGCTGAAGTCGGGATTTCCTTGGAGAAGGCCCTGCGCGGTCACTATCGGGGTAAGCTTTGCCACCGGGAGATTGATCTTGTGGAGGCTCATCCCCCTCCCGTATCTGAAAAACGTATGCGGGAGCTCGTTGGATTTCTCTCAGCAGAAAAGGGAAATGTTGGTTCTGGCGGGCCTGCCTCGCCTTCCCAGCCGGTTGTTGGAGTCGTTTCCCCAGTTTGTTTTCTGTCCTCCGCTTCTTCCGATTTTCCTATAAGAGTGCAAGGGGGAAGCGGTACTACCCCTGTTCGGAAAAAACGAAGTTTGCGTGTGGTGCTATAATCGGACAAAGAGACTGAATCCGAAGACGTGAGCCTTCGTCCTAGCAAGATGCACAAGACGGTGTCTGTGCCCAAGCTTCTTTTTGGTATTGGGGATGTTCTTGGTGATAGATTTGTTGTGCCTAGGTAGAAAGAGATAGCGATGGTGCCTAGTTCTTTAAAGGAATCACCTTTGCCGTTTACTGGCATGTTCTTAGTTGATCCTGGTTCCAGCTCCGTGCTTGGGGGTGCACTGGGTGCATCAGGAGATTCTTCCCCATCGGACAAGCCTTCCATGGTTGATGAAATGAGAACTGCGTCTCACACCTTGGTTTTCAAGCTTATGCTCCAAGCTGGGCGGTTACTAAGGATTCCTTACCATCGGGAGACATCGCCGCCAAGGAGTGGAGTAGCTGTGCTCATCCCCCGGCCACAATGAAGTTGCATGCGGGCCAATCGGGCGCTCGTATGGCTGGTGACCTTCGATATGCTACATCTTAGGCTTCTGCCCTTATGGTTGCTGCCGCTGACCGGGTTTGCCGTTTTGGCATAAATAAAGTACAGTTAAAAACTCTTCAAGGTGCCGTTGCAGGCTTCAGGGAGGAACTCCGTGATTCAGAGGCCGAGCGCCGAGTACTGTGGGAGCAAAATTGCATTGTTGCCTGCAAGAAGGACACTATGGAAGATCATGTGACCACTTTGGAGACAAAATAGAGCGGCTTGAAAATCAAGTGAGTTCTCTCACTCGAGAGAAGGGTGTACTAGAGAGTGATTTGGCCAGGTGCCAACGTCAACTGACCCTTGCCCGGGTTGATGGTGCTGTTGCCCGAGGCAATTTGCAATGGTTGTTGGAAAAGCGGGTGGTTCGAGTAATTGATAAAGTTATTGAGAGCGCGACATTTTCCAGCGGGATCCAAGGTGTTCGTAAGGCGTGTGAGGCCCTTGGGTTTGAAAATAGATAACAACTGGGTGGTTGTTCCACAATTTCTGGGGAACCTGAATCCCCGGATCATGGCCGTTTCATGAGAAGAACCAAAGAGGTGGATATTGCTCTTTCATCCCTTGCTGAGATGGATTTTGCAGGCCTCTTTCGTCTGGTGGACCTGGATTATGACAGCCTCTGCCAGTTTTTGTGACATCCCCTAATTTCTCGGCCAGAAAAGACCGATTTATTTTATGTTTTTAAAATAAAATCAGAGTAATCCTTTTAAAAGATGTTGCGGAATTTGTTCCCAAAACAAAACATGATAAAAATTTATCAAAACCTTTCTTTAAGAAATATATATTTTCATTTCATATCCAAACCTCGGGATGTCATGTTCCGATATGATCAAAAGCATAAACAAGACATTATAAGCCTTACAAGTGTTACTTACAACTACTGGCCTATAATGCAAAAATCACTCATCATCATCATCCGACTATGCTCGGGGTCCACTACCTGTAATATAAAAAGATGAGTGGGTCAGGCTTGGGAGCCCGGTGAGCATATAGGGTTTTTAACCCACAATAAATAATAAACTTATTAAGCTCTCAATCAACAATAAATTTATTAATTTCATCAACCAAAAATAACCCTGATTACCCATTCCCGTTATCCTCACTTTACGTCCCTAAAACAACTATCACAAGGGACCTAGCCTAAGGATTTTCATTAGGGGTGACAACATTGCTTCGGGGGTTCCTCAGCAATTTATGTCAAATAAGACAACCAATGGGGTGACAACATTGCTTTCCTCAGCAATTTATGTCAAACAAGACAACCTAACATAAAACAACCAATAAGGTGACAACATTGCTTTCCTCAGCAATTTATGTCAAACAAGACAACCAATAGGGTGACAACATTGCTTTCCTCCGCAATTTATTTAAAATAAGACAAACATCGGGGTGACAACATTGCTTTCCCTCAGCAATTTATGTCAAATAGGCACGAAGTCACATCGTCGCCAACGTTTATACAACATGTGCTAAGTCCATAGCTCTTATTTACCGACAGTATTATTCACGGGAATTCCCCCCCCCCCCCCCCCGGCAATACATGTCAATGTGTTTTTAGAGTACAACTGATGAACATATAGTTCACACACTTACAGGTTGCGAGCCTGCTAGTGTTCCACAGATCATCTAGAATAGTCCATGGTTGTCATTCATACTCTGCTCAATGACGGGGGCCACATTTGGGTAAGTGATTCTCTCATATTTCACCACTCACTCTCAACTCATGATCTATAATACTGATCATCTCATTTATCCAACTCACCTTTCATCACACACCCACTATTTCATCTACCCATGTTTTACCCAACATTTTTGTAGATAAAAATACATATACAGTTTAAATTATTTAAAAACCTGTATAAATCATTCCTTCAACATCCATCTCAAATAAACAAACTGTATATATTCACACAGCACGTATTTTATATAAAATACTTAATATCTATGTGCAAGGTGAAAGTAACTACACACTCACTTGATTTAACGATAATCGGGCAGCACTTCGTTTCCTAAAACGATCGTTTCTAATAAAAGCGGGAGTTTTATTGAGAAACCGGGCTCCGCGAGGGTCGGGCTTCAATACCGAAAAGATAAATTTCTCGGGCTTCTCGGGCACTCTGGGACGTGTTTCGGGTGTTTGGTATAATACAGGGGCTTCGGGGGAAGTGAAAATAATAAAAATATTGAAAAAGGGGTGAAAAATGAGAATTTTCCAACTTTAGTCGGGAGGGTTCGCACCCTCCTATTTATAGCATGCGAGAAGACTTCGGCCGAAGGAAAGGAGGAACACGCGTCGGACTCGCGAAGGCTGCACGCGTCGGATGCGAAGGCGAGGCACGTTGCTCGCTTCGGACCTACCACCGATGCGAGGCGTGTCGTCTTCTTACTGGGCCGCACCTTCGGTCGAATCAGCAAGTGACACCCGTTGGCAGCTGGCTTCGGATGACGCGTCAGATCGGACACCTGTGCGACACGCGTCGCTCCTCGGATGCCCCACGACTCGGATAATGCAGCTGCTTCGGATACGTGGCCAGCTCGGAGCGAGGGTGACGTGGCTGGTCCGAATGAAGCTTGTCCATGCGAATTTTCTTAGAAATTGAACCCAAAACTTCTAAAATCCATAACTTTCGAATACGGGCTCCGTATTTGACGTTCCTTATATGCACGGGTAGGTAAAATTACGCTCTACAACTTTCGTTTAGACTTTCTCGGCTAATTTTGACTTTAATTTTTATATTATTATTTTTAACAGACCGGGACAGGAAATCCGTTAAAAATTCATAACTTCTTCATCCGACGTCCGTTTTCGTCTGTCTTTTTACCGTTGTACTACTATTGACGAGACCTTCGATTCTCGTTTAGGTTGTGTCGGCTGAAAATCACTCGATCTAAAATTCGAGTTTTTAGCTGTCTACTGCTAAGCTGAAACTTAGAAAAATCATAACTTCCTCATACGAAGTCAGATTTGGACGTTCTTTTTATACATACTCTCGGTTTAACGAACACTAAGACTTTCGTTTAGATCGCTAAGGCTAAAAAGTAGTTTATCAAAAACTCACTTTTTACGTCATTCGGCACCGTGTCGGTTTTGTCGCGAAACTTCGACAGGTCATAACTTCTTCGTTATAACTTGGATTTCGGTATTCTTTATATATTCGTAATCCTTGTCACGGCCACTACAACTTTCTTAATAGATATCGGCTTTATCTAATATTTATTTTCGACGCTCATTTTTATTCTTAATTAATTAAATCCTAATAATTAAGCATAAAACACATAATTCACATAATATTCACATAATTCCTTTTCATTTTTTCAAAATGAGTTACAAAGGTTAACCTAGACTATTATGTCAATATTAATGCCTAGCCTAGAAACACGGGCGTTACAATTCTCTCCCCTTAGGATGATTCCGTCCCCGGAATCACACATCAACAAACAACTGCGGGTAACGACTCATCATGTCACTCTCCGTTTCCCAGGTGAGATTTGGCCCATTCGTATGTTTCCAATGCACAAGCACTAAATCGACCATCTTGCATCGCAACTTCTTAGTCTTACGGTCAACGATTGCCTCAGGTTCTTCAATTAACCTCTTGTTCTCATCCAACCTTAATTCAGAAATTGGAATTATGTCGAGCACATCTCCCATGAAATTTCTCAAATCACACATATGAAAGGTATTATGAATACCCTCTAGTTCTTCTGGTAATTCTAGCTTGTAAGCTTGATTCCCAATCCTCTGAAGAACTTTAAACGGTCAAATAAACCTTGGACTCAATTTTTTCCCTCTTACCAAACCTTATAAGTCCCTTCCATGGTGAGACTTTAAGTAAAACCGAATCTCCAACTTCGAAGGATATCGGTTGTCTTTTCTTGTCAGCATAACTCTTTTGTCGATCTTGAGCTCCTAACATCCTTTCCCTAATCACTTTCAACTTTTCAGCAGTCTAATGGACTATTTCAGGTCCCATAACTGCTTTTCCCCAGCTTCCATCCAACAAGACGGCTTTCGACACTTTTCTACATATAAACCGTGATAAGATGCCATCTTGATGTTCGACTGGAAACTATCATTATAGGAAAATTCTACTAGAGGTAAGTGTTCATCCCAGTTACCTTGGAATTCTAAGGTACATGCTCTCAACATATCCTCTGATGTTTGAATTGTTCGTTCGCTTTGACCATCGGTTTGCGGATGGTAAGCTGTACTCAAACACAACTTGGTACCCAATTACTCTTGTAGACTCCTCCAAAACCTTGAGGTAAAACGGCTGTCACGATCTGATACAATCGTTAACGGAACACCGTGAAGCCTCACAATTTCCTTCACGTAAGAATTCGCAAGTTTATCCATAGACCATTTCTCGTTGGCTGCTATGAAATGCGCACTCTTAGTGAAGCGATCAACGACCACCCAAATCATGTCGTGACCGTGCCTTGTTCTGGGCAGTTTAGTCACAAAATCCATGGTGATGTCTTCCCATTTACCTTGGTTACAGGCAAAGGTTCTAAACTCCCATACGGTTTCTGATGTTGTGCCTTAACCCTAGCACAGGTTACACACTCGGCCACATACTTAGCAACATCGAGCTTCATCGTCGGCCACCAATAATATGGTTTTAGATCTCTATACATTATTGTACTGCCGGGTTGAATAGAGTACATGGTCTTGTGAGCTTCTTCCATCAGAAGATATCTTACACCTCCCGTCTTAGGTACCCAAATCCTATCTTTGAATACCTTCAGTCCTTGACTGTTCGTATCAAACACCAACGTTTTATCCCAAACGTTCTTCCTTTCGGTTATTTTTCTCTAAAGCTTCCTCTTGAGATTTCTTTATACTTTCCACAATTGTCGAGACAACTTCAATCCTCAACGCTCTTGGCCTTTTCTTTTCAAGATTTACCTTCCGACTGAGAGCATTAGCAACAACATTTGCTTTACCAGGGTGGTAAAGTATCTCACAGTCGTAGTCCTTGAGTAACTCTAGCAAGCGCCGTTGCCTCATGTTCAATTTCTTCTGATTAAAGAGATATTGAAGACTCTTATGATCAGTGAAAAGTTTACATTTAGTACCATAAAGATAGTGCCTCCATATCTTTAAGGTGAATACTACCGCTGCCAACTCCAGATCATGAGTGGGGTAGTTCTGTTCATGCTCTTTCAATTGCCTAGATGCATACGCTATTACTTTATCCCTTTGGGTCAGAACACAACCTAACCCAACTTCTTTAACAACGAACGCGATACTTCTCTTGATCGCTTTGATCATCCTTTACTTCAATTTGGCTTAAGTCAAATACTACATCGAATTTGGTTATCTGAACCACGTAATAAACTCATCGTAGTCGGACTCGATTCGATATGACCTCTAGGGTCGGAATAACAATCATCTTCTTAGTCATTACCGAAACGATGGCAACGACAGAGTAGAATAAGACGGAATCAATTACTAGTTCCTTGGTAACCTTGTGACTTTCCCTGATCCAAGTGTGAGTCCTGTGCTTCCAGTAGTATAGATCTCTACTACTATTCACACCTACTCATACTCGTCCCAAGTACTGTCTCGCAGTCCCCAAGTCCTAAAATCACAAAACAATTTAACACATACGAATGTGTCCAATTAATCATAAAATTTTCCTAGACTCTACTAGGACTTCTTCCATGCGTATCTTCAATCATCAATTCTACTTCAACTTGGTTGGTGATGGAAATTCCAGACGATGGGACAACTTCAAGAATTACACCAACCATTCCGTCATCCTGCCAATCGAAGGTGTACTTCAGACGTATCGTACCCCTCTTAATGTTCTGTTATTTTATTAGACATATTCTAAAGGCAAGATACCACTATTACGATATCTTCTGATAGGTATCATTCACTATCATAAGCTTTTCATTTCCTCCATCTACTCAATTCTCTACGAGTCTTCACCATAATGTTTTGTACACCCAAACAAACGTTCGGTGTACCGGGCGAGAATTTAAGATAGGAAAACTTCATTTATGATAGACGTATAAAGCTCCTTATCACTTCGAAACGTTTACATGCTAGTTCTAATATCGTAGTCATACGCTTAGAATCCTAAACACATAAAGTTTCTAGATCCGGTCGGCAACAGACCATATATCCGAACAAATAATAGCATATAAGGCAAACATATAGCATTTAACACTTAAAAGCATTTTAGGCAGCTTTCCTAAAATATACTAGTGCTCGTGTCTAAAATATGGTAGACACTCATCTCACAATCATCACTTAGCATTCTAAGTTTAAGTCTAGAAATCCTACAAATTCCTAGTTCGCTTAAACTAATGCTCTGATACCAACTGTGACATCCCCTAATTTCTCGGCCAGAAAAGACCGATTTATTTTATGCTTTTAAAAATAAAATCAGAGTAATCCTTTTAAAAGATGTTGCGGAATTTGTTCCCAAAACAAAACATGATACGAATTTATCAAAACCTTTCTTTAAGAAATATATATTTTAATTTCATATCAAAACCTCGGGATGTCATGTTCCGATACAGATCAAAAGCATAAACAAGACATTATAAGCCTTACAAGTGTTACTTACAACTACTAGCCTATAATCCAAAAATCACTCATCATCATCATCCGACTATGCTCGGGGTCCACTACCAGTAATATAAAAAGCTGAGTGGGTCAGGCTTGAGAGCCTGGTGAGCATATAGGGTTTTCAACCCACAATAAATAATAAACTTATTAAGTTCTCAATCAACAATAAATTTATTAATTTCATCAACCAAAAATAACCGTAATTACACATTCCCGTTATCCTCACTTTACGTCCTTAAAACAACTATCACAAGGGACCTAGCCTAAGGATTTTCATTAGGGGTGACAACATTGCTTCGGGGGTTCCTCAGCAATTTATGTCAAATAAGACAACCAATGGGGTGACAACATTGCTTTCCTCCGCAATTTATTTAAAATAAGACAAACATCGGGGTGACAACATTGCTTTCCCTCAGCAATTTATGTCAAATAGGCACGAAGTCACATCGTCGCCAACGTTTATACAACATGTGCTAAGTCCATAGCTCTTATTTACCGACAGTATTATTCACGGGAATTCCCCCCCCCCCCCCCCGGCAATACATGTCAATGTGTTTTTAGAGTACAACTGATGAACATATAGTTCACACACTTACAGGTTGCGAGCCTGCTAGTGTTCCACAGATCATCTAGAATAGTCCATGGTTGTCATTCATACTCTGCTGAATGACGGGGGCCACATTTGGGTAAGTGATTCTCTCATATTTCACCACTCACTCTCAACTCATGATCTATAATACTGATCATCTCATTTATCCAACTCACCTTTCATCACACACCCACTATTTCATCTACCCATGTTTTACCCAAAATTTTCGTAGATAAAAATACATATACAGTTTAAATTATTTAAAAACATGTATAAATCATTCCTTCCACATCCATCTCAAATAAACAAACAATATATATTCACACATCACGTATTTTATATAAAATACTTCATATCTATGTGTAAGGTGAAAGTAACTACACACTCACTTGATTTAACGATAATCGGTCAGCACTTCGTTTCCTAAAACGATCGTTTATAATAAAACCATGAGTTTTATTGAGAAACCGGGCTCTGCGAGGGTCGGGCTTCAAAACCGAAAAGATAAATTTCTCGGGCTTCTCGGGCACTCCGGGACGTCTTTCAGGTGTTTGGTATAATGAGAATTTTCCAACTTTAGACGGGAGGGTTCGCACCCTCCTATTTATAGCATGCAAGAAGACTTCCGCCGAAGGAAAGGAGGAACACGCGTTGGACTCGCGAAGGCTGCACGCGTCGGATGCGAAGGCGAGGCATGTGGCTCGCTTCGGACCTGCCACCGATGCGAGGCGTGTCGTCTTCTTACTGGGCCGCACCCTCGGTCGAATCAACAGGTGACACCCGTTGGCAGCTGGCTTCGGATGACGCATCAGATCAGACACCTGTGCGACACGTGTCGCTCCTCGGACGTGCCAGGACTCAGATGACGCAGCTGCTTCGGATACGTGGCCAGCTCGGAGCGAGGGTGACGTGGCTAGTCCGGATGAAGCTTATCCATGCAAATTTTCTTGGAAATTGAACCCAAAACTTCTAAAATCCATAACTTTCGCATACGGGCTCCGTTTTTGACGTTCTTTATATGCACGCGTAGGTAAAATTACGCTCTACAACTTTTGTTTAGACTTTCTCGGCTAATTTTGACTTTAATTTTTATATTATTATTTTTAACAGACCGCGACAGGAAATCTATTAAAAATTCATAACTTCTTCATCCGACGTCCGTTTTTGTCTGTCCTTTTACCGTTGTACTACTATTGACGAGACCTTCGATTCTTGTTTACGTTGTGTTGGCTAAAAATCACTCGATCTAAAATTCGAGTTTTTAGCTGTCTACTGCTAAGCTGAAACTTAGAAAAATCATAACTTCCTCATACGAAGTCAGATTTGGACGTTGTTTTTATACATACTCTCGGTTTAACGAACACTACGACTTTCGTTTAGATCGGTAAGGCTAAAAAGTAGGTTATCAAAAACTCACTTTTTACGTCATTCGGCACCGTGCCGGTTTTGTCGCAAAACTTCGACAGGTCATAACTTCTTCGTTATAACTCGGATTTCGGTATTCTTTATATATCCGTAATCCTTGTCACGACCACTACAACTTTCTTAATAGATATCGGCTTTATCCAATATTTATTTTCGACGCTCATTTTTATTCTTAATTAATTAAATCCTAATAATTAAGCATAAAATACATAATTCACATAATATTCACATAATTCCTTTTCATTTCTTCAAAATGAGTTACAAAGGTTAACCTAGACTATTATGTCAATATTAATGCCTAGCCGAGAAACACGGGCGTTACAGTTTTCTTGTAGGCCGGCTCCAGGAAGCTCTTCCTCGGACTCCGATGACTAATTTTAGTTTGTCCCTTCTATTTATTCTGTAATGTATTTGCATTCCCATGTATTATATGTGTAGTGAAAGATAATGGTTATTGACAAGCAAGAACTGTGTATTTTGCTTTCTATTTGGCATGGACATGTTCTCTCTTCTTTATATATATATATATATATATATATATATATATATATATATATATATGTTTTGAATTGACCTGTGGCATCTTTAGGCTACGGCTATTCGACATTTCTACTGTAATTCTTTTATGCACACTCCCTTGTTCTAGGGTTCGCGTTAAGCGGTTAATGTGTGCTTCAGACGTTGTATAACCGCTACTATTGACTTATATTTCACTGATTTGTATGTTTTAATCAGGCTTTTAATGAATCTTTTGGAACCCCATTTTCTGTGCCATTAATTAAGATTTATACATTCTTTGCTATGAGATGTTATTGGCAAATTATAGGTAAATATTATGATTCATTAAGACCTACGGTTACATCCTTGCATAGATTTTGCTCAAGTAGCGTAGGTGATCAGCCGTTGTTGCTACTTGGAAAATATACACAACCCCTTTACTTTTTGTTTTTGCAATTGGTTAAATAGCATTCTGGAAAGCTCTTTCAAAAATGAAAATTATATTAACTCTTAAAAAAGAAATACATGAAACAATGGACTCTGAATGTCTAAGTATCAGGAGGCATGCCCGGTCTTCGCATCGGCACCTGGAGTATGGTTTTCCTGTGCGAAGTTTGACCATACTTCTTTTTCTCAGCCCCCACTTTATTTTTGGTTGAGTGTTCTACTATGACTACTGCGTCGTGATTGTGCATATTTTCCACATCTCCTGAAAGTGTTTCTTGATAGGTTGGGGTTTCCTCTTGTTTCCACCACCGGGTCTCGGCGTGAGAGAGTTGAATTTCGTCTTTCATGCTCTGCAGGTACTTGCACTTTCCCTTCTTTTGGACCCAGCGCGTGATGCGACCATGGGAAGCGCCTCCCCATGACCGGGTGAGAACACTGATGGGTTATGAGCACTACATCATTCCTATGGTGTACATGCAAACCCTAAAGCTTTGGATCTAGTTTGTCTAATGAACATGCAATAATCATCCAAAGCCATAAACCCTAGATCTAGCATACAATAATCAATATTATCATAATATAGGGTTTAGATCTTACCTTTGATTGTTATGTAGCAATAACAATCTATTCCTTCTTGTAATTGGCTTCTGAAAGCTTAGTGTCACAAGTGTTACACCACTAATGGCTCACAAACACCAAGAGCAAGAGGATGACTTAGTAGAGGAGAAGGAGGCACCAAAAACGTCCAAGAAACTCCAAGGAATGCTTAGCCACGTTTTTGGGTGCGCTAGGGGTCTTTATATAGTGAGGCTATTAGGGTTTTGAACTAGGAAACCCTAATCTGACTGCTTAGGCCCTAAGCGGCCCATGGACTCCCTGGTTTTGCCTTGGACGAATTCTCATGGGTTTCCCCATAGATTTCGTCCACTCCAACCTCTCTGGAGTCTATTAGCCCAATATCCAACAATCACACAATTGACAGTTCTAGCCCCTTTTATTTAATTAATGTCTTTTAGCCACAAAATTAATTCTTATTAATTCTTGATTAATATTAATAAAACAATATGATTTCTCTTTTAATATATTATTCATATAATATATTAATAAATCATAATTAATCTCTTTCTCCACAAATCATCCTATCAAGTTTCTTTGGTGAAGGCAACCCAAAAGGACCATGCTCACAATCGGGTCAAGTACATACCAAAATAGTTATGGACTTAGACACTAATCCAACAGTCTCCCACTTGGATAAGTCTAACAACTATTCTGCGTATGACTTCAAACCTGATCAACAATCGTAGCTTTCAAAAGCCGCTGTCAATTCTGATCTTATCAGAAGCATGTCCTTTAGATAAGGGATCATATATTCCTCCATTCTAGATATTGTATGAACTGAGACATGGATTTAAATCATACTCTCTGTTCATCAGTTGTTTCCCGATTTTTGATTTTGTGACGACTGAGAACAGACTACAATTGAACACATCAACTTAGTCCCGGCTTGGCCAAGCGCTTATGTGTCATCACTAAATCATCGAGGGGCCCACAGATATCGCTTTTATCCTATTTTGGGTAAAAGGAACAGATAAACTTCGACTCAATGCTCGCTTGTACTCACTCACCGAATCACACACAACAATACGTTTTATAACACCAAGTTACTGGTGTGTTTACATATTATTAATGTGTAACCAACTCGCAAGATACAACTCACCCATCTCGTTTTCAAGAATATAAGATATTATCGTCTCACCAATCACTCGTGATAAAATCCATGAAGCGATCCAAGTGAGTGTGGGTTTAATCCAATGCTCAAATCATATTCATAAGCACTCATGAACATTGCAGCAAACATTTGCTATGTCTAATACACTTTAGGCAATCTACAAACCAATTCATGACAATCTTCTTTCATACCTACTCCCAAAGTATGAGCGACTCTGGAACGTTGAAATAATCTTATTATTCAGGAAGTCAAAACATGCAAAGTGAAACACAAGAATAATCGAACCCAATATGGCCCCAAACTTTTGAGTATAAATAAAACTCCTTTTATATAATCACCATATTGAGTACACATTATTCATTGTATAATGTTTTAGGTAATCAACTTATTACTTGAATTATAACAACATTTGTCCCATGCTCTTAGCATGCACACTATGTTTACCTATGGTCCTTACTTTGTGAAATAATATAATTGAATAACATTTTCAATCACACTCATTTCACAATTCCCAATCCTTACCACGAGTGTGAGAATACCAAATTCTTGCCACTTATAGAATATGTTAGATTTTAACATTTTATGCTACGATTCTTTCGTAATGTCATAGCGCCAAAGTCACAAAGACTTTGCCAATGAAATTACAAAGTCATCTATTGGAGATTGTTGCAAGAAAATTCCATAGACATGAAGTCTCACATTCAAAGTACATTCCTTTGAACATCCTTCTTGCATAAAAGTTTCTAATCTACATAGAGATTATTAAAGTCCAACTCCCAATATGGAAACAATTCCATATTTACCATATGACAACTCATTATTAATAGAATCATATCTAATGATAATAATGTCAGCATGGTCCTTCCATTACTATACTTCCAACTGCTCATAAGCGACCAATCCTTAGCGAACCTTAGATTATCCTCTTGACATTTGATTAATCACCTTTAGTCATATCTGGTTCCAATCCTTTTTCCCTCTTAATGCCCTAGGCATTTGGAAAATTTTAGAACACGTGAATATTTATAGCATATGCAATCGATCCTATGCCCGAAGCATATGGGATACGATTCATAATGTCTTATATAAATATGTTATACTTGACCAGTCTTTTGCTACGATATCTCTATTTGCCATGTTCTCACAATTCAAACTATGAAGAGGGATGCCGTAATCATAATCTAATTTGAAAACACAATCTTAATTTTATATGACTAAATTAGATAAAAAATCAATCCAAGCTTTTAGAACTGAAATGAAGTATAAAATTCTCTCCCTTAATTATAGCAAAACAACTTTTCAACCCTTGCAACTTTGCCAATTGAACCTTTTGTTTTCTATAATTAATATTGCTATCTCACAATACTTACCATAATTATCATGCTCCCACTCACATGATGATTATATCTTTTCCAAGCATAACACTTATGCTCCCACTAGCTTTGACACATATTCAGAAATTAGCTAGACTTATAGAAACCAATTATTATTGACTTTATTTACAAAAGTTCAGATTTCTGAAACCGAGACGCTTCGATAAGCCTTTATCTAAGCTTCTCGAACTCATACACCTTTTCTTAGATAACCTATATGTGTGTTTAAACAATTTTAGAACTTATAACAATAAGTCTAAAATGTTCAGACCCATTTGCCATTTCCCACAATTCGAACTATGAAGAGGGATGTCGTAATCATAATCGAATTTGAGAAATGCAAATTACATAATGCTATCTTCAAAATCTCTCTTAGTGAAAGCGTTTCCTCACAATCATTTTCACGAAGGAGAGTTTATGACACTCAGATTTTGTGGTGTATGTGTTCCTATCCATGTGAATTTGTCATAACCATAATAATAAGACAATAATTGTGACAAATCCAAATTCTTATGGATCTAACTTGTCCATTCTTAATTTCTTGTCATCAAGGGTCCTACCATTGCTTCCAAGTTATTGAGCAGCTCACCCCTACCTTTCAATGTACTTTCCATTGATTAAGGTGCCTTGACCCTATGCAACCTATTGAGAACTCATAGAACTCACATGCATAGTTGACCAAACTAGAATGGCATAGAGACAAGGATATGTCAACACGATAGGTTAGAAACCTCAAGTCGTATGCTAGTAATTAACAGCAGGTTTACTCTCGATTAGTTCTTGAAAATTTTCAAGATCTTTAGACTCCCACTGACCTCTTGACATATTAGATTCTCTTATCAAGAAACATTTCTTGACAAAACAAATATTCAAGAGTTAGTGTGTGTCTATATCAAGACAAAACCTACACATAATTTGGTACTAGTTAGTGTTTGTCTTATTCAAGACATCACAACTTACCAAAATGTGCAAGTGTAAGAACATTCCTACTTAAGATTATGTCACTCAAGTCACAATCTTGGAGTATGACTCAAAGACTTGATTTTGGAACGAAGTACGATACATGTTATTGACTTAACCACTACAACAATTATCGATTCCTCTTCTTAGCCAAACTAGTGCACTAAGGTGTCCTTAGAGGATGAATTTTAACATGGTTCCTACGATTACCAAGACGATCATAAAACACAATACAAAAGTACTCTCCCTTCTTCTTAGATTGTAGAAACTTTTTATCTTTCTGCCTTCATTGATTCTACTTATTCATTCTGCCATTCATTGAAACTTTTCAATGATTCAGAATTACTCTTAATCTTGTAAGTATAACCACATTTACTAGACTTTTAGTAAATCATGACGAATAATGTTATTGTTATTTATGGTGGACTTGACCAGTGCACAACATTGTGACCTCGATCTCCTAGTCCTTCACTTGACTCTTTGTCAAGGAATTAGCCTTAAAATTTCTAAGTACCAAGATTTCCATACATCACATGATTCAAATCATATGATTCCAAGCTTCTGTCCAATTGAAAGCTGGGCGATGGGAATATTTCCATAAATAACATAACTAAGAATCACATCCATTTAATATTGATTATAATAGAAACACACAGACATCAATTTTTCACAATTGCCATTGCAAGGAAATATAAATAAAACAAAAACAAAATTTATTTTATTGCGGAAAAATATATCCTTACAATGCAAATGAAAACTATGCTATTACATATTCCTAAGCAATTTATCATAACACTAAGCAGCAGCTCAAAAATCCGATCATCGAATCCATGCGATCGTAATCCATTTCTTCGCGATCAGACTCAGCTCGCTCCTTCCTTTAAGCTTCCTTTCTTTTCTTCGATCCTTCAAAACATCAAAATGTAATCTTATCACATCATGTATTAAGAATCTCCAAATAGGAACTTAATGGAGTTAGATAGTTGATTTTACCTGAAGCAGAGTCATACATCTTGACTCTCCCATCTCTTAGATCTCTCAGGTAGTCACGACAGCTTCGTAACCAATGCCCCTTCTTTTGGCAGTAGAAACATATGGACTCTTCTGGAATGGTACACAAGACTATCTCAGACTCAGCCTTTCTCTTACGTAGAGAAAACTTTTCTGGACTTCCAATTTTGCCATTGCCCGTAGAAGGTTGGGATATTGATTTATCAGAACAATTTGCTCGACCAGTGCGCGAAATCATTTCTGATTCAGCAGCAATAAGCAAATAAGTCAAATCAATAAGGGTCATGTCGTGGTCCATCATATAGTACTCTGTAACAAACTTACCATATGATTCGGGAAGTGATTGAAGAACCACGTCAACAACCAACTTCCTTGAGACATCGACACCCAACATCCTTAACCTGTCAATGTGTGACTTCATCTTTAAGACGTGTGCACACACAGACTTTCCATCTTTGTGTCTTATTGGCAATAGAGCCTGAGTGACCTTTAACTTCTTAAGTCTTCGAACACGTGGGTCAGGGAGAATTATTGGAGGAGGTGGAGGAAGTGAAGCATGATTTCCATTTCCACAATCCAATCGTGGAGCATCATCTTCACGTGGAAAACGTTTTCCAACGGATTCAGGAAGACATAATTGTCAGACTTTGACATCTATAAAACGGGAGAAAATTCAAGTTAGTTGATTGACTCCTTAATAAAACACCCAAATGAGATATTAAGGCTAGGACCCAACACAATATTCTACAAACTGGAAGAGGGATGGCGTAATCCAATTTTCAGAATATTTGAAGGTAGGTAAATGACGATTTACCAATTTCCACCATGAGAAACGAAAAAGAAGGTTAAGTTTTAAATGTATTGGAAACTCCTAGATCTTTTGAGATTCGTTGAACTTTTCAATGGCATGTTTAAATCTCGATATGCCCCTGGATTTGTGACTGGGATGCCGTGGATCACAAAACAGGGTGTGAATAACCATGCAAACATACATGGTGCCCCCAATGTTACAGTCACATATTCGATGTGCCGGTTAAACACACACGCTCCACCAAACTATGACAAACATCGAGTCACCCTTCGCCACCTTTGCTTAGAACCCAATTAGTGTGCCGATTAACCATACACGCTCCACTAACGTCTTAGCAAGGGTACAAAGTGTAATTTCATGGAATTGCATCAATTCATTTTTGCCTAAAGTAACTAAGATTGAGAATTTTTTGTAAAACATTTAGTTACTTTAACATTGATTATACTTTTAATGAGGAGAGGGTTTGCCCTATACTGCCCGTTCGGCTAACGACCCTCCACCAATCAAGGAAGCGGTGGGTGATATTGGACACCCATTAAACGGCCATTTTATAGGCCATAACCTTATACCCGCCTTATAGATCGGCTTCGTGAATGAGGCATACTAACGGTAAGACTAACAGTTTAAGTTATACATATATAATATTAGAATTTTAATGTTATATATAGTATAAGGGTGTATTTTACACTTTTAAAATACTAGGTGGCTTAATTTTATAAATTACACTTTTAATTTAATTAAATATAAACCATATCATTATGGATTTGTTAACTCTCTGTTAATTATACTTTTAATTAACTTAATAAAACCATAAGGGTGTAATTTGAACTTTTCAAAACTGGGGTTTTAGAATTTAAAATTTCAAAAATTAAACTTTTAATCAAAATATTTTAATTCCAAAACTTGAGGGCAAGTTTTGAAACATTTCAAAACATTAGGGTTTAGAATTTAAATATTTCAAAATTAAACTTTTAATCAAAATTTTAAATTCCAAAACTTGAGGGCAATTTTGAAACTTTTCAAAACTATCTAGATCAAATTACAAATAATTAAAATTAATCAAATAATTGGTAATTATCTAAATTTGACCTAATTCAATTTCTTACTAGATAATTCAAAACAAAATTACAAATAATTAATATTTATCATATAAAACAAGTAATTATCTTAATCTTGACAATTATCTTCTATTTTGGTAAGGATAATCACCAAATATTTATAAAATTCGGATTTTATTAATGAAAAACGTTTTTGGTAATTATCCCACAGCAAAATAGGTCAAAATCCTGAAATATCCTCTGTCTGACCCCGTGACTCGCCAAGTTAGGGACTGGACTTGCTGAGTCAGCCTGACTCGCCGAGTTCATTAACTAACTCGTCGAGTCAGTCAGGCAGAGGACCAAAAACTTCGATTTTCAGGCAATGAATAATTAAACAAGCATCAAATACATCAAACAAACAACCAGGCTCTGATACGACTGATGGGTTATGAGCACTACATCATTCCTATGGTGTACATGCAAACCCTAAAGCTTTGGATGTAGTTTGTCTAATGAACATGCAATAATCATCCAAAGCCATAAACCCTAGATCTAGCATACAATAATCGATATTATCATAATATAGGGTTTAGATCTTACCTTTGATTATTATGTAGCAGTAACAATCTATTCCTTCTTGTAATTGGCTTCTGAAAGCTTAGTGTCACAAGTGTCACACCTCTAATGGCTCACAAACACCAAGAGCAAGAGGATGACTTAGGAGAGGAGAAGGAGGCACCAAAAATGTCCAAGAAACTCCAAAGAATGCTTAGCCACGTTTTTGGGTGCCCTAGGGGTCTTTATATAGTGAGGCTATTAGGGTTTTGAACTAGGAAACCCTAATCTGACTGCTTAGGCCCTAAGCAGCCCATGGACTCCCTCCTTAAATGCCGTGGACGAATTCTCATGGGTTTCCCCATAGATTTCGTCCACTCCAACCTCTATGGTGTCCATTAGCCCAATATCCAACTATGACACAATTGACAGTTCTAGCCCCCTTTATTTAATTAATGTCTTTTAGCCACAAAATTAATTCTTATTAATTCTTGACTAATATTAATTAAACAACGTGATTTCTCTTTTAATATATTATTCATATAATATATTAATAAATCATAATTAATCTCTTTCTCCACAAATCATCCTTTCAAGTTGCTTTGGTGAAGGCAACCCAAAAGGACCATGCTCACACTCGGGTCAAGTACATACCAAAATAGTTATGGACTTAGACACTAATCCAACAAATACCACCCGCGCTTTTCTGCGCGCCCACAAAATTACGTTTCATATTGTCATTTGGGGTGTCGTTTAGCTCATCAGAGGCCCTGGTTGGTTCTCTTCTATAGGAAAACTTGTGTGTTAGATTGAGTGGCACTCCGCCTCTATCTTTGTTGTTCCTGGCACTTAGCTCCTTCATCCCAGGAGGTTTTGTTTCATCTTTGACACTGGCGAAGATCTGGTTCGAGTCCCAAATCGCTCTTTGGCTGGGCATAGCTTGGCCATCGATTGTGGGCCAGATTGGTGCCCTTGCCCGCGGGTAGGCATTTCCTAGCTTTGCGATTTTCGTTCCGTACTTTGGCTAGGCCATCTTTGGGTCAGTGTTTGTTTCTTTCTATGGAAGAGATGTTGAGAGCCGTCTGAATACATCTCTTTGCCTTTTCCTAGACTCGTGGACCAGCATTTGTGTTGTTGCGTACCTCCGCTATGGATTACCCACCTTCTGGCAACCTTTACTTTGACACAATTGGGTTTCTTGCTTTGTTTCCCGTTGGGTACTACGTCCATTATGTGGCCTGGTTGCTACGACCATTACCGATCTACAACTCATGTTGAATTTGAGAATATCGTGGAGAGTAGACAAAATCGCTTGTAGCTGAAACAGACAAGGCCAACATAGTAGAATATTGTGTTCAGATGGACGGCTAACAACTGAGAATTCGAGCACCCTTGTTATCTGTTTTGCCCCATCATGACTGAACAATGTAAACGGGAGCATAATTGCTCCTGCTGGCCAGATGCCATGACCAGTGAACCCTACTAGCGGGCCCCAATGTGGTGGCTGGAGGTGTTTTTTAAATTCAATTGGTAACCATCGAAAGAAGTGTTCATAGATCACGTTGACCCTGCTTCCGTTATGAATGTACACATGCTTACCACAGTTTTGGCTAACGAAATCGATGATGTGAAATGGGTCATTAAGATCCTAATGTTCTGGCATGGGGTCACTCATTGAAAAGGATATGTTAAGTATGTTTTGATGGTATACCTTCGTGCCTTTGTGCTGGCTCTGGCGATTGCTGCATAGGCGGGGCCCGATGATGGTAAGTATCTCTGCCCTCCTTTCATGGTCCTTTTTTCCATCCTTTTGATTTTTAGGCTGGTGTGTATCCTCATCAAATTTTGCTCTGAGCTGTTTTGTTAAGTCAACTATGTTTCCAACTAGTTGTTTTTCATCAATCTCCCGCTTCAATACCATGCATTCGGTGGTATCATGAGTGTTGTCCTTGCTCTCTTTTGTTAGAGTTTTGTTGATTTTATGGACATCTGTATGACCATTCCTGTTGTCATATTTGTTGAACGGTCTATACCTCCTCGACATGTGTCTGGAGTGGCGATTGTGCCGCTGTTGGTTACACTCTTGCCTCTCTTGTTGGGCTGAGCTCGGACGGGACGCCGCTTCCTCTTGTTTGATGTATATGTTGGCTACAACTGTGAGATTAGCCTCTTTTCGCTCTTCCCCATCGATTTGTCGTAGGTATTTTTCCACAAGGAACTTGAGGTCGTCCTTGGATCTGGGGACTGTCATTTGCATCTTATTGGATAGGGGTCCAGGAAGTAAACCTTGGGCGAAGCCGTCCATCACCAGGAACTCTTCATGCCTTGGAACATTCAAGGTAGCTAGTGTGAATCGATCGTAATAGTCACGAATCAACTCTCCTTCTTTTTTCTTACACACCATTACAGAGTTAGCGTCCCCTTTTCCTTTCCTCAATTGCATGAAGTTTTTAAGGAAAAGGTATTTCAGCTGCTCAAAACTCGAGATACTACCTGGCCTCAGAGACTTGAACCACTTTCCTGCGTTTCCTGTTAAGGTGTATGGGAATTAAGTGCAGGTGAAGCGATGATCCATCTTAAGAGATGTCATCGTCCACTCGTAGTTGTCGATGTGGTCATCTGGGTCTGTAGTACCGTCCTACGTTGGCATGTTCTATATCATCGCAGTGTGCAGAATCTCGTATTGAATCAGTTCATGGCTGAAATTGGAGCATGCGCTTCGCATGGGGTTGTCCATGTACAAGTACGACATACCGCCATAGCCATGTGTTGTTGCATCTGGTTGGGGCTCGCATACATCTGGTTATGCATGGCCACCGGTGAGATGTACGGTTGATATTGCTGTAGGTTTAGTGGCAAACCGAATTGTTGGAATGTTTATTGCCTTGTCGGGGACTATGTATGGGTTTGCTCTTGCGTACTATTGCGTGGACGAATTGAACGGTTGAGTGGCCGCCACAAAGGGGTTGAATTCAGGTGCTACTAAGAATTGAACGCTGGATCCATAAGAGTTGGATCCCTGATTGGTCGAGGTCTGTATGCATGTGACTTGCGGCTGAGACAGTTTTGGGAATGAACCCGGGGTCTGTTGTACGAATGGGTTGAAGGTCGGTGGTTGTTGTACGAATAGCGGCACGTGAGGAAAGCCTACCATGGTGGTGTGTGGATAGACCATCCGGGAATATTGTGGCTGTGGTTGAATATTGTGAGGGATCCAGGTTCCGGTGCCCGAAGTGTATGGAAAGGTTTGTTGCTGTGAAACAAGTATCTCTGTTTGTTGTGTTGCGATAATCTGTGGAGTTGTGGTTACGATTGCTACTTGTGGTGTTGGGTTAGCTGTTGGGTGCCATAGACTGGCTATGTAGGTTGCCGCCGTTTCAGCTGTAGAGTTGGATGGTGTCTGTGAGATTGATGTGCGATTTGAAGTGTGTTCTTCCTGGATGTAAGTTTTCCCTCAATCTAACAGTTGCATTGGATGTAGCAGACTTGGGATCTCACCAGCCATCATTGCTCTTTGGGTTTGATTCGTGGATGTATCGTTCTATAGATATGTCTGGATGACACCAAATGTTGTGATATGTCGGAGATGGTTGAATTGAAATTGTGGGTAAGATTCAAGCTAGTTCCTTCTCATGGTATCACATTACAAAATAGAAAGATGATTGTTAGTCAACGTCCGGGAGGAATCCCCGGGACGAAGCGCCAACGATCAAGTTAGAATGGATTCTGAGAGAAGTAAGAGTAAATTTCAGGAAAAAGAGTTTCGTCCCCTTTTTGTGAGGAAGATGGATTCTTTTATACCTGATCGTGAGGCGTGTGCCTCCTAACTGATTCTGTTAAACATTCCCTCGTGAGGTGCGACGTGGCGAACACGTAATGAAGGATCCCCCGTCACGCCTTTTTGCCTCGTCCCCTCATTGGCTAGAGGGGAATCGTTGATATTTTGATGATCGTGGCTATCGTCAGATTGGCAAGTGGAACTCTCTGATTGGTCCCACGTTTGTCGGGGTGTTATTCCTAGGAGAAGAGGGTAAGGCACAGTTCTGCTCCTTAACCGTCATACCAGTGACTCTGTGTTGGCGAAGACCCGGCCTTGGCCTCAGGCTGGGTTTAACCAGGTTCTGACCAGGCCAATCTTGGCGTTAGTTAGACTTCTCTTTTTTTGACGTTCTCCCTGAGGGATACGTTAACAACCATCTTGAGCATGCTGAAGTACTGGGTCATCTGAGGTTGCTCAGAAGCAGAAAACTTAGGGAAAAATAGTGCTCTCTCAGTGAACATCTTTGTGATCTGAGTCACCAACTTTGTGCCTTGCCTCAGGTCCAGATATCCATGGGCTAATCTCTCTCTCTTTTAACCAAAGGAACATATATCGAGTGAAACATATCAAAAAACTGCTCCCATGGTACATCAGCTCTCTACTCTGGAGTGTATAAACCAGTAACCATTCTCTACCAATCCATCGCTACAGACTGAAGAAGGTTCAGAGCGCACTTGACCTTCTGGTCTGCTGGGCAGGAACAAGTAAAGAAACATCCTCAACATCGGACAACCACCTCATGGAAATGATCGGATCTTGGACTCCATAAACACTGGGGGCTTCGTATTGTCGAAGTCCCGATACTGGAAGGCTCTCCCCCACCAATTCCCACAGTAGCGATGGCCGCGGTATCTGCAGCAGCAGCAGCCTCCGAAAGTGTCGCGTATCGTTCATTAAAGAACTCCATCATGGCAGTCTTGATAGACCTAAACAACTTCAGTATCTTCCCCAAGACAATAGAAACAACCTCAGTATGAATCATCTCCCTAACCTGGTCCTCAGTCAGCCCTGTCCAACCTTGGCCACTTGTTGCTGCTCCTGATCTGGATCCCCTCGTGAACACCATACTGAAATAAACTAGAAACAATCAGATAAAGCGCAATTCATACTATATGAGCTATTCCAAACAACAAAATCCTAGGGTTTATGACTTCCATGCTACGCGTACGGGTCCTATGCTTCGAGCAGTACTGACCCATACTACCTTCCGTACCTACCCGTATTTGTCTCAGGAGATCATCACAAAAAACCCTAACAACACACACTAGAACACACATACATCCTATTCTCACTTCTTACAGAAAGGCTAGACATTCCTCAACTAGCCGGCTGCTTGCATATATCTTGTTATATAAAGTAAAAGATACGACAAAGCATGCACTGCTTTTAAGTTATTTAATAAGCTACACCATGCTTGTAAGATACATGTTCTTTTCTTTGTTTATAATTTGTTCCATGCATGTAAGAGACATGCTTTTACTTTTTCTCTTTTGTCTACATTACATGGAGGATAAAAAGAGAAGACTTGCAAGAATTTGGAGCTATCGTTTACGTGTCTTTTCCTTCTTCTATTGTGAAGCAAAACAAAGAGCTCCCTCCATCTCCTCTTTTCTTTTGCAATTTGGTGCTAAAAGTGTTGGTTCTCTTGAGACATATTTTGGAAACCTAATAAATTTCCTCTAGACAGAATGAGGCTCTCGTTGGGAGATCCATTATTGATTTGCCCACCACTCCTTTCTAAGAAAGAATGGTAGGTTCCGGCGATTGATAAAAATATATGTCTTAAAGCTTAAGAAGAATATTTTACAAGTGTTATACTAGCATATATGATGGTTCTACTCTTTCTTGGTGGATACTTCTAGAGAGCTTCTATTTTAGAGTTTAAAGCCATCGTCCTCAAATTCCTACTAGCCAAAAGGAAGCAAATTCTTCAAAGTTTGTAACGCTTTCCTTTCTATGGTTTTTTTTATCTTTCAAAGTCTTGCAAAATGATCTTTTGGTGGGAATATGTAACAAACCGTTCTTTCAAATATATGTAATAATATAAATCAATTTGTAGTTCTTTTTAAAATAATAAAGAGAAATTTTAGCATACTATGTACATTTACATAATCGACCCTCAAAAGTGAAGTATTAAATAATCTCGATTGGGATGAACAAAGTAGTAGAGATTGTAACAAGGTTTCCAGAAATATAAATAACACTAAAATCTCAGTTATAACGAAGAAGTTATGACCAATCGAAGATCCGCGACAAAACTGGCAAAACACTATTCAGCGTAAAAAGTGAATTTTCAATAAAAGACTTTTTAGCCTTAACAATCTAAATGAAAGTTATTGAATATGTTAAACCGAGAACTTTCATAAAAAGAACGTCAAAATCTGACTTCGTATGAGGAAGTTATGAATTTCGCAAGTTTTGGGCATAAAAATCGAAAAATATTGAAAACCGGGAAAATTCGCATGGCTAGGGTTCGGCCACGTCACCTCGCATACGAGGCTGCCTCGTGTCCGCCCCGTGTCCGTTTCTGATTCGACCGAAGGAGCGGCCCAACCCGGTTCTGACGCTCATCTGAGGCCACCGTGTGCCTCGCTTCTCCTTCTAACACGTGCCCCTCGCTTCCGAAGCCACCACCTGTACGAACACCTGTCCCCTCCTCCCCCTTCAGATCGGACCCTCGCACCTATATAAAGGGTGCGAGATTCTCCGGTTTTCACTTCCCTTTTTCACCATTTTTCACACTTTTTCACTTCTTTCACCCCTCTAAACTTCCCTATAACCCCCTGAAGCCCCGATATCATATCTAACACCCGAAGCAAGCCCCGAAGCCCCGAGATTCCCGAGAAAAACAACCTTCTCCAGTCGAAACTCTACTTGTGTAAAGCCCGTTTTTCATCAAGTAAACTCCTTCCCATAAACGAAACACTATCCAAATCACCACATATCAAGTGAGTTCATAACCCCGTATTTTCATAGTTTTTACTGTTTTAAGGGGGAATACAAGTCTAACACAAGGATTTTGCGTTACAAACAAATGGTTTCAAATTATGATAAAATGAGATTAAGTCATCAAAAGTATTTCAAAATATTGAACTCTTTTATAAACTTATATTTTTCCCCAAAAATCATATATATATATATATATATATATATATATATATATATATATATATATATATATATATATATATATATATATATATAAGATTTAAAAGGCTTAGGACTGATAACTCATTTTGGGTCCTTTTCCTTATCTGGATGTGAGCTTATAGTATCGGTTATTTGTCCGAATGTCGTTTAAATTTTACTTATATATAAATGTATATGTATATAAATATAAAAGTTATTTCATTCAGTTTAGATACCATTTGTAACATGTTGATCAAGGGGTTACATTCATAAACAGTTAGTACCAATTCAGAAAGTACATATAAATTATAATAGGTATAATTTATGATACATAGAACATTAATTCACGATTCAAGTATACTAGAATACACCATTTTACAAGAAACAAGGGTTTGATTCAAAACTAATCGAGGGTATACAACTTTCAAATACATGTTAAGAATACTAATTCAGGAATATACAATCAATCATTATTTCAGGATGATTGGGTATTCATAACTATTATACATGAAACGTCTATATGCTGTTTATGAGTCATTTGATTCAGATTGTTTAGTTCATTTAAACAACATAGTTAAAGTCCTGAAATTATAACAAGAATCTCCAGTCGGGGATCGAAACAATGTGTGTATATATCTATATTGGGATTGACAACCCCGCACTCAGACTGCTAGCTACAGTCAGGCATACACACCTACGAGTGATAATTTTTATCAACAACTTTTAACGCCTTCAAAGCGTTGTTTCAGGCCATCTAGTCTTAGTACGGTTACAACAACTCATTAAGAAGATATTAACAGTATGGTTAGTGTATAATTAACTAAACATGAGCACATTTTCAATGTACCCTGTTTATCAAAAAATAGTTTACAATATTACATCTCATATTCAATAACAGCTGGTGAAGCCAGGCACACTCGCTTATACAGTTTATACAAAAAGGATACAAAAACAGAACATTGGTTTACAAATAGAACGATTTTATGTGATTAAAACTACTTTTCATATACAGCAGAAAATATAGGATTTTCTGAAACCATTTACATATTCAAAGAACAGAAAACATACTTTTAAACATAAATATTTATGCACTCACTCAACTGTATGTTGATACTCTCTTTTCAAATTACTTGTATTCTCAGGGAAACAATAAACAGGTACTCCTCGAGCCTTTTGAGAAGATGGAGCTAATTTGAGTCATATCTTATGTATTTTGCTATAACTATTTTAGTGTCAATATACAGTGATTGAACACATGTAAATACTTTTACTTTTAAATGCAATGGTTGTTGGTACTTTGATTACTATGATGCATGTGTCGTGATTCTACAAATGAAGTTCTCCACCCCCTGACGTTTCCGCCGTCTGGTTTGGGGATGTGACAGATTTGTATCAGAGCATTGTTTATAGTGAACTCAGTATATCAATCCATAAAAGATATACAAACTATAAATACATTTGGGGTTGAGAGCTCTGACTACAAGTATACTTTTAAAATTTTAAGTATTTTTACGAGAAGTATACTAACACTCATACCTACAAGTACAATATCATAGTCATAAGAACTTAAAAGTATTTGGATGTTGAACACTACAGACAAACCTAGGCAGTTATGTAATCATATATGGGATTATTATAGCCGGATCAACTATATTGATTTGAGATATGACCAACATGTGTTTGGGAGTGAAAGTAGTGTTGCAACAAGTCTAAAACTTACCAACTACAGAAGAAACTCTAGAACAGAACATAAATTTAAAATACTATAAGAATATTTTATCATCGATGTTCAATATTATATGCTTTAGTTTTTCATGCACTTTTCATGTCCTTATTCTCGCACAGATACAATGGCCGGATATCATTTACTAGGGGACCCTTATTTTCCGAACCACGGTAACGAAGGATGGATAGTAGAGGATCCGGAAGAGGATCCAGAAGAAGAGGAAGAAGAAGATGAAGATGAAGATTCAGAGGGTACCGACACAAAAGCTGTTAGGTTTTGAGCATTCTAACACTCCTATGGTGTACATGCAACCCTATAAACCTTGGATCTATGTTTTCTCTAAAATACATGCAAATAAGAATTTCCAAGGTTTACATCCTAACTAGCATGGCATGGGGAACTTGAATCATAAAATTACTAGTAGAATGACATACATTTTAGTAGTGGTTGATTGTTTGGAGTTTGAGAGCCTAGCACCAATAGTGTGGATGCCTCAAATGTAAATCACAAATCGCCACAAACTTTGGAAAACTCTTGAGAGAATAATGCACACTCTTGAAATTGGCCACAGCTCTTGTTCACACACAACTAGTTCCAAATCAAGTGCCAAAGATTCCTTTATATAGTTTGGAGGATTAGGGTTACATCCATGTAAACCCTAATACCCATGACTCTTCCTTTCCAAGGATCCATGGGTTAAAAGCTCCATGGACCATCCATGGACTCCCATGCTAGCCTAGCCCATACTAAATAAGCATTAGCCCACACTAAATAAATACAAGAGCCCATATTTAATTAGTCACCTTTTGATCACTAAATTAATTATCATTTAATTTAAGATTAATACTAATTAAATAATATGATTTCATATTAATATATTATACCTTATAATATATTATACCTTATAATATATTAATAAATCATAAACATACTATTCTCAAAATATTATCCATACAAATTGTTCGGGTGAAGTGCAACCCAAATGGACCATGCCGGGTCGGGTTAAGTGCATCTCAAATATTGTTATGGACTTAGACACCTTATCCAACAGTCTCCCATTTGGATAAGTCTAATAACTATATTTGCAGATATGACTTCAGGAACCAACCGGCAATCGTAGCTCTCAAAACTCCGTTGAACTATGAAGCGTCATTTTAGATAAGTGATCATATAATCCTCTGTTCTCAAGATATCAGCCGGACAAATACATGGAACAACGTCGTACTTATTGTCCAGCAGTTTGTTTCCCAATTTCCGATTTGTTTGACATAGAACTAAATTGAACACATCAATTAGGTTCTGACAGGGCCCGGTACATAGGTCAAAACAGAATGATCGAGGGGCCCAGATATCGCTTCTAATCCTCCAAGGACTAAAAGGAACAGATAAACTTCGACTCATATGCTTATTCTACTACTTGTTGAATTATACACAAAGGCACGTTTTATAACATCAAGTTACTGATGCATTTTCGTACAATCAATGTACAACCAACTCATAGGTAACAACTCATATCTCTAGGTTTGAAGACTTATATGATATTACCGTCTCACGATCAGTCGAGATAAATTCCATGAAGTGATACAAGTGAGCGTGGGTTAAATCCAATACTCGGAACTTATGAGCACTCATGAATGTTGTAGCAACCATTGCTATGTCTAAACACATTTAGTCATCTACAAGCCCAATTCACGTCAATCTTAATTCATACCTACTTCTGACGTATGACCGAATGTGGAAGTTTGAATAACTTAGTCATTCGGAAAGAATAACCTAGTTATTATGGAAGTCAAAACATACAAAGTGAAACACAAGAATAATTGAATCTAATATGGTCTCAGCACTTATGAATATAAATAAAACACCTTTTATTCATCACCGTATTCATTACACATTATTCTGTTTCGATTTATCAACTTAACACTTGAATTAAAACAATAGTTGTCCCATGCTCCAAGCATGTACACTATGTTTTCTAAACAATAGTCATGCCATACTCCAAGTATGCAAACTATGTTTGTCTATGATCCTTTCTTTGTGAAGTAGATCAATTGAACATGATTCCAATGATGCTCATTTCACAATCCCAAATCCTTACCGTAAATGTAAGAATATCAAATTCTTGTCATTTACTGTAATCTGTTAGATTTAAACTCATATGCATGGAGACGAAGTCTCACATTCAAAGTACATTCCTCTGAATATCCTTCTTGCATAAAAGTTTCTAACTTTCTCATAGATTCTTAAAATCCAACTCCTAATATGGAAATCATTTCCATATTCCCATTTTGACTATCACTTCTGAACAAGAGCTACCTCTTTTCAGAATATGTCAATATGGCCCTTTCCAAAATATAACATCATACTTCCAACTGTCCATGAGAAACCAATCTTAGGTAAACCTCAGATTGTTCTCGACAATTGCTTAATCCTTTCAGTCATATCCGGTTCTATTCCTTTTTCCCTCTTAATGCTCTAGGCATTTTTGAAAAAATTTAGAACGGATAAATATTATAGCACATGTGATCGATCCTATAGCTGAAGCATATGGGACACGATTCATGATGTCTCACATAAAGACCTGATACTAGATCAGTCTTTTGCTACAATATTGTTTTATTTGTCATGTTTTCAAAAATCGACTATGAAGAGGGATGCTGTAATCATAATCGAATTTGAGAACACAATATATATACAATTCCCTTATGTTGAACCATTCCAACAAAAAATTGATATATATATATATATATATATATATATATATATATATATATATATATATATATATATATTCTTGATTAAAGATGATTGAATTCTCAATCCAAACTTTTAGGATTTGAAATGAAGTATAATCTGCTCTCCCTTAATTATAGCAAAACAACCCTTTCCCAAGTGAAACTTTTGTTTTCTGTAATTAACAATACTTATCATGATTGATTATGCTCCCACTGGCATAATAATTATTTAGCATAACAATTATGCTCCCACTAGCTTTGACATGTACTCAGAAATCCACTTCTAGAAATCAATACTTTATTGACTTTCATCACCAAAGTTCAGACTTCTGATAAGAGATGCTTCGACAAAACATTATCTAAGCTTCTCAGACTCATACATCTTTCCTTAGATAGCTCACATGTGTGTCTTAACAATTATGAAGAGGGATGCCGTAATCATAATGTTTATACCTTTTTGCTATTTCTCACAAGTCCATGTTAGTGTGCCGGTTAACCAAACACGCTCCACTAACGACTTTGGGAATGTAAATATCACAATTACTATCTACTTAAAATCTACTTAGCGAAAGCTTTTCCTCACCATCATTTTCATGAATCGGAAAGAAACCTAATGACACTTAGCTTTTATGGTGTATGTGTTCCTATCCATGTGAATTTGTCAAAACCATAATCACAAGACAAGGTTAGTGACAAACTCAAACTCATATGAATTGAACTTGTTTAATCTTGATTTCTTGCCTCTTGGTAGCACAAGGGCCCACCATTGCTTCCAAGTTGTTATGCACACAATTGAGAAATCACAGAACTGACATACATAGTCAACTTTACCAGAATAGGATCAATTTGATTCTATAAACATTTTACTCTACATTTGATAAGTGTTTTAAACCCTTCTTTATGTCACTCAAGATTACCATCTTGGAGTATAACTCCAAGAATTGTTTTGGAATGGAGTATGATTCATCTTCTTGATTTTAAACATTCCAACAATTCATGAATCCTTATAGAATCAAATTGTGATATGGTTCCATGATCATTAAGATGATCATAAAGCATGATACTAAAGTACTCTCCCATCTTTTCATATTTGAGAAACTTTTATCTTTCTGCCTAATTTGATTCTTCCCATTCGTCTGGCCATACATTGAAACTTTTCCAATGTTTCAGAATTGTACTTAAACTTGTAGGTACAACCATATTTACTAAACTTTAGTAAATCATGACGAATAGTCTTATCGGTCTTTTTGGTGGACTTTGACCTGCACACACCCAGTGTACCCAATCCTTTAGTCTTTCACCTGACTCACATATACATGTGGTCAGGGAATTAGTCTTAACTTTCCAAAAATGAAAATTCTCATTCATCATGCAATACAACCTACATGATTCCAAGTTTCGGTCCAATTGAAACTTGGGTGATGAGAATCTTTCCTTATTTGGTAAATTTAGACACTACCACAGATGAAAGAATCAAATTCATTATTTCTAGAAACATACAAACATTAACATTCCATAAATGCCATTGCAAGGAGATATAAAATAAAGTAAAACAAAAATTTTATTTATTTATAAAATGCAGAAAAAACTTTTTCTTTACAATGCAACTTTAGATGGAAACTATGCTATTATATATTTCCTAGAAATCTATCATAACTCCTATGTAGTAGCTCAAGAATCCGATCTTTGAACCATGCGATTGAAATCCATCTTCGCGATCAGATTCAGCATACTCTTCTTTTAAGCTTCCTTCCCTTTGCTTGATCCCGCAAAACATTAAAATGCAATCCAGTCACATCATGTATTAAGAATCAACAATTAGGAACTTAACAGAGTTAGATAGTGGACTTACCTGAAGCAGAACCATACATTATGACTAAAGATCTCAGGTAGTCAGGGCAGGTTCGATTCCAATGTCCCTTTCCTTGACAATAGAAACACACAGGCTCATCTGATCCAGCACATAGTGTAATCTCAGAAATGGCCTTTCTCTTATGATCATCTCTTTTGACCATGGCCAATTCCTTCCCTTTAGGAGAAGGAATCATTTCTGGGATGTCCATGTCAGCTTGGGAGGCAGACCTTCCAATCAAAGTTGCTTGACCATTCCGCCAAATCATTTCTGATTCAACAACAATTAGCAAATAGGTAAGATCTATTAGGGTCATGTCGAGATCTGTCACATAGTAGTCTTTAACAAACTCACTATATGACCCAGGAAGTGACTGAAGAACCCAGTCAATAGCCAAATTTCTTAGGAACCCGACACTTATCATCCTTAGCCTGTCAATGTGTGCCTTCATCTCCAAGACATGCACACATTGGCTTTCCATTCTTGTGTTTACTATCCAATAGGACTTGAGTGAGTTTGAACTTTTCAAGTCTTCGAGTTTGTGAGTTGGGGAGAATAATTGGAGGAGGTGGAGGAAGTGAACCATGATGTTGTGGGACATCATCTTCAAGAGGAAAGCTTGTTCCAAAAGATTTGGGAAGATCATACTTGTCTGAACCAGACATCTACAATGGGAGATATTCAAGTTAGATGATTTAAAATCCTTAATATAACACCCAATATTAAATATTAAGGCTAGGACCCAACACAATATTTTATAACTTGGAAGAGGGATGCTGTAATCCAAGCTATAAAATATTTGAAGGTAGGTGAATGACGATTCACCAATTTCCACCATGAAAAACGAAATAAAATTAGGTTTTAATTGGTTTGAAACTCCTAGATCTTTTGAGATTCACTTAACTTTTCAATGACATTTTTCAATCTTGATTGTGCCCTTCAGATTTTGTGACTGGGATGTCGAGGATCACAAAACAAGGTGTGAATAACCATGCAAATTCACTTGGTACCATTAATATTATCACCTAATCAATGTGTCGGTTAACCACACGCGCTCCACCGATCTGTGATAAACATTAAGTCACCCTTTGCCATCCTTACTAGTCCACGTTAGTGTGCCGGTTAACCACACACGCTTCACCAACGACTTGGTAAGGTACAAAGTGTAAATTTCATGGGTTAGCACCAAATTCACATTTTCCAAAAGTAACTAAGATTGGGAATTTATAAAAGGTTTAGTTACTTTATATTCATCATTATACTTTTAATGAGAATTATAGTCTGTGTCCTACCCGTTCGGCTAACGACCCTCCACCAGTCAAGGAAGCGGTGGGTGAGAGTGGACACCCATTAAGCTGCCATTTTATAGGCAACAACCTTATACCCCCCTTATAGACCGGCTTCGTGAATGAGGCCTACTAACAGTAAGACTGACTTGCTCTTATATATATATATATATATATATATATATATATATATATATATATATATATATATATATATATATATAATTAACTTATAATACTATAAAGTATAAGGGTTGAATTTTAACTTTTAAAAATCTAAGGGTTGGAACTAAAGTGTGTGTGAGACTTTACAAATTCCAAAACTTGAGGGAAAGTTTTGAACAATTCAAAAACTTTTGGATTTTCATAACTTATGAGTTTAATTAAGGTTTAAAAAAAACTTTTAATGAAGAGACTCTTGGACATCTATAACTTGAGGACAAGTTATGAAGTCCATAAAACTATTTATGATGAAAAAGACTCTTCAACTTGTGTAACCTATGGTTTTTAATGGAATTTAAAAGAAAAGACTTTTGGTAATCCATAACTTGAGGACAAATTATGGATTCCATTAAAACACATGAAGATCAAGAATTAACTAACAAACAATTTGAAAATAATTCCTATGATCTAACAAAACTCATAAGTTCATGAACATCCATATCAATAATTTTAAGAATCATATGAACACATAAAAAACTTGAAATTTTTATAATAGCCATTGAAATTGGATTAGCATAATCATTACAATATCAAAAACATGTTTTATAAGTCCAAAACAGTTTAGTGTAATGATTCTAGTCCAATTCCAGCTAAAAAACTCAAAAAATCTGCACTCAGGGCCTCCTACTCGTCCAGTGCATGAACCTACTCGACGAGTAGGATGAAGATATGCTTGGACTCGTCGAGTCCCCCCCATGGACTCGGCGAGTCCACTGTTCAGTGGGCATAAAATCAACTTTTTTAGCATTTTCCATCAAGTATTCAAGAAAACAAGCCTAGGCTCTGATACCACTGTTGGGTTTTGAGCATTCTAACACTCATATGGTGTACATGCAACCCTATAAACCTTGGATCTATGTTTTCTCTAAAATACACGCAAATAAGAATTTCCAAGGTTTACATCCTAACTAGCATGGCATGGGGAACTTGAATCATAAAATTACTAGTAGAATGACATACCTTTTAGTAGTGGTTGATTGCTTGGAGTTTGAGAGCCTAGCACCAATAGTGTGGATGCGTCAAATGGAAATCACAAATCACCACAAACTTTGGAAAACTCTTGAGAGAATAATGCACACTCTTGAAATTGGCCACCACTCTTGTTCACACACAACTAGTTCCAAATCAAGTGCCAAAAACTCCTTTATATAGTGTGGAGGATTAGGGTTACATCCATGTAAACCCTAATACCCATGACTCTTCCTTTCCAAGAATCCATGGGTTAAAAGCTCCATGGACCATCCATGGACTCCCATGGAAGCCTAGCCCAAACTAAATAAGCATTAGCCCACACTAAATAAATACAAGAGCCCATATTTAATTAGTCACCTTTTGATCACTAAATTAATTCTCAATTAATTTAAGATCAATACTAATTAAATAATATGATTTCATATTAATATATTATACCTTATAATATATTAATAAATCATAAACATACTATTCTCAAAAGATTATCCATACAAATTGTTCGGGTGAAGTGCAACCTTAATGGACCATGTCGGGTCGGGTCAAGTGCATCTCAAATATTGTTATGGACTTAGACACCTTATCCAACAGAACCCACGGTATACAATCCCCCACCGGCCATCCCACCTCCCGCAGTCAGACAAGGATTCCAAGGGCCAACACCAGTTTGGGGAGATCACATATACCCTTGGAGCAGACAACAGGGCCAGCGCCCACCCTATGGAATGTGCCGAGATTTCTACGACCTCAGTAACGGAGGGTCAGCTGACAGGGCTCTTCCAGTCATTTTTCATCATATAGCTCGCCAAACCGATCAGTATAGGGTTTCGATAAACCGGATCCTGGAAGTCAATGCAACGACACAAATCAACGCTGCGGATATTCCTCGTCTGGACGAAATTCTAGATGAATCCCAAACCCACACCGCGGCACTGCAAAACCAAATGAATGCTGCCCTAACGGAAATAAGAGATTTATGGGAGCACCAAACTACCTTGGAAAGACATCTAATGGAAACCAAACACCAGGAAGCAGAGTCTAACACTCGTCGCAGTACGCGACGCAAGTAGTGTTTACTCTACTTCCAATTTGTTATAGATTAGGACTTCGGCTAAATGTTTTATTTTCATTAAATTGGTGTACTGTAGACCTTTAGATAAGTCCAACTTTCCAAACAACATATTGTATTTCATAAGTTTTGGTTGTAGTGTAAATCTATGAATATGTTCTAGTGCTATTTTTCATGTTTTTCAGTACGACCGCGAAAATTTCATTTTCGGTAGGTCGGTTTGATGTCGATGTTCTCCCAGTATTGTGGTATATTATAGACTTGCTTTAAGGTAAAGTTTTCCAGACTATATGTACTTAATATACCAATACAATCGACATGTATTTTCATACTCTTTGAAAAATAACCACTCAAATTCATATTATCTTTTTGCAAGTTGTACTTGTAATAGACTTCTACCAATTCTTTACAAGATTCATAATGAATTAAGTGTTTTAGTTCAGAGATATCAAATTCATGTTTATTCTTGATATCTAATTGTCTTTCCATCTTTTAACTTTTATAGTAAAAGATGCCTCCTCGGAGAAACCCAAGGCGTAACCCTGTTAATGAAGCGCCAACACCACCTCCGCCACCACCTCCTCAATTCGACACTGCCATTTTCAGGCGGCGGTCACGACAACTGTTGCAACTGCTATGTATCATATAAACACCCCTGGTGTAGGTGGATTAGGAGCTGGTGCACATCCCCCCAACCACGGCGAGAATCACGGGCACTCACGGGAGTGTACCTATAAGGATTTCTTGAACGCTAAACCCAGGACCTTTAACGGGACTGGAGGAGTGATGGCGTTAAGACAATGGATTGAGAAGACAGAAGCAATTTTCGAAATCTACTCCTGTCCGGAGAGTAGCAAAGTCAAATTTGCTGTCTGTACCTTTGCTGACAGAGCCCTAACATGGTGGAACGGCCATGTTAAGTCACTAACCCTGGTAGTGGCTAACTCTATAAGTTGGGAGAACTTAAAAAACATGCTAATGCGGTAGTACTGTCCGCGAGGGGAAATTCAGAAACTTAAGCAAGACCTCTGGGTTCTTACTATGGTTGGTTCAAACATAACAACCTATACAAATCGATTCTGTGACTTAGCAATCCTATGTCCAGAAATGGTTGCTGTGGAGAGCAAAAAGATAGAAAGGTATATTTGGGGGCTGTCACCCCAGATTCAGGCAAGTGTCATAGCTTCCAGGCTTGTTACCTTTGACAGTGCCAAGGAACTCGCACAGTCGCTCATCGACCACGGAGTCAAAACTCAGTGGTTGTTGCCCCAGAACAACCCAAAGGAAACAACAACAACAACAACAATAACAACAACAACAACAACAACAACAACAACAACAACAACAACAACAACAAGAAAGCCTGGAATAAGAGAAAGGGCAATTCTTCTCAGGAACCCTCAAAGAAGCAATAATTAGTGGCGGTCCATGCTGCTATTATACCTGCTACTGTACCTGTTGTTGTTCTAGATAATCCTGCACCAGCTAAACCTTATGCTGGTAATCTCCCCAAATGAACAAGTGTAATTTTCACCATAATTTAAATTACCGGGAAATGCAGTGTCGTAACTGCAACAGAGAAGGGCATACTGCCCGATTCTGTAGATCACCACCCCAACCGATTAACCAAGTACCTGCCGCTGGAATAGGTCAAGCATGCTATCAATACGGTGATTTGGGGCATTTCAAGAGAGATTGTCCAAAAGCTGGAAATGTCGGTGGAGTTGGAAGGATTATAACATTGGGTCACGAAGAAGCAGTGGCAGCCCATGCGGTGGTCACGGGTACGTTTCTTCTCAACAATACTTATGCATGCATTCTATTTGATTGTGGTGCTGAGAGGAACTTTGTGAGCCATAATTTCAAACACCTGCTAAATCAAAACTCCCAACCACTAAATGAAACTTTCACAGTCGAAATGGATAATGGGAAATCTGAATCCACCACCGATATATACATAGGATGTACCCTTACCTTGAATAACTTTTCTTTCCCAATAGACCTTATGCCGGTCTCTATCAAAAGTTTTGACATCATAATAGGTATGGATTGGTTGTGCCCTAACCATGCTGACATCCTATGCTATGAAAGAGTTATTCACTTGAACTTGCCAACTAACGAAACTCTTATTATCTACGGTGACAAACCCGGAACGAAACTTCAGATCATTTCTTGCATCAAAGCACAGAAGTACCTTCGCAAGGAGTACTGTGCTTTCTTAGCTCACATGGTAGACAAAAAGCAAGAAGTGAAAGATATTGCGAGCATTCCTGAGGTCTGTAACTTTCCCGACATTTTTCCTGATGACCTTTCAGGAGTGCCTCCTGAACGACAAGTCAAATTCAGATTCGACTTAATTCCTGGGGCTACCCCTATAGCCAAATCCCCCTATCGTCTTGCACCTTCTGAAATGCAAAAATTATCCATCCGGCTTAACGAACTCCTTAACAAAGGTTTCATAAGACCAAACTTCTCACCCTGGGGAGCACCGGTTTCGTTCGTAAAGAAGAAGGATGGATCATTCCGTATGTGCATAGACTACCGCGAGCTAAATAAACTTACCATAAAGAATCGATATCCTCTGCCTCGCATATCTGTTCGACCAAATTCAAGGTGAGAACTACTTCTCGAAAATAGACTTAAGATCCGGGTATCACCAATTACGGATTTTGGAGGACGACATTCCCAAAACCGTGTTCAGAACTCGTTATGGTCATTATGAGTTCGTAGTTATGCCTTTCAGATTGACGAATGCACCTGTTGTGTTCATGGACTTAATGAACAGAGTGTGTTGTCCATTCCTGGACAAATTCGTCATAGTCTTCATTGACGACATCCTTATCTACTCAAGAAGCAAAGAGGATCATGGCAAACATCATCGTCAAGTATTACAAACTCTGAGAACCGAGAAACTTTATGCGAAGTTTTCAAAATGTGAATTTTGGATTAGGAAAGTAGATTTCCTGGGTCACGTGGTTAGTTCAGAAGGAATACACGTGGACCCTTCCAAGCTCAAGACAATTGAGAACTGGTCAGCACCCAAAACACCTACAGAAATCCGACAATTCTTAAGTCTTGTCGGCTACTATCGTACATTCATCCAAAACTTCTCCTGAATCGCTAAACCTCTTACCACCCTGACACAAAAGGATGTAACTTTTAGTTGGGGAGAGAAGCAAGAAACAGCGTTCCAAACGCTGAAACGAGCTTTGTGTAGTGCACCGATCTTGTCTCTACCTGAAAGGACAGAGGACTTTGTAGTGTACTGCGATGCTTCTAATAAAGGGCTTGGATATGTTTTGATGCAAAGAGGAAAGGTTATATCCTACGCCTCGAGGCAACTCAAGACACATGAGGTCAACTATACACCACATGACCTTGAGCTAGGAGCAGTGGTATTTGTTCTGAAGATATGGAGACATTACCTATATGGAACGAAATGTACAATATTCACGGACCATAAAAGTCTCCAACATATCTTCTACCAAAAAGAGCTAAACATGAGACAACGACGGTGGGTGGAGCTATTGAACGATTACGAATGCGAGATTCTTTATCACCCTGGTAAAGCCAATATAGTAGCTGATGCCCTTAGCAGAAAAGAATACTCGGGACGCCGAGTAAAGTCGTTGACCATGACGATCCATTCACATCTGTCCACACAGATCAAAGAGGCTCAACTCGAGGCCTTAAAACCCGAAAACATGACAGGTGAATCCCTGAGAGGAATGGATAAGAATTTCGAAGTCAGAGGTGATGGAGTCTATTGTTTCATGAACCGGATCTGGACACCAAAGTTCAGTGGTTACAAAGACATGGTTATGAATGAAGCACACAAAACCCGATACTCCATTCATCCAGGTTCAGACAAAATGTATATGGACCTTAAGAAACTTTACTGGTGGCCTAACATGAAGGCCAATATTGCTACCTTTGTGGGCAAGTGTCTTACTTATGCCAAAGTCAAGGTAGAATACCTGAAACCTTCAGGATTATTGCAACAACCTGAAATCCATGAATGGAAATGGGAGCGGATTATGATGGATTTCATAACTAAGTTACCCAAGACAACGGGTGGTTATGATACTATTTGGGTAATCGTCGATAGATTGACCAAATTCACATACTTCTTGCCCATAAAAGAAAACGACAAGATGGAGAAGCTAACAACAACTTACATCAGAGAAATAGTTAGACTGCATGGTGTACCAATATCTGTTATTTCTGACCGAGATCTATTATTTAGAAATAGTTAGACTGCATGGTGTACCAATATCTATTATTTCTGACCGAGATAGTAGATTCACTTCTCGTTTCTTGCAGTCTTTACAAAACTCTCTGGGAACTTGGCTGGACATAAGTACAGCCTACCATCCACAAACGGATGGACAAAGTGAGAGGACGATTCAAACTCTAGAAGATATGTTGCGAGCCTGCGTGATAGACTTTGGGAAAGCATGGTATATTCATTTACCCCTTGTCGAATTCTCTTACAACAATAGTTATCACACTAGCATAAAGGCTGCTCTTTTCGAGGCCCTCTATGGCCGTAAGTGCAGATCGCCTCTATGCTGGGCTGAAGTGGGTGAAACGCAGCTAGCTAGAGGTCAAGTTCCTGACAGTACTCTCACTGGTCTGGAAATCATTCGTGAAACTACGGGAGAAAATCGTACAAATTCAGGAGCGACTTAAAGCTTACAGGGGTAGACAGAAAAGCTATGCTGACAAAAGGAGAAAACCCTTGGAATTCCAGGTTGGTGACCGCGTATTATTAAAGGTCTCACTCTGGAAGGGCATGATGCGCTTTGGAAAGCGTGACAAACTGAATCCAAGGTACATAGGACCATTCGAGATTCTTGCCAGAATCGGTCCTGTAGCTTACAAACTTCGACTACCCCAAGAACTAAGTAACATTCATCCTACCTTCCACGTTTCAAACTTGAAAAAGTGTCTATCCGACGAGACTCTTGTGATCCCACTTGAGGAAATCGAGTTAAACGAGAGTCTCAACTTTGTGGAAGAACCCGTAGAGATTCTAGACAGGGAAGTTAAGAAAACCAAACAAAGCCGTATCCCGATAGTGAAGGTTCGCTGGAATGCAAAACGAGGACCTGAATTCACTTGGGAGCGAGAGGATCAAATGCAACAGAAATATCCAAATCTTTTGCCCTAGTCTTTCTGTAATGCTATAGTCCTAATTTCGGAAATAAATTCTCTCTAACGGGGGTATAATGTAACAAACCGTTATTTCAAATCTATGTAATAGTATAAATCAATTTGTAGTTCTTTTTAAAATAATAAAAAGAAATTTTAGCATACTATGTACATTTACATAATCGACCCTCAAAAGTGAAGTATTAAATAATCTCGATTGGGATGACCAAAGTGGTAGAGATTCTAACAAGGTTTCCAAAAATATAAAGAACACTAAAATCCGAGTTACAACGAAGAAGTTATGACTAATCGAAGATCCGCGACAAAACCGGCAAAACACTATTCATCATAAAAAGTGAATTTTTAATAAAAGGCTTTCTAGCCTTAACAATCTAAATGAAAGTTGTAGAATATGTTAAAACGATAACTTTCATAAAAAGAACGTCAAAATCTGACTTCGTATGAGGAAGTTATGAATTTCGCAAGTTTTGGGCACAAAAATCGAAAAATATTGAAAACCGGGAAAATTCGCATGGTTGGGGTTCGGCCACGTCACCTCGCATGCGAGGCTGCCTCGTGTCTGCTCCGTGTCCGTTTCTGGTGCGACCGAAGGAGCGGCCCAACCCGGTTCCGACGCACATCCGAGGCCGCTACGTGCCTCGCTTCTCCTTTTGACGCGTGCCCCTCGCTTCCGAAGCCACCACCTGTCCGAACACGTGTCCCCTCCTCCCCCCTTCGGACCAGAACCTCGCACCTATATAAAGGGTGCAAGATTCTCCGGTTTTCACTTCCCTTTTTCACCATTTTTCACACTTTTTCACTTCTTTCACCCCTCTAAACATCCCTACAACCCCCGGAAGCCCCGATATCATATCTAACACCCGAAGCAAGCCCCAAAGCCCCGAGATTCCCGAGAAAAAACAACCTTCTCCAGTCGAAACTCTGCTTGTGTAAAGCCCAGTTTTTCATCAAGTAAACTCTTCCCAGAAACGAAACGCTATCCAAATCACCACATATCAAGTGAGTTCATACCCCAGTATTTTCATCAAAAGTATTTCAAAATATTAAACTCTTTTATAAACTTATATTTTTCCCCAAAAATCATATATATATATATATATATATATATATATATATATATATATATATATATATATATATATATATATATATATATATATATATATATATAAGATTTAAAAGACTTAGGACTGATAACTCATTTTGGGTCCTTTTCCTTGTCTGGATGTGGGATTATAGTATCGGTTTTTTGTCCGAATGTCGTTTAAATTTTACTTATATATAATTATATATGTATATAAATATAAAAGTTATTTCATTCAGTTTAGATACCCTTTGTAACATGTTGAGCAAGGGGTTACATTCATAAACAGTTAGTACCAATTCAGAAAGTACATATAAATTATAATAGGTATAATTTATGATACATAGAACATTAATTCACGATTCAAGTATACTAGAATACACCACTTTACAAGAAACAAGGGTTTGATTCAAAACTAATCAAGGGTATACAACTTTCAAATACATGTTAAGAATACTAATTCGGGAATATACAATCAATCATTATTTCATGATGATTGGGTTTTCATAACTATTATACATGTAACGTATATATGCTTTTTATGAGTCATTTGATTCAGGTTGTTTAGTTCTTTTAAACAACATAATTAAAGGCCTGACATTATAACCAGATCCTCCAGTCGGGGATCGAAACAATGTGTGTATAGATCTATATTGGGATTGACAACCCCACACTCAGACTGCTAGCTACAGTCAGGCATACACGCCTACGAGTGATAGTTGTTATCAAAAACTTTTAACGCCTTCAAAGCGTTGTTTCAGGCCATCTAGTCTTAGTATGGTTATAACAAATCATTAAGAAGATATTAACAGTATGGTTAGTGTATAATTAACTAAACATGAGTACATTTTCAAAGTACCAGTTTATCAAAATATACTTTACAGTATTACATCTCAGTATTCAATAACAGCTGGTGAAGCCAGGCACACTCACTTATACAGTTTATACAAAAAGGATACAAAAACAGAACATTGGTTTACAAATAGAACGGTTTTTTGTGATTAAAACTACTTTTCATATACAGTAGAAAATATAGGATTTTCTGAAACTATTTACATATTCAAAGAACAAAAAACATACTTCTAAACATAAATATTTATGCACTCACTCAAATTTATGTTGATACTCTCTTTTTGAATTACTTGTATTCTCAGGGAAACAATAAACAGTTACTCCCTGAGCCTTTTGAGAAGATGGAGCTAATTTGAGTCATATCTTATGTATTTTGCTATAACTATTTTGGTGTCAATATACAGTGATTGATCACATGTAAATACTTTTACTTTTAAATGCAATGGTTGTTTGTACTTTGATTACTATGATGCATGTGTTGTGATACTACAAATGAAGTCCTCCACCCCCGGACGTTTCCGCCGTCTGGTTTGGGTGTGTGACAGAATAAACCTAGTTTGATTTTTATTCAAATCTCAAATCTTTTGTTGCTATGTTTATGTTTTTGAAACAATTTTTGAATCAAAACCCAGAATTTGGTATCAGAGCCATTTTTGCACGATTAGTTTGATTATTTGTTAAGTTGATGAAATCTTTATTTTTTGAAACATGGATTGTTTTCTCTTTGTAAGAAAAATTCATACATATTTTCTATGACAACTTTAATTTGTTTATAATTGTTATTTTTTAACTAAATGTTTAGATACATCTTTTCAGTCATAAAAGTAGTCTGAAAAAAACAAATAGTTGTTTTATATAATTTTGAGTATATAAATGTGTATGATGTGCATAAACTAGCCAACGGCCTTTGTATTGTTGTTTGTGTTGATTTGTTGAAAAAGTGATTGTAATATTTATTTATTCATATAGTATATAATAATTAAATAGATTAGTTTTGTTCATTTATTTTTGTAAGTAATAGATTAGTTTTTAGAAATAGTTTATTTGTAAAAAAAATGTAATAAAAAATGAAGATTGAGCTATTTTTTGAAAAACAAAAGGAAATTTTCACAACTTTGAAGTGTGCGGGGAAAATGCAACCTTTCTGCAAACTGTTGCAAAAGGTGTTGCTGTTGGCATTTTCCATTGGAGTTCTTGGGCCTAATGCAACCTTTTTTGCAGCCTTTTTTGAAACGTGTTGCATGTTGTTGAATTATTACTTTCGTGAAGCTTTTTTAACCTTTTGCAAGCAATGGGTAATTTCTCAAGTAGCAGCTTCTACAACAACATTACTAGAAGATTTTTGGTCCCTTTAAATATCTCTTTAGGAATGAGCAAGGCATTTTGTGATGCCTCACCAAATGTAAAATTTGGTTAACTTATCAAAATCCAAATCTTATTTTATAAAATGAAATTTTATTGAAATGTTTATAAATGTACTAAAGTTCTCAAATGTAAGACTTAATACTAGCTATTAATATTTGATCGTGTCAATTTTATAAAACGAGATTTTATAAAACAAAATTGTTAAAATGTGATATTTTTTTCATAAAAGAAGATTTTTTAAAGTATACCATGGTTTATTGGTTGCATGCAATAACCATGATATAATATGTTTTTTAAAATAGAATTATAAAAACATCAAAGGCCCCTTACAAACCTCAAATCTATGCAACCATTTTTTAAGAACACTCACACGTCTCTTGTCTGTAATAGTGGGATAAAGAATACCTAACCGCTTAGTTTTATCTTTTAATGGTCGGGGTGTTTTTGAGAATTCTATAACCAGGTTATAGGTTGATTACACAAGTTTTTCAAATGAGATGATATGATCGAAAATCTTTTCTGATAAAGGATACCATAGCAAGAGAGTTTCGAGGCAGAGATGGTATTAAACATGTCTAATTAAATTTGTTATTAGCCAGCCCATAAATGTTGGAATTATATAGTTAGATATATTGATAATTGACTCTCGTTATATGTTTTGCAACTTGGATGGGATAAAGGATACCTAACCATTTATTTGTTTTGCAAATTGGATCCTAGACTTTAATAATTAATATTTTTGGAAACTACAAGGGTATTTTTTATTACAGATTAAATATTAAAAATACTAAATGAATTTTGTTAAAAATTTTGTAAATATAAATAATCCACTCTCGTTACCATGAATAATCTACGCGTACGGGTCATGTGCTTCCAGTATTACAGGCCCATACTACCTTCTGTAGCTATCCGTATTTGTTTCAGGAGATCATCAGAAAAAACCCTAACAACACACAATAGAATACACATACATCCTATTCTCACTTCCTACATAAAGGCTAGACATTTTTCAACTGGTCGGCTGCTTGCATATATCTAGTTGTATAAAGTAAAAGATGGGACAAAGAATGCATTGCTTTTAAGTTATTTAATAAGCTACACCATGCTTGTAAGAGACATGTTCTTTTCTTTTTTTATTATTTGTTCCATGCACGTAAGAGACATGCTTTTAATTTTGCTTTTTTGTCTACATTAGATGGAGGATAAAAGGAGAAGACTTGCAAGAATTTGGAGCTATCGTTTACGTGTCTTTTCCTTATTCTTTTGTGAAGCAAAACAAAGAGCTCCTTGAGCTTCCAGGGCTACCAAATTTTCATGGTTTAAGCCCTCCCTCTCATCTTTTCTTTTGAAATTTGGTGCTACAAGTGAAGGCATAAAGTTTTGGTTCTCTTGAGACATATTTTGGAAACCTAATAAATTTCCTCTAGACAGAATGAGGCTCTCATTGGGAGATTCATTAGTGATTTGCCCACCCCTCCTGGCTAAGAAAGAAAGGTAGTTTCAAGCGATTGATCAAAATATATGTCTTAAAGCTTAAGAAGAATATTTTACAAGTGTTATACTAGCATATATGATGGTTCAACTCTTGCTTGGTGGATACTTCTAGAGAGCTTCTATTTTAGAGTTTAAAGCCATTGTCCTCAACTTCCTACTAGCCAAAAGGAACCAAAGTCTTCAAAGTTTGTAACGCTTTCCTTTTTATGGTTGTTTTTATCTTTCAAAGTCTTGCAAAATTATCTTTTGGTGGGAATAAACCTAGTTTGATTTTTATTCAAATCTCAAGTCTTTCGTTGCTATGTTTATGTTTTTGAAACAATTTTTGAATAAAAACCCAGAAATTGGTATTAGAGCCATTTTTGCACGATTAGTTAGATTATTTGTTAAGTTGATGAAATCTTTATTTTTTGAAACATGGATTGTTTTCTTTTTGTAAGAAAAATTTATATATATTTTCAATGACAATTTTAAAATGTTTATAATTGTTATTTTTTGACTAAATGTTTAGATACATCTTTTTAGCCATAAAAGAAGTCTGAAAAAAAACAAAGAGTTGTTTTATATGATTTTGAGTATATAAATGTGTATTATGTACATAAACTAGCCAATGGCCTTTGTATTGTTGTTTCTGTTGATTTGTTGAAAAAGTGATTGTAATATTTATTTATTCATATAGTATATAATAATTAAGTAGATTAGTTTTCTTCATTTTTTTTTGTAAGTAATTGATTTGTTTTTAGATATAGTTTATTTGTAAAAAAAATGTAATAAAAAACGAAGATTGAGCCATTTTTTGAAAAACAAAAGGTAATTTTCAGAACTCTGAAGTGTGTGCGGAAAATACAACTTTTCTGCAAACTGTTGCAAAAGGTGTTGCTGTTGGCAGTTTGCATTGGAGTTGTTGGGCCTAATGCAACCTTTTTTGCAGCCTTTTTTGAAAAGTGTTGCATGTTGTTGAATTATTACTTTCGTGAAGCTTTTTCAACATTTTGCAAGCAATGGGTGTTTTCTCAAGTAGCAGCTTCTACAACAACATTACTAGCAGATTTTTGGTCCCTTTAAATATCACTTTAGGAATGAGCAAGACTTTTTGTGATGCCTCACCAAATGTAAAATTTTGTTAAATTATCAAAATCCAAATCTTATTTTATAAATGAAGTTTTATTGAAATATTTACAAATGTACTAAAGTTCTCAAATGTAAGACTTAATACTAGCTATTAATATTTGATCGTGTCAATTTTATAAAATGAGATTTTATAAAACAACATTGTTAAAATGTGATATTTTTTTTTCATAAAAGAAGATTTTTTAAAGTATACCATGGTTTATTGGTTGCATGCAATAACCATGATATAATATATTTTTTTAAATAGAATTATAAAAACATCAAAGGTCCCTTACAAACCTCAAATATATGCAATTATTTTTGAAGAACACCCACACGTCTCTTGTCTATAATAATGGGATAAAGGATACCTAACCGCTTAGTTTTATCTTTTGATGGTCAGGGAGTTTTTTAAATTTCTATAACCAGGTTATAGGTTGATTACACAAGATTTTCAAATTAGATGATATGATCGAAAATCTTTTGTGATAAAGGATACCATAGCAAGAGAGTTTCGAGGCAGAGATGGTATTAAACAAGTCTAATTAAATTTGTTATTAGCTAGCCCATAAATGTTGGGATTATATAGTTAGATATATTGATAATCGACTCTCGTTATTTGTTTTGCAACTTGGATGGGATAAAGGATACCTAACCATTTATTTGTTTTGCAAATTGGATCCTAGACTTTGATAATTAATGTTTTTGGAAACTACAAGGGTATTTTTTATTACAGATTAAATATTAAAAATACTAAATGAATTTTGTTAAAATTTTGTAGATATAAATAATCCACTCTCGTTACCATGAATAATCTACGCGTACGTGTCATGTGCTAACAGTAGTACTGGCCCATACTACCTTCCGTAGATACTCGTATTTGTCTCAGGAGATCATCACAAAAAACCCTAACAACACACACTAGAATACACATACATCCTATTCTCACTTCCTACATAAAGGCTAGACATTTTTCAACTATCCGGTTGCTTGCATATATCTAGTTGTATAAAGTAAAAGATGGGACAAAGCATGCATTGCTTTTAAGTTATTTAATAAGCTACACCATGCTTGTAAGAGACATGTTCTTTTCTTTGTTTATTATTTGTTCCACGCACGTAAGAGACATGCTTTTACTTTTGCTTTTTTGTCTACATTAGATGGAGGATAAAAAGAGAAGACTTGCAAGAATTTGGAGCTATCGTTTACGTGTCTTTTCCTTCTTCTTTTGTGAAGCAAAACAAAGAGCTCCTTGAGCTCCCAGGGCTACCAAATTTTCATGGTTTAATCCCCTCCCTCTCTTATTTTCTTTTGAAATTTGGTGCTACAAGTGAAGGAATAAAGTGTTGGTTCTCTTGAGACATATTTTCGAAACCTAATAAATTTCCTCTAGACAGAATGAGGCTCTCGTTGGGAGATCCATTAGTGATTTGCCCACCACTCCTTTCTAAGAAAGAATGGTAGGTTCAGGCGATTGATGAAAATATATGTCTTAAAGCTTAAGAACAATATTTTACAAGTGTTATACTAGCATATATGATGGTTCTACTCTTTCTTGGTAGATACTTCTAGAGAGCTTCTATTTTAGAGTTTAAAGCCATCGTCCTCAACTTCCTACTAGCCAAAAGGAAGCAAAGTCTTCAAAGTTTGTAACGCTTTCCTTTCTATGGTTTTTTTTTTATCTTTCAAAGTCTTGCAAAATGATCTTTTGGTGGGAATAAACCTAGTTTGATTTTTATTCAAATCTCAAGTCTTTCGTTGCTATGTTTATGCTTTTGAAACAATTTTTGAATAAAACCCCAGAAATTGGTATCAGAGCCATTTCTGCACGATTAGTTAGATTATTTGTTAAGTTGATGATATCTTTATTTTTTGAAACATGGATTGTCTTCTCTTTGTAATAAAAATTCATACATATTTTCTATGACAACTTTAAAATGTTAATAATTGTTATTTTTTGACTAAATGTTTAGATACATCTTTTTAGTCATAAAAGTAGTCTGAAAAAAACAAAGAGTTGTTTTATATAATTTTGAGTATATAAATGTGTATGATGTGCATAAACTAGCCAATGGCCTTTGTATTGTTGTTTATGTTGATTTGTGAAAAAAGTGGTTGTAAAATTTATTTATTCATATAGTATATAATAATTAAATAGATTAGTTTTCTTCATTTATTTTTGTAAGTAATAGATTGGTTTTTAGAAATAGTTTATTTGTAAAAAAATGTAATAAAAAATGAAGATTGAGCCATTTTTTGAAAAACAAAAGGTAATTTTCACAACTCTGAAGTGTGTGCGAAAAATGCAACCTTTCTGCAAACTGTTGCAAAAGGTGTTGCTGTTGGCAGTTTCCATTGGAGTTGTTAGGCCTAATGCAACCTTTTTTGCAGCCTTTTTTGAAAAGTGTTGCATGTTGTTGAATTATTACTTTCGTGAAGCTTTTTCAACATTTTGCAAGCAATGGGTGTTTTCTCAAGTAGCAGCTTCTACAACAACATTACTAGAAGATTTTTGGTCCCTTTAAATATCACTTTAGGAATGAGCAAGGCTTTTTGTGATGCCTCACCAAATGTAAAATTTTGTTAAATTATCAAAATCCAAATCTTATTTTATAAATGAAGTTTTATTGAAATATTTACAAATGTACTAAAGTTCTCAAATGTAACACTTAATACTAGCTATTAATATTTGATTGTGTCAATTTTATAAAATGAGATTTTATAAAACAACATTGTTAAAGTGTGATATTTTTTTTCATAAAAGAAGATTTTTTAAAGTATACCATGGTTTATTGGTTGCATGCAATAACCATGATATAATATATTTTTTTAAATAGAATTATAAAAACATCAAAGGCCCCTTACAAACCTCAAATATATGCAATTATTTTTGAAGAACACTCACACGTCTCTTGTCTGTAATAGCGGGATAAAGGATACCTAACCGCTTAGTTTTATCTTTTGATGGTCAGGGAGTTTTTGAAATTTCTATAACCAGGTTATAGGTTGATTACACAAGATTTTCAAATTAGATGATATGATCGGAAATATTTTGTGATAAAGGATACCATAGCAAGAGAGTTTCGAAGCAGAGATGGTATTAAACAAGTCTAATTAAATTTGTTATTAGCTAGCCCATAAATGTTGGAATTATATAGTTATATATATTGATAATCGACTCTCGTTATTTGTTTTGCAACTTGGATGGGATAAAGGATACCTAACCATTTATTTGTTTTGCAAATTGGATCCTAGACTTTGATAATTAATGTTTTTGGAAACTACAAGGGTATTTTTTATTACAGATTAAATATTAAAAATACTAAATGAATTTTGTTAAAATTTTGTAGATATAAATAATCCACTCTCGTTACCATGAATAATCTACGCGTACGGGTCCTGTGCTTCCAGTAGTACTGGCCCATACTACCTTCCGTAGCTACTCGTATTTGTCTCAGGAGATCATCACAAAAAACCCTAACAACACACACTAGAATACACATACATCCTATTCTCACTTCCTACATAAAGGCTAGACATTTTTCAACTGGCCGGTTGCTTGCATATATCTAGTTGTATAAAGTAAAAGATGGGAAAAAGCATGCATTGCTTTTAAGTTATTTAATAAGCTACACCATGCTTGTAAGAGACATGTTCTTTTCTTTGTTTATTATTTGTTCCATGCACGTAAGACACATGCTTTTACTTTTGCTTTTTTGTCTACATTAGATGGAGGATAAAAAGAGAAGACTTGCAAGAATTTGGAGCTATCGTTTACGTGTCTTTTCCTTCTTCTTTTGTGAAGCAAAACAAAGAGCTCCTTGAGCTCCCAGGACTACCAAATTTTCATGGTTTAAGCCCCTCCCTCTCCTATTTTCTTTTGAAATTTGGTGCTACAAGTGAAGGAATAAAGTGTTGGTTCTCTTGAGACATATTTTGGAAACCTAATAAATTTCCTCTAGACAGAATGAGGCTCTCGTTGGGAGATCCATTAGTGATTTGCCCACCACTCCTTTCTAAGAAAGAATGGTAGGTTCAGGCGATTGATCAAAATATATGTCTTAAAGCTTAAGAACAATATTTTACAAGTGTTATACTAGCATATATGATGGTTCTACTCTTTCTTGGTGGATACTTCTAGAGAGCTTCTATTTTAGAGTTTAAAGCCATCGTCCTCAAATTCCTACTAGCCAAAAGGAAGCAAATTCTTCAAAGTTTGTAACGCTTTCCTTTCTATGGTTTTTTTATATCTTTCAAAGTCTTGCAAAATGATCTTTTGGTGGGAATAAACCTAGTTTGATTTTTATTCAAATCTCAAGTCTTTTGTTGCTATGTTTCTGCTTTTGAAACAATTTTTGAATAAAAACCCAGAAATTGGTATCAGAGCCATTTCTGCACGATTAGTTAGATTATTTGTTAAGTTGATGATATCTTTATTTTTTGAAACATGGATTGTCTTCTCTTTGTAATAAAAATTCATACATATTTTCTATGACAACTTTAAAATGTTAATAATTGTTATTTTTTGACTAAATGTTTAGATACATCTTTTTAGTCATAAAAGTAGTCTGAAAAAAACAAAGAGTTGTTTTATATAATTTTGAGTATATAAATGTGTATGATGTGCATAAACTAGCCAATGGCCTTTGTATTGTTGTTTGTGTTGATTTGTTGAAAAAGTGGTTGTAAAATTTATTTATTCATATAGTATATAATAATTAAATAGATTAGTTTTCTTCATTTATTTTTGTAAGTAATAGATTGGTTTTTAGAAATAGTTTATTTGTAAAAAAAATGTAATAAAAAATGAAGATTGAGCCATTTTATGAAAAACAAAAGGTAATTTTCACAACTCTGAAGTGTGTGCAGAAAATACAACCTTTCTGCAAACTGTTGCAAAAGGTGTTGCTGTTGGCAGTTTCCATTGGAGTTGTTGGGCCTAATGCAACCTTTTTTGCAGCCTTTTTTGAAAAGTGTTGCATGTTGTTGAATTATTACTTTCGTGAAGCTTTTTCAACATTTTGCAAGCAATGGGTGTTTTCTCAAGTAGCAGCTTCTACAACAACATTACTAGCAGATTTTTGGTCCCTTTAAATATCACTTTAGGAATGAGCAAGACTTTTTGTGATGCCTCACCAAATGTAAAATTTTGTTAAATTATCAAAATCCAAATCTTATTTTATAAATGAAGTTTTATTGAAATATTTACAAATGTACTAAAGTTCTCAAATGTAAGACTTAATACTAGCTATTAATATTTGATCGTGTCAATTTTATAAAATGAGATTTTATAAAACAACATTGTTAAAATGTGATATTTTTTTTTTCATAAAAGAAGATTTTTTAAAGTATACCATGGTTTATTGGTTGCATGCAATAACCATGATATAATATATTTTTTTAAATAGAATTATAAAAACATCAAAGGCCCTTACAAACCTCAAATATATGCAATCATTTTTGAAGAACACTCACACGTCTCTTGTCTGTAATAGCGGGATAAAGGATACCTAACCGCTTAGTTTTATCTTTTGATGGTCAGGGAGTTTTTGAAATTTCTATAACCAGGTTATAGGTTGATTACACAAGATTTTCAAATTAGATGATATGATCGAAAATCTTTTGTGATAAAGGATACCATAGCAAGAGAGTTTCGAGGAAGAGATGGTATTAAACATGTCTAATTAAATTTGTTATTAGCTAGCCCATAAATGTTGGAATTATATAGTTAGATATATTGATAATCGACTCTCGTTATTTGTTTTGCAACTTGGATGGGATAAAGGATACCTAACCATTTATTTGTGTTGCAAATTGGATCCTAGACTTTGATAATTAATGTTTTTGGAAACTACAAGGGTATTTTTTATTACAGATTAAATATTAAAAATACTAAATGAATTTTGTTAAAATTTTGTAGATATAAATAATCCACTCTCGTTACCATGAATAATCTACGCGTACGGGTCCTGTGCTTCCAGTAGTACTGGCCCATACTACCTTCCGTAGCTACTCGTATTTGTCTCAGGAGATCATCACAAAAAAGCCTAACAACACACACTAGAATACACATATATCCTATTTTCACTTCCTACAAAAAGGCTAGACATTTTTCAACTGGCCGGTTGCTTACATATATCTAGTTGTATAAAGTAAAAGATGGGACAAAGCAGGCATTGCTTTTAAGTTATTTAATAAGCTACACCATGCTTGTAAGAGACATGTTCTTTTCTTTGTTTCTTATTTGTTCCATGCACGTAAGAGACATGCTTTTACTTTTGCTTTTTTGTCTACATTAGATGGAGGATAAAAAGAGAAGACTTGCAAGAATTTGGAGCTATCGTTTACGTGTCTTTTCCTTCTTCTTTTGTGAAGCAAAACAAAGAGCTCCTTGAGCTCCCAGGGCTACCAAATTTTCATGGTTTAAGCCCTCCCTCTCCTATTTTCTTTTGAAATTTGGTGCTACAAGTGAAGGAATAAAGTGTTGGGAAACCTAATAAATTTCCTCTAGACAGAATGAGGCTCTCGTTGGGAGATCCATTAGTGATTTGCCCACCACTCCTTTCTAAGAAAGAATGGTAGGTTCCGGCGATTGATAAAAATATATGTCTTAAAGCTTAAGAAGAATATTTTACAAGTGTTATACTAGCATATATGATGGTTCTACTCTTTCTTGGTGGATACTTCTAGAGAGCTTCTATTTTAGAGTTTAAAGCCATCGTCCTCAACTTCCTACTAGCCAAAAGGAACCAAAGTCTTCAAAGTTTGTAACGCTTTCCTTTCTATGGTTTTTTTTATCTTTCAAAGTCTTGCAAAATGATCTTTTTGTGGGAATAAACCTAGTTTGATTTTTATTCAAATCTCAAGTCTGTCGTTGCTATGTTAATGCTTTTGAAACAATTTTTGAATAAAAACCCAGAAATCGGTATTAGAGCCATTTTTGCACGATTAGTTAGATTATTTGTTAAGTTTATGATATCTTTATTTTTTGAAACATGGATTGTCTTCTCTTTGTAATAAAAATTCATACATATTTTCTATGACAACTTTAAAATGTTAATAATTGTTATTTTTTGACTAAATGTTTAGATACATCTTTTTAGTCATAAAAGTAGTCTGAAAAAAACAAAGAGTTGTTTTATATAATTTTGAGTGTATAAATGTGTATGATGTGCATAAACTAGCCAATGGCCTTAGTATTGTTGTTTGTGTTGATTTGTTGAAAAAGTGGTTGTAAACTTTATTTATTCATATAGTATATAATAATTAAATAGATTAGTTTTCTTCATTTATTTTTGTAAGTAATAGATTGGTTTTTAGAAATAGTTTATGTGTAAAAAAATGTAATAAAAAATGAAGATTGAGCCATTTTTTGAAAAACAAAAGGTAATTTTCACAACTCTGAAGTGTGCGCGGAAAATGCAACTTTTCTGCAAACTGTTGCAAAAGGTGTTGCTGTTGGCAGTTGCCATTGGAGTTGTTGGGCCTAATGCAACCTTTTTTGCAGTCTTTATTGAAAAGTGTTGCACGTTGTTGAATTATTACTTTCATGAAGCTTTTTCAACATTTTTTAACCAATGGCTGTTTTCTCAAGTAGCAGCTGTTGGATATAGTGTCTAAGTCCATAACTATATTTGGTATGTACTTGACCTGACCCGACATGGTCCATTTGGGTTGCATGGCATTGCAACACTTGGATAGACAAAATGATAAAAAGGACACTTAAGGTTTATTAATATATTATAAGTTCTAATATATTAATAATATTATTTAATTAGTATTGGTCAAGAATTAATTTCGCGATCAAAAGGAGACTAATTAAATATATGGGGTTGATTGTTTAAATCATCCATTCTTATATAGTGGGCTAATGATCCATGGTTTATGGATTTGGGCTAAAACTCATTAGGTGCTCCATGGATAGTCCATGGGGGTTATAAACCCATGGATCATGGGAAATGAAAAGCCATGTCAATTAGAGTTTACATGTGGTAACCCTACTTGTGACACAACTATAAAAGGAGCCCTTGACTAGCAAAATCGGACCACTAAGTGTAAGAACAAGAGGGCAAGCCGATTTTGTGTCATAGTGAACTTCTCTCAAGTTATTCTAAGTGTTGTGGTGTTGTGTGAAGCATTTGAGGCATCACATTTGGAGTGCTAGGCTCACAAAGTCATCAAGGAATCCAAGCTACTAAAAGGTATGTTATTCTACTTGATTTTATATTACAAGTTCCCCATAACATGCTAGTTAGGATGTAAACCTTGGAAAATCAAATTTGCATGTATATTAGAGAAAACATAGATCCAAGGTTTCTAGGGTTGCATGTACACCATAGGAATGTTAGAATGCTCAAAACCCATCAGTGGTATCAGAGCCTAGGCTTGTTTTCTGTATACTTGATGCAAATTGCTTGAAAAAGTCGAAAACTGTTCACTGTTCGTATGAACTTGCTGAGTCCATGGGGGGACTCGACGAGTCCATGAGTAAATTCATCCTACTTATCGAGTACGATCATGCACTCGACGAGTAGAAGGCCTTGTGAGTAGATTTTCGAGTTTTGCTGCTGGAAATGGACTAGAATCATTACCCTAAACTGTGTTGGACTTATAAAATCTGTTTGTGAAGTGGTAATGATTATGCTAATCCATATTCAATGGTTATTATCAAATTTCAAGTTTTATATGTGTTAATATGATTCTTGAAATTGTTTGATATGAATGGTTATACTTATGAGTTTTAGAAGATCATACGAATTATGTGTAACTTGCTTGTTAGTATGATTCTTGATCTTAATGCCTAATGATGGAGTCCATAATTTGTCGTCAAGTTATGGATAACCAAAAGTCACTTCTTTAAAAGTGTTATTAAAGATAAGAGGTTACATAAAATGAAGAGTCTTTACTTTAATGGACCATTAAACTCATAAGTTATGAAATGAAAAGTCTTGAATAGTTTCAATAATTGCCCTCAAGTATTGGAATTTGTAAAGTCTTACACCATAATACTTTAATTTCCAAATTGAACCTTAGAATTTTAAAAGTTTAATATTCAACCCTTATACTATTATTATATTAAAAGTTTAAATATATAGATATGTATAAGAATAAGTCATTCTTACCGTTAGTAGGCCTCATTCACGAAGCCGGTCTATAAGGGGGGTATAAGGTTACCGCCTATAAAATGGCAGTTTAATGGGTATCCACTCTCACCCATCGCTTCCTTGACTGGTGGAGGGTCGTTAGCCGAATGGGTAGGATAGGACCTTGATGCTGATTAAAAGTATAATGAAATTATAAAGTAACTATAGTTTAATAATTCTCAATCTTAGTTACTTTAGGAAAATGTGAAATATGTGCTAACACATGAAATTACACTTTGTACCTTACCAAGTGGTCAGTGGAGCGCGTGTGGTTAACCGGCACACTAACCAGGACTAGTAAGATTGGCAAAGGGTAACTTAATTTTATCATAGATCGGTGGAGCGCGTGTGGTTAACCGGCACATCGATTAGGTGATAAAAGTTAAGGGTATCAAGTCAATTTGCATGGTTATTCACACCTTGTTTGTGATCCTCGGCATCCCAGTCACAAACTTGAGAGGGAACAATCGAGATTCAAACATGCCGTTGAAAGTTCAATGTATCTCAAAAGATCTAGGAATTTCAAATCCAATAAAACTTAATAATCTATTTTGTTTTTGTGGTGGAAATTGGTAAATCATCACTTACCTACCTATAAATATTTTATAGATTGGATTACGGCATCCCTCTTCCAACTATAAATAGTTTGTTGGGTCCTAGCCTTAATAATTCATTTGGGTGACTTATTAAGGACTCTTTATCTAATAAAACTTGTCTTTCTTTCTTTCAGATGTCTTCCAACACTTCTACTGGCTCAAACCCTACAGGCTCCTTTTCCCTAATGAACTTGTGTGGGAAAGTCACTTTTGATGGTTCCAATTTCAATGAATGGATTAGGAACATCAGAATGGTTACTCGCTATGAGGGCAAAGAGTATGTCCTCGATAAGGAGCTAAAGGTTATCGATGAGTCGACTGCTACTCCTGAGGAGATTGCTGAGTACACTACCCATGTGAAAGAAGCTACTAAGGTGTCTTGCATCATGTTGGCCACAATGACAGCAGAACTCCATAAATCCTATGAAGATTTCTACCCTTTTGAGATGCACCAGGATCTGATGGATAGGTACCATCAGAATGCTTGTCAGGAAAGGTATGAAATCATTTCCTCCATGATAACAGCTAGGATGAAGGAGGGAGAGTCCTTTACCGGTCACTTGCAGAAAATGCAAAGGTTCGTGAACCGGTTATTGAAGCTTAATGTGGACTTCCCTGAGGACATGGCGATTGACCGCATTCTCCATTCCTTACCTCCAAGTTATGATCAGTTTCGTATGACCTATCATATGAACAAGGAGGAAGTCACACTAAGTAAGCTTCAAGGACTTTTAAGGACCGCTGAAAGTGGCCTTAAAAGTAAATCAGTTGTTACTCCTACTCCTACTACTGCTCTTGTTCTGGCAATTGGGCAGGGAAAGGGGAAGAAGAGGAAGACCCCTTCTAAGGGTACCAAGGGAAAGTCTCTTGATGGCTCCTCTTCAAGTGGAACCAAGAAAGGTTCCATTCCACCTTCTTCAAACCCAAAGGAAGCACAATGCTTCTACTGCCAGGAAAAGAGGCACTGGAAGCGAAGCTTCCCCCAAATACTTGCAGGATGTAAAGGATGGGAAAGTTAAACCCACCCATCCAGGTATTTACACTATAGTGTCTAATAACTCATTGCATACTAACTCTTGGGTGCTTGATACAGGTTGTGGTATTCACATTTGTAATGATTTGTAGGGCCTAAGAAGAAGTGAGAAAGTGGAGCACGGGAAAATAAACTTAATCATGGGGAATAGGAAAGCATCACCTGTTACCAAGATATGAGTTTATTCTTTATTGCTTAATAATGGATTAATGTTAGATTTGAATAAATGTTGTTACTCGTCTGAAATGGCGAGAAATATTATTTCCTTTCATGGCCTGTACAAACAAGGGTTTACTTTTTCATTTGATAATGATAATGGTGCTATTAATGTTTATTACAATGATGTATTTTACTTTAAAGAATTACCTTGTGATGGTGTATATGAAGCTGTGAATGTTGTAGATAATCTAGGAAATAATGTGTTGTGTATTGATTCTTCAAATAGTTTAGACAAAGCATACTTGTGGCATTTCCGTCTTGGACATTTTAACAAGAAGCGCATAGGCCAACTCCAAAAGGCTGGAGTTTTGTAATCAATTGACCTAAAGTCGGATGATAGTTACGAGTCTTGTTTACATGGAAAAATGACAAATCACCCTTCACTGGTACTTGTGAGAGGGGTGAGGGTTTGTTGGACCTCATACACACTGATGTGTGTGGACCCTTCAAAGCTGCCACAAGGGATGCTAATCGCTATTATGTGACTTTTACTGATGATTATAGTAGATATGGATACATCTATTTAATCAAGCATAAGTCAGAAACCTTTGAAAAGTTCAAAGAGTTTATGCAGGAAGTGGAGAATCAACTGGGCAGGAACATCAAGATGCTCCGATCCGATCGGGGAGGAGAGTATCTTAATATTGAGTTCCTTGACTATCTTAAGGAATGTGGGATTATCTCACAATCGACACCTCCTAGGACACCACAGCTGAATGGTGTGGCTGAGAGGCGCAATCGAACCTTATTGGACATGGTTCGTTCCATGATGAGTCGAGCTTCGTTACCAATCTCATTTTGGGGATATGCCTTAGAGACTGCCGCCCATATCCTGAATCTAGTCCCTACTAAAAAGGTTGCCAAAACACCTCATGAGATGTGGACTGGGAAAGTTCCCAATTTGGACCACATCAACATTTGGGGTTGCGAGGCCTTCGTGAGGCATGAGTCTCATGATAATCTCGAACCTCGAAGTGAGAGGTGTATTTTCATCGGCTACCCACAAAGATCCTTTGGTTACCTCTTCTACAGACCTAGTGAGAATGTGGTCTTTGTAGCTAGAAGAGGAGTCTTTCATGAGAGAGAGTTCATAAGCCAAGGAAACAGTGGGAGGAAAATTGACCTTGAAGAAATCCAAGAGCCAAGTGGTGAAGGAACCTCAAACCCTAGCAATCAACCTGAGGAGGAAAATCCTGTTGATCCGACTGACGAGCCCATACCTATGAGGCATTCCACAAGAGTTAGGAATGCACCTGAGCATTACTATGGTTTCCATATTACTGCAGAAGGTGATATGCTTATCAGTGATAGCACACTGGTAAGTCTGGATGAACCTAACAGCTACACGGAAGCCATGGCAGGCCCTAAGGCTGCTAAATGGAAAGAGGCTATGGACAGCGAGATACAATCCATGTATGACAATCAAGTTTGGAACTTGGTTGACGATGTACCAGGTCGTAAGACAGTCGGGTGCAAATCGATCTTCAAGAAGAAGACCGACATGGATGGTAATATACACACATATAAGGCACGACTGGTTGCAAAGGGCTTTTCTCAAACTCCGGGAGTTGATTATGATGAGACCTTTTCACCAGTAGCAAAGATTAAGTCTATTAGGGTTATGTTAGCCATTGCTGTATTTCATGACTATGCAATATGGCAAATGGATGTCAAAACCGCTTTCCTTAATGGAAAGTTGGCTGAGAATGTGTACATGAGTCAGCCAGAGGGTTTTTTCAGTACAGAGTACCCTAATAAGGTGTGTAAACTTGAGAAATCCATCTATGGATTAAAACAAGCACCTCGCAGACCGAATCTTTGCTTCGATGAGAAAGTCAAAGAGTTTGGCTATTCAAGGAGCGAGGATGAGTCATGTGTATATGTTAGGGCTAGTGGGAGTATAGCTAGCTTTTTGGTGTTGTGTGTGGATGACATACTACTCATAGGAAATGACATCCCAACCTTGCAGGAGGTTAAGTCCTGGCTTGGGAAGTGTTTCGTTATGAAGGACCTTGGGGAAGCTACCTATATCCTAGGGATAAGGATATTGAGAGACAGAAGTAAGAGACTAATTGGACTTAGTCAGAGTACTTACTTGGATAAGGTGCTGAATAGGTTCAGTATGCAGGATTCCAAGAAAGGGGAATTACCGATCCAGAGTAAGGCTTAGAGTCCGAGTACAGAGGCTGAGATAGCTGAGATGAGTCATGTACCATATGCTTCTGCTGTGGGCACAATCATGTATGCTATGACTTGTACTCGCCGTGATGTGGCCTTTTCTTTGAGCATGGTCAGTAGATATCAAGGGAACCCTGGAAAGGCTCACTGGACTGGAGTAAAGATCATTCTCAAGTATCTGCGACGGACTAAGGACTAGGTCCTTACCCTTGGTGGTAGTGATGAATTGAGAGTGGTAGGGTATAGCGATGCTAACTTTCAGACTGATAGGGATAATTTCCGCTCTCAGTCAGGCTGGGTCTTTATCCTAAAGGGAGGAGCAATTACTTGGAAAAGTTCCAAGCAGGAGACGGTAGCTGATTCAACTTGCGAATCAGAGTATATAGCAGCAAGCGAGGCAGCAAAGGGGGTGATATGGCTAAAGAACTTCATTGGAGACCTTGGAGTTGTACCAGCTATAAAAGAGCCAATGGAAATTTTCTGTGACAGCGAAAGTGCGGTTGCTTTAGCTAAGGAACCAAGGGATCACGGGAGATCCAGACACATTGATAGAAAATACCATTTCATTAGACATCGAATAGAAGAAGGACTCCTTGTGGCAAAGAGGGTATCATCAGATGAGAACCCAACAGATCCCCTCACGAAGGGACTGAGTGGGGTTAAGCATTTATAGCATGCGAGGCGCATCGGGCTGAAGAATGATATTAGTTTTAATAATTAGATCGTTTTTTGAAACTTGTAAAATGTAATTGACATTTGATGATTAAATAAAAGTTGTAATTTATTTATGAGTAAAGTGATACTATCTTATGTTAATCGTTTACTATTGTTTCAATTTTGCATGTTTTGACTTCTAGAATAATTATATTATTCAAACTCTCCACAGTCAGTCATACTTTGGAAGTAGGTATTGAATTAAGACTATCATGAATTGGGTATGTGGATTGTCTAAGGTGTATTAGACATAGCAATGGTTGCTGCAACATTCATGAGTGCTCATAAGGTCTGAGTATTGGACTCAGCCCACGCTCACTTGTATCACTTCATGGAATTTATCTCGAGTGATCGTGAGACGGTAATATCATATAAATCTTCAAACCTAGAGATATGAGTTGTTGACTATGAGTTGGTTATACATTGATTGTACGAAAACGCATTGGTAACTCGATGTTATAAAACGTGCTTTTGTGCATAATTCAACAAGTAGTCAGTACAAGCATATGAGTCGAAGTTTATCTGTTCCTTCTAGGATTAGAAGCGTTATCTGGGCCCCTCGATGATTTTGTTTTGACCTATGTACCAGGCCCGGTCAGAACCTCATTGATGTGTTCAATTTAGTTCTATGTCAAACTGATCAGAGATCGAGAAACAAATGTTGGACAATAAGTAAGACCATGTTCCACGTATTTATCCGGCTGATATCTTAATAGCAGAGGATTATATGATCACTTATCTTAAATGGCGTATCATCATCATCATCTCAGTTCCGAGAGACATTGAAAGAGCTACGATTGCTAGTCGGATTCTGAAGTCATTTCTGCAACTATAGTTATTAGACTTATACAAGTGGGAGACTGTTGGATATAGTGTGTAAGTCCATAACTATATTTGGTGTGTACTTGACCCGACCCGGCATGGTCCATTTGGGTTGCATGGCATTGCAACACTTGGATAGACAAAATGAGAAAAAGGACACTTAAGGTTTATTAATATATTATAAGTTCTAATATATTAATAATATTATTTAATTAGTATTGGTCAAGAATTAATTAAGAATTAATTTGGTGATCAAAAGGAGACTAATTAAATATATGGGGTTGATTGTGTAAATCATTCATTCTTATATAGTGGGCTAATGATCCATGGTTTATGGAGTTGGGCTAAAACCTATTAGGTGCTCCATGGATAGTCCATGGGGGTTATAAACCCATGGAGCATGGGAAATGAAAAGCCAAGTCAATTAGGGTCTACATGTGGTAACCCTACTTATGACACAACTATAAAAGGACCCCTTGACTAGCAAAATCGGACCACTAAGTGTAAGAACAAGAGGGCAAGCCGATTTTGTGTCATAGTGAACTTCTCTCAAGTTATTCTAAGTGTTGTGGTGTTGTGTGAAGCATTTGAGGCATCACATTTGGGGTGCTAGGCTCACAAAGTCATCAAGGAATCCAAACTACTAAAAGGTATGTTATTCTACTAGATTTTATATTACAAGTTCCCCATAACATGCTAGTTAGGATGTAAACCTTGGAAAATCAAATTTGCATGTATATTAGAGAAAACATAGATCCAAGGTTTCTAGGGTTGCATGTACACCATAGGAGTGTTAGAATGCTCAAAATCCATCAGCAGCTTCTACAACAACATTACGAAAAGATTTTTGGTCCTTTAAATATCTCTTTTCGAATGGGCTAGGCATTTTGTGATGCCTCACCAAATGTAAAATTTTGTTAACTTATCAAAATCCAAATCTTATTTTATAAAATAAAGTTTTATTAAAATGTTTACAAATGTACTAAAGTTCTCAAATGTAAGACTTAATACTAGCTATTAATATTTGATCGTGTCAATTTTTTAAAACAACATTGTTAAAATGTGATATTTTTTTCAGAAAAGAAGATTTTTTAAAGTATACCATGGTTTATTGGTTGCATGCAATAACCATGATATAATATGTTTTTTAAAATATAATTATAAAAACATCAAAAGCCCCTTACAAACTTCAAATCTATGCAATCATTTTTGAACAACACTCACACGTCTCTTGTCTGTAATAGCGGGATAAAGGATACCTAACCGCTTAGTTTTATCTTTTGATGGTCGGGGTGTTTTTGAGATTTCTATAAACAGGTTATAGGTTGATTCCACAAGTTTTTCAAACTAGATGATATGATCAGAAATCTTTTGTGATAAAGGATATCATAGCAAGAGAGTTTCGAGGCATAGATGGTATTAAACATGTCTAATTAAATTTGTTATTAGCCATCCCATAAATGTAGGAGTTATATAGTTAGATATATTGATAATCGACTCTCATTTTTGTTTTGCAACTTGGATAGGATAAAGGATACCTAACCATTTATTTGTTTTGCAACTTGGATCCTAGACTTTGATAATTAATGTTTTTGGAAACTACAAGGGTATTATTTATAAAAGATTAAATATTACAAATACTAAATGAATTTCGTTAAAATTTTGTCGATATAAATAATCCACTCTCGTTACCATGAATAATCATTTTCTTTAAATGACTTGATAAAACAATAACATTCAATAGATACAACTTCAATGAATGGGTTCATGTATTGACAGAATTCCATGAGAGGTGTGAAATTGTAGACACTTAAAGGTAAAAGGTCCTTGTCCTAAACAATTTTCATTGAGCAATAGATCTGAATATGATACCAAGTAAAGGCTGTTGGGTTTTGAGTATTCTAATACTCCTAAGTGTACATGCAACCCTAAATACCTTAGATCTATGTTTTCTCTATTATACATGCAAATATTAATATTCCAAGGTATTACCCTAACTAGCATACAAAACATTAATTCATATGTAATATAGCAAGTTAAAAGACATACCTTTTGATGTATCTTGATTCCATGAAGCTTAAGAGCCTAGTGCCCCAAGTGTGACACCTCAAATAGTTCACACAACATCAAATGCACTTGGAATAACTTAGAGAGAAATGAACACCTTCATGAAATCGACTAGCCCTCACCATTCCTTCATAGTCTCACATGGTCGCCGATTTTGGGAAGAATAAGATGCTTATATAGTGTGTCACAATTAGGGTTACACCATGTAAACCCTAATTGTGATGGCCTTTCATTTCCATGATCCATGGGTATATAAACACCATGGATCATCCATGGAGCATTCTATGGGTTTTAGCTCAACTTGATAATCCATGGAGCATTAGCCCACTATACAAGTATGGATGATTTATACAATCAACCCATATATTTAATTAGTCTCCTTTTAGTCACTTAATTAATTCCAAATTAATTCTTGATCAATACTAATTAAATAATCTTATTAATATATTAGAACTTATAATATATTAGCAAACCTTGAGTGTTATTTCTCTCATTTTAGTCTATCTAAATGCATGATGTCATGCAACCCAAATGAACCATGCCAATCGGTTCAAGTACATACCAAATATAGTTAAGGACTTAGACACTAATCCAACAGTCTCCCACTTAGATAAGTCTAAAACTATTATTGCGTATGTCTCCAAAACCCGACTAGCAATCGTAGCTCTTAAAAGTTGCTGCTGTCAAACTCTGAACAAATCAATGAAGCGTCCATCAGATAAGGGATCATATTTTCTTCCATTCTAGATATCATATGGACTGGGACATGGATTAAAATCATTCTCTCTGTCCATTTGTTGTTTCCCGATTTCCGATTTATGACGACTAACTAATTGAACAAATCAAATCAGTCCTGCCTTGGCCAAGCATTTCAGGGTGTCATCACTAAATCATCGAGGGGCCCACAGATATCGCTTTTATCCCTTTAAGGGTAAAAGGAATGGATAAACTTCGACTCATATGCTTGTTCTACTACTTGTTGAATCATACACAAAGGCACGTTTTATAACATCGAGTTACCAATGCGTTTTCGTACAATCAATGTATAACCAACTCATAGGCAACAACTCATATCTCTAGGTTTGAAGAATATTAATATTATCGTCTCATGATCACTCATGATAAAATACATGAAGTGATTCCAATGAGCGTGGGTTGAATCCAATACTCAGAACTTATGAGCACTCATGACTGTTGTAGCACCACTTTGTACAACATCTTAGACCTCTACAAGCCAACCCATGACAGAATTGATTCATATCTACTTCCAACATATGACCGACTGTGGATGGTTTGAAAAACTTAGTCATTGAAGAATGACCTAGTTATTCTGGAAGTCAAAACATGCAAAGTGAAACACAAGAATAATCGAATCCAATATGGTCTCATAACATATGAATATAAATAAAAACACCTTTTATTTATCACCATATTGATTACACATTATAATGTTTCAAATTTATCAACTTACTACTTGAATTAAAACACTAGTTGTCCCATGCTCCAAGCATGTACACTATGTTTTCTAAGCACTAGACATGCCACACACCAAGTATGCACACTATGCTTTCCAAACATTAGTTATGCCATACACCAAGTATGCACACTAAGTTTTTCTATGATCTTTACTTTGTGAAATAGATCGATTGAACATAGTTCCAATGATTCTCATTTCACAATCCCAAATCTTTACCGCAAATACAAGAATTCCAAATTCCTGCCATTTACCTAATTCTTGTTAGATTCTAAACTTATATGCATTGATCCTCTTGTAATGATTATGCACAAAGTCACAAAGACTTGTCAACAGACATTACAGAGTATTCCAATGGAGATCATTCCATGGAAACGAAGTCTCAAATTCAAAGTTCATCGCTTTGAACGTCCTTCTTGCATTAAGTTACCTAATCTTACACAGATTTAATGAATAACTTCCACCTATGGGAATATTTTCATATTTCCATTTTGACTATCACTTCTGAACAAGAGTTGCCTCTTTTCAGATTATGTCAATATGGTCCTTCCAAAACTAACATTATACTACCAACTGTCCCTGAGCAACCAATCTTTGGTAAACCTTAGATTGTTCTCGACAATTTCTTAATCATTTTAGTCATATCCAATTCTAGACCTTTTCACTTCTTAATGCCCCAGGCATTTGGAAAATTTTAGAAAGGATGAATATAATAGCACATGTAATCGATCCTATATCCGAAGCATATGGGACACGATTCATGATGTATCACATAAAGACATGATACTAGACCAGTCCTTTTGCTACAATATTTCTATTTGCCAAGTTCTCATAATTCAGATTATGAAAAGGGATGTCGTAATCATAATCGAATTTTAGAACGCAAATAATGGACCCATATATAGAATTTCCTTATGTTGAGCCATTCCAACACAAAATTCATAAATATCCTTGACTAAAGATGATTAAAACCTCAATCTAAGCTTTTAGAATTGAAATGAAGTATAATTTCCTCTCCCTTAATTATAGCAAAACAACTTTTCAACCCCTACAACTTCACGAATTGAAACTTTTTTTTTCTATAATTAACATTGCTAACTTGCACCACTTTTTATAAATATCATACTCCCACTTGCATGATTAGCATAACACTTATGCTCCCACTAGCTTTAACATGTACTCAGAAATCAGCTGAACTTCTAGAAATCAATACTTTATTGACTTTCTTATCGAAGTTCAGATTTCTAATATGAGATGCTTTGATAAAACTTTATCAAGATCATACACCTTTCTTTAGATAGCATAAATGTGTGTCTAAACAATTTCAGAACTATGAAAAAGGATGTTGTAATCATAGTCTCAATTGTTTAGACCTTTGCCATTTCTCACAAGTCCATGTTAGTGTGCTGGTTAACCACACACGCTCCACTAACGACTTTGAGAATGCAAATATCACTATTGCTATCTACTTAAAATCTACCTAGTGAAAGTGTTTCCTCACCATCATTTTCATGAATCGGAGAGAAACCTTATGACACTTAGATTTTATGGTGTATGTGTTCCTATCCATGTGAATTTGTCAAAACCATAATCACAAGACAAGGTTAGTGACAAATCTAAACTCATATGGATTGATCTTGTGCAGTCTTAACTTCTTGCCACCTAGCAGCACAAGAGCCTGCCATTGCTTCCAAGTTGTTATGCAACCAATTAAGAACTCTCAGAACTCATATGCAAAGCCAATTTTAACTTGAATGGGCACAAAAATAGAAATATGTCAACACGATAGGTTATTAACCTCACGTCGTGTGCTAGTGTCAAACTACAGTTTTTTATTCTTGATTAGATCTTGAAATTCTTTCAGGATATTTAAGACTCCTACTGTGCTCTTGACATATAAGACTATCTTGCCAAATATTCAAGAGATAGTGCCGATTCTTTATCACGACAAACACTTCACACAATTGGCCTTAGTTGGTCTTTGTTTTATCCAAAACATCACAACTTACCAATTTCAAATGTACAAGAGTAGAAAACATTTTACTCTTACATTTGACAAGTGTTATAAACCTTCTTTAAGATGTGTCACTCAAGTTACAATCTTGGAGTATGACTCTAAGACTTGTTTTGGAACGAAGTATGACTCATCTTCTTGATTTAACCATTTCAACAATTCATGACTCTTCTTCTTAGCCATAAGAATGCACTAAGATGTCCCTAGAAGACCAATTGTGATATGGATCTTTAATCATTAAGTTGATCACAAAACATGATACTAAAGTACTCTCCCGTCTTTTCAGATTTGAGAAACTTTTATCTTTCTGCCTAATTTGATTCTTCTCATTCGTTCTGCCATACATCGAAACTTTTCTAATGCTTCAGAATTATACTTAAACTTGTAAGTATAACCATATTTACTAAACTTTAGAAAATCATGACGAATAGTCTTATCAATCTTTTGTGGTGGACTTTTATCAGTGCACAAGAATGTGTACTCGATCCCTTAGTCCTTCACTTGACTCACATATAGATGTGAACAAGTAACTAGTCTTAATTTTCCAAAGATGAAAATTCTCATTCATCATACAATACAACTTGCATGATTCCAAGTTTCTATCCAACCGAAACTTGGGTCATGAGAATCTTTCCTTATTTGGTAAATTATGAGACTACCACAAACGAAAGAATCAAATCCATTTTCCAATGTTGCTATCAATGGAATCATATAAACAACAATTTTTCACAAATGCCATTGTAAGGATACTTCAAATAAATAAAAACAAATTTTTTAATTTTAAAACTTACGGAAAAACTTATCCTTACAATGCAAAAGCATATGAAAAACTTGTTGTTATCTATTCCAAAGCAATATATCATAACTCCTAAGCAACAGCTCAAAATTCTGATCATCGAACCATGCGATCGAAATCCATCTTCGCGATAAGAATCAGCATATACTTCCTTTAAGTTTCTTCACTTTTCTTTGATTTTTAAAACATCAACATGTGACCCAGTCACATCATGTAATAAGAATCTCAGAATAGCAACTTAACAGAGTTAGATAGTGGACTTTACCTGAAGTAGAGTCAAACTTCTATACTTGATCAACCTTATGATCTTTCAGGTAAATAGGCACCTTCGCAATCAATGCCCCTTCCTTTGGCAAGAGAAACATATGGACTCTTTGAGAATGGTACATGGTACTATTGCAAACTTAGCCTTTCTCTTTACCATTTGGTCAACCGAGTTGACTATGGATGATCCCTTTCCATTCGGAAGAGAAAGCTTTCTGGATTTCCAATTTCACCAATTGTCAATGTCCATGGTAGTTTGGGAAGTTGATCTACTAATCAAATTTGCTTTACCAGAGCTCTAAACCATTGCTGATTCAGCAGCACCTAGTAAAGAGATAAGATCATTAAGGGTCATGTCATAGTCTGTTTCATAGTAGTCCCAAAGGAACTCACTATGTGACTTAGAAAAGTGATTGAACATCCAACTTTCTTAAGACTTTGACACCCAACTCTCCCGGCTTGTCAATAGATGCGATCACACATAGACCTTGCTTGCCAATAGGGCTTGAGTGACCTTCAACTTGTGGGTTAGGGAGAATAATTGGAGGAGGTGGAGGAAGTGAAGATCCAAGAGATTTGGGAAGATCATAGACGTCTGAACTAGACATCTTTTGGGAGATATTCAAGATATTTGATCTGAAGTTCTTAATATAACACCCAATATGAAATATTAAGGCTAGGACCCAACACAATACTTTTATAACTTGGAAGAGGGATGCTGTAATCCAAGCTATAAAATATTTAAAGGTAGGCGAATGACGATTCACCAATTTCCACCATGAAAACAAAATAATTTAATTAGGTTTTACTTGGATTTGAAGCTCCTAGATCTTTTAAGATTCATTGAACTGTTCAATGGCAAGTTTCAATCTCGATTCTGCCCTCTCAAATTTTGTGACTGGGATGCCGAGGATCACAAAACAAGGTGTGAATAACCATGCAAATATACTTAGTACCCTTAATATTTACCCCGCAATCAATGCATCGGTTAACCACACGCGCTCCACCGATACTATGATAAACATTAATTTACCATTTGCCTACCTTGTTAAATCCAGGTTAGTGTGCCGGTTACCCACACGCGCTCCACTAACGACTTAAGCAAAGTGCAATGTGTAATTTCATGGTTTAGCACCAAATTCACATTTTCCTAAGTAACTAAGATTGGGAATTTATAAAAGTTTAGTTACTTAGTATTTATCATTAATACTTTTAATGAAGGGAGAATTCTAGTCCTTGTCCTACCCGTTCGGCTAACGACCCTCCACCAGTCAAGGAAGCGGTGGGTGAGAGTGGACACCCATTAAACTGCCATTTTATAGGCAGTAACCTTACACCCCGCTTATAGACCGACTTCGTGAATGAGGCCTACTAACGGTAAGACTAACTTGCTCTTATACATATATATATTATTAACTTATAATACTATAAAGTATAAGGGTTGAATTTTAACTTTTAAAATTCTAAGGGCTTAACTTGGAATTAAAGTATTCATAAGGGAAAACTTTACAAATTCAAAAACTTGAGGGCAAGCTTTGAAACTATTCAAAACTATTCAATTTCCATAACTTATGTGTTTAAAGTAGTTTTAATACAAAAAACTCTTCAAGTTCCATAACTTGAGGACAAGTTATGGAAGACTTTAAACTAATAAAAGAATATGACTTTTCTTTATTCATAACCTATGGAAATATTTATGAGTTTTAATCTTAAATGTGACTTTTCATATAACTTGAGGACAAGTTACAAAAACACATTTTAGAACCAACTCTTAGATTAATTTGAATTGAAAACAACAATTTCACATAACTTTTCTATTAATCTAATCAACTCATAAGAACAAGATAATTCAATCAAACTTTTTCATGTAATTAGCCTAACCATTAAACTAATAGAAAGCATGAATCTATTGACAATTATCTTTGAAATTGGATTAGCATGAACATTACCACATCAAAAACAGGTTTATAAGTTGAAAAACAGCTTAGGTTATTGTTCCTAGTCCAATTCCAGCCAAAACAATCGAAGATATGCTGTCTGGGGGTCCAACTCGTCGAGTGCATGAACCAATTCGGCGAGTTGGATGAGTTTAGCCTTGGACTCGTCGAGTCCCTTCATGGACTCGGCGAGTCTGCTATTCAGACAGCAACAAACTTCGATTTTTCAGCCAATTTTGCAAGTATAACAAGAAAACAAGCCTAGGCTCTGATACCACTGTTGGGTTTTGAGCATTCTAACACTCCTAAGTGTACATGCAACCCTAAATACCTTGGATCTATGTTTTCTCTATTATACATGCAAATATGAATACTCCAAGGTATTACCCTAACTAGCATACAAAACATTGATTCATATGTAATATAGCAAGTTAAAAGACATACCTTTTGATGTATCTTGATTCCATGAAGCTTAAGAGCCTAGTGCCCCAAGTGTGACACCTCAAATGGTTCACACAACATCAAATGCACTTAGAATAACTTAGAGAGAAATAAACACCTTTATGAAATTGGCTAGCCCTCACCATTCCTTCATAGTCTCTCATGGTCGCCGATTTTGGGAAGAATAAGATGCTTATATAGTGTGTCACAATTAGTGTTACACCATGTAAACCCTAATTGTCATGGACTTTCATTTCCATGATCCATGGGTACAAAAACACCATGGAGCATCCTATGGGTTTTAGCCCAACTTGATAATCCATGGAGCATTAGCCCACTATACAAGTATGGATGATTTACACAATCAACCCATATATTTAATTAGTCTCCTTTTGATCACTTAATTAATTCCAAATTAATTCTTGATAAATACTAATTAAATAATCTTATTAATATATTAGAACTTATAATATATTAGTAAACCTTAAGTGTTATTTCTCTCATTTTATTCTATCCAAATGCATGATGCCATGCAACCCAAATGGACCATTCCAATCGGGTCAAGTACATACCAAATATAGTTATGGACTTAGACACTAATCCAACAAAGGCATCATTGTCATGTTCAAGATGCTTCAAACATAATACTAGGAATAGTGATTCCTGACTTCCAGGAAGTCTTGGATAATTTAGTTATATATCTGATGATATAACAAGTTAAGCAATATTCCAATAAATAAAGTGATATTTGTTTTAAACGTTTTCAAACAATGGAATAATGCAAGACAGAAAATAGTCACTTTGTGTGATCTAAGAAGCCTATGTTTTATGGACTAAACATATTTAAGCCCATGAAATCCAAGAATGACCACATAGATGGATCTTGTTTTATTTGTAGAGAATTTGGATACCAGAAGAGAAACTGCTTCTCTTATTTGAAAAAAATGTTTATAAGAGACTAGTAGTTCATGTATCTACAAGATAGAACTTGTACTTTTCATATAACTCTGAAGTACTTGGTATTGAAATGTTAATCTAATATTCGTAACTTGCTTGTAGATATTTATATAAGAATAACTAGTTGAACACAACCAAGTTGGAACTACACTCTCGGAGTTTAGTTCATTATTTATGCTTAGAGCATAAATTACTTGTAATATAAAAAATGTCTGTTTTGGAACATGTATAATTTAAATTTAGCATGTCAATATATATATATATATATATATATATATATATATATATATATATATATATATATATATATATATATATATATATATATATATATATATATATATATATTAGTTGTTTTATTTAAATGTTCGATTATAAAGTAAATATCAATATTTTAATAAATAAAATTAGGTTCTATATGCAAGCACTTTTGACTTAAACTTGTTTTAAATCGAACTTATCTATAACACTATTATCTTTATTATATAAATGAAATATACATATGCCAACTTCAAGAAAGGGATCTTTGATGTCAAATAATGTAGTTTATTTGACATATGTGAATCTTATTTATATATAAAGGATTTCAAATCACATTTTCACTAAACTATAGAGACAATAATTATCAAGGAACTATACACTATGGTGTATGACTTCTTTTCTAATGAATGTCTAAGATTTAATGCAAGATACCAAATCAACTTTATTGACAACTATAGTAGTTATAATTATATTTACATGGCCAAGATATGGCCAAGAGCTTGCCATGTCGTGGGGTGCTCAAATGATCAACTGTTTTGTCCTTAGGTGGCCACGATGTGGCCAAGAGCTTTCCATGTCGTGGGGTTCATTGACCTATTGAACATTGACTTTTGTTGACGTTGACAGATTACTTTTTGACCAGTTTGAATTTGGGTCAAACTTGTAGGAATTGGTTCATTGAAAAAGGTTTCACCTTGTTTTAGCACTAGTCGGTTTGCGGGAGCGATCAACGCATGTAGTGAGTGGGTTCTTGTGTTTCCTTGTGTTTTTGATTCAGGTGAGTTTCCTCACTATAGTATGTATTACAATGTATGTCCTTGTATGTTAGGATATAGGAGTAGTGGTGTGCTGGTTAGAGTACCAGTAGGTTATGATCGTCTAGTAGAGTGCCCTAAAGTTTGTATGTAGTCACGTAGGATAGCCTGAGAACTCTTGATCTAGGCTTTCTTTCATGTTCCTTATTTGGTTGTGGCTCTAGAGTGGGATCTCCTGTTCGAATGTCTATCTCACCTCTGGTTAGATATAGCTATGAATTCATTAGAGATCTGCTAGTAGTGGCTTAGTGTATTGTATGAGGCCTAGTATGCGGTGGAAAGATGTTAGACATGTAGACTAGGGTAGATAGTTTTCTATGCTTATATGTTTACTTGATTGCTTGTTTGTTTCATATGTCGACATACTGTGGTGGGGTGGGTTGAGGCGATCCTGCTTTGTGCTGAGGGCCAACATACTCGGGCGAGCCAGCGGTGTGTTGTAGGACTGTGGTGGGTCTGTTGTATGTTGAGAGAGAGAGAGAGGATTCCAGGTAATTTAGGCCTTACCAAGTGGGCCATCCATATTGTAGGCTCAAGAGTTATCTAGGCATGTTGTAGGGCTTGCGACGCGGGATAGACAAACTAAAGGCTCGTGTTTGTGAAAGCATTATATGTATATTGTGGTGTGTGGTATTTTTGGGGAACTCACTAATCATTGGATTAAATTTGTGGATGAAATATTTTTCCAGGTACAATAGGTGATCGTGGGAAGGCAAAGGCGTGACTGTACACATTCATCAACAGCCATAGAGATTCCGTTTTTATTATATTACTCTGATTTTTAAACAAATTTCTTTTGGAACAAATGGTATTTTTAATTGGGATTTTATAAATGTGAAGTTTTACCTAAATTCACAATGAAAATTTTGTTATGAAAATGGGATGTTACAAGTTGGTATTAGAGCCCTAGTTTGAGGGATTTGGAGGAACACTTGTGTGAATCCAAACTCAAACTAGGATTTGAAAATTTTTACAAAATGCTTTTGAAAAATAAATTTTAATAAAACGGTTAAGTCACGGACATGGGCTTGGTCTCTTGCAATATTCTTGTTTGATTGTTGGCTTGGGATTGTGAACATGGATTTCTCACTCGTCCTCAGTTTTACAAAGAGATACGATGTGTACAGTCAACCAGAGCCCAAAAAGGAAAGTTATTCCCAAAAAAACCCTACTTGTTATGTATGTTGAATTTGAACTTGTTGATATATGAATTTGTTAGGAAGTAAACCGGATAACTAGCAAAACCAAAAGCACACAAGACACAATATTTATGTGGTTCGGTCAAGGTGACCTACGTCCACCGGCAGGAGGGGAGTATTCTTTATTTCAGAGCTCTCAACACAGGGGTTACAAGTACAATTACACAGATATTCGCCTACCACTCTAGAATTCAAGATACAAAAAATGACCTAGCATGCATCCCTATTTATACTTGAGGGATCAGACCTAAATACCCTAATGGGCCAAGCCCATTGGCCCATAGGCCCATGAAGGCTGTCAACCAATCACAATCCGCCATGCAGCATCTTCTGGAACATTCTTCATCATTATCATCTTCTATGCATACTTTGATCAACATAGCACAACAAAGGAATTAATATGGTGCATCATGTACCAAGATGGTCCATGATGGCACAACAACTTCTTCATGGCTCAACGGCAACCCTAGTTGGCGCAACAGGGATGTAAATGGTACAAGAGCATAAAGTATGGCGCACAACATCAATCTTGGAGTAACAGCATCACCATGAGCAACAGGCACATGCATGGCTCAACAAGGTCGTGCATGGCTCAACAAGAAAACAAGATGGGTCAAGAGGAGAACAAGATGGCTCAAGAGCATCAATTTTGGCCAATATCTTCATCATGTGGATCAACAAGGACCCCTTGTTGATCAAAACCTCTTCCAAGTGATCCAAACTCCTTCTAGGTGCTCCAAACCCCCTTGTACACGATCCATTCCTTTGACACTTGATCAATTCCTTTGTCTGATGATACATTCCTCTCTTAGAAGATCCGTTCCTTTGTCACATGCTCCATGAACCCCAAGTTCTCCATTGAGGTCCAAGTGCTCCAAATGCTTCATGAACACGATCCAAATGCACCGAATGCTCGAGTCACATTTAACAATCTCCACCTTGACTTTAGCATCCTCTGAACTCGACCTCGAACAAGAACTTCCTCTCCCTTCCTGCCATTTGTCTTCGAAGGGACCTACCTCCTGCGAACACCAACCAAGTCCAAGCAAAGCTTGAAGTTCTATGTGGGCAACGACTTTGTCAACATATCTGATGTGTTGACCTTAGTATCAATCTTCAGTATTGAAAACTTGTCTCCTTCCAAAATACCCCGAATGAAATTCAGCCTGACATCAATGTGCTTCGTCTTCTCATGATACACAGGATTCTTTGCAAGACTCAAAGCACTTTGACTGTCACAATACAAGACATGTTTCTCCACCTTCAGACCAAGACTCTGAATAAGCCCTTGCAACCATGTCATGTACTCGGATTCAGTTGTAGACAAAGCAACGGTATCTTGTAACGTTGACTTCCAACTTATGTGTCACACCCCAAAACCGAGAACAGCGGAATACGTTCTGGGGTGGAGGACGTCATGTACAGTATCATAACAAAGCATAATAGTAAAGACAAGCAACAACATCCATTGCATTAAGATAATAATTGTAATACAAACGTGTTCAGTACAAATGTTAGACACCCAAAAATACAATCAAAATAAAGTGGAGTCTTATGTGTGCTCCGTCTTCTCAAAAGCTTCATCCGTACCTGTCTACTGATGACCTGAGAATACAAGTTATTTTGAAAACGTTTATCAGCATAAAGCTGGTGAGTTCATAAGTATTTAGTGTCATTTCCTGTATAAAAATATTCACAATTATTCATTGTAAAAGAATGTTTTGGTGTTCGAATATAGTATGAGCCCTAGAAAACCCTATGTTTTCCAGAAAAAGTAGTCTTCACCAATACCCAATGGTCTGTTTGTTCCTTTGATCATGTACAAGTTTTCCCAGTGGTTATTAGTTTGAAAATATAGCTTTAGACTTTATTCATGTATAGTAATGAGAAAAATGTTTTACCCCAACAGTATCACTGTCGGCCATATGTAATGAAATGCAGACTCCAGGTAGTATTAAATGTACAATACTCCCCAGGGAGTCTGTTGCCTTTAATTCTTAAAGTATTAATTAAAGGTTTGAATGTGAACTCGTACGTAACCATGCTGATTGACGATCGAATCCCTTTGACCCTCCGAGTCATATGTAGATGTGACATTTTGTCACCCCTGGGCCTAGACGGCTCGGACTGTAGCTAGCAGTCGGGATGTGGGAGTGCCTGTCCCGTATAGATCTATACACATAATGCCCGCTCTCCCTCCAGGAGACTCTGGTTACGCGGTGATCGCACAAAGATGTGTCCTATCGAAAAATAGTATGTCACATTCTATTTTAGTAAGTTCTCTTGTATAGTATGTATTGTTCTCTTTGTATAGCATATAGTGTTCTCTTTGTATAGTATGTAATGTTCTCTTTGTATAGTATATAGTGTTCTCTTGTATAGTACATAGCATATATTGACTCACAACAGAACTGACTCTGGTAGTTGTCATGGCAATAGTAGCATTGAGTAGTATCCCTTAACTATACCTATTATAGTTAAATAGTACTGTTGGTTGCATGTCTTTGATATCCAAAGGCATTGAACTGATATGAAAACTTTTATATCTGACACAAATATATAAGATATATAACTAAGAATTCAACGAGAGTCGGACTAATAACAAAATACCCTAAGCCCACAATCAAACAAGAACAGGAAGTAAGGTGAGTTATTAGTCCTAAGTCCTTCGGGTCTTACTTATATAAATATATTGGTGTAGATATGGTTTGAGAATAAAAATTTGTTGAAACGAATTTTGGAAAATAGTTTTATAGTGATTTAACACGAAAATGAATTTGGTAAGCATTTGAAAACAATTTAATTGGCAATATAGTTGAAAATATAGAAAATCTCTTTTTGGTGGTAAAAACAGTTAACAGTGTAGAAAATCCTTTTGGTTGCAAGTTATAGTTCACATGCGATTGTTACTATAACTTATTTGGTTCAACTTGTATTCCCCCCCATAAAACAGTTAAAAACATTTAAAAAGGTTCATTTAGGGGTATGAACTCACCTGTAGTGAGTGAAGTGGATGGAAACGCCGGGTAGGATGCTAGGTGTCAAGTGAGGACTTGAACACACACACGGATCCTATGTAACATGTAGTGATGTATAAAGTATCTAATTAGTTGTGTAATCACTAATTAAGGGAGTAAAGGCACTTCAATGTATGAAAACACTTGGTTTCAAGTGTTAGGAGTGCTAAAGGTTGCATCTAAGGAGTGTATGGCCTCACTATGGAGTTTACACTTCACTTGGCCACACTTAAGTGTGTTTACGGTTGGGAGACCATTTCCCCCATGAGTTTACGGCCGTAAACTCATGGAAATGGTGAGTTTGTGTGTCTAAAGGTCTCATGTATCACAAGGAAGGCTTCTTGGATCAATTCAAAGGCTTGGGAAGTGATTAGGATTCAAATGGGTACTCCCTTGGAGTTTACGGTCCTTGGACCACTCCTTGGGAGTTTACGGTTGTAAACTCTAGGTTTTACGGCCGTAAACCCTTGACCACTTCAACCATTTCATGTTTTAGGGTCCTAAGCTCATCTACACTAGTTTCTAGTTCATCAAACAAGCTAAGGAAGTGTTTAGGGGCATCAAAACACCATTTGAGGTGTTTACGGTTTTTGGGTTTACGGTTCTTGAATGTTCAAGAACCGTAAACTCAAGTTTATGGCTAAAAAGTCACGATCTTGGGTTCCTTAGTCCATGCATGTAAGTATCTAAGCTATATCTAAGCATTAGAGAAGGTTTGGATGTGTTTTTGGGGCTTCTAAACCCCTTTTTGGGAGTTCACGGTTTTGGGAGGCTCCCCAAACCGTAAACACATGCATGTTAAGGCATTTGGATGATTCAAACTTGAGATGGCATGAATACTAAGTTAAACAACAAGTTAGGAAGATTACCTTTGATTTTTGAGCTTGAATGAGGTGATCTTTTGGCCAAACCCGATTTTAGAGAGAGAAAGCTCCAAGGTGGGAAAAAGGCTCTAAAGGTGGACACTCCTCCTTTATATATGGCTGCCTAGTGGGGACCCACCATACACTGTCGGTTAAACGGAGCTAAATGTTTTTACCGGGCAAACTAACCGTAACCCGACTTAGTTGTTTTTATCCCGTTAATAAATATATTATAATAATAATTCAAAAATGAATTATTTAGATAAATATAAGTTAACGGAAAATTTTAATAAAACTAACTTTTATTAACGGAAACGGGTTATAGTGACGGAGTAAATTTCGGGTTGTCACATCATCCCCCCGTTAGAGGGAATTTCGTCCCGAAATTCAGGATTCAAGTAGTTACGTTATTACAACACAACTAAGCAAAGAGATGAGGATAGTTAAGTTTCATTTGATCCTCGCGCTCCCAAGTGAACTCTGGTCCTCGTTTGGCGTTCCAACGAACCTTCACAATCGGGATGCGGCTTTGCTTCGTTCGTTTGACCTCTCGGTCCATGATCTCCACAGGTTCTTCCACGAAGTTGAGGCTCTCATTGATCTCGATTTCATCGAGTGGAATTATAAGAGTCTCTTCGGATAGGCACTTTTTCAAGTTCGAGACGTGGAAGGTAGGATGCACATTACTAAGTTCGCGGGGTAAATTGAGTTTGTAAGCTACAGGGCCGATTCTAGCGAGAATCTCAAAAGGCCCTATGTATCTTGGATTCAGCTTTCCGCGCTTTCCGAAGCGTATCAAGCCTTTCCAGGGTGAGACTTTCAAAAGGACTCGGTCTCCCACCTGGAATTCCAAGGGTTTCCTCCGTTTGTCTGCGTAGCTTTTCTGTCGGTCTCTTGAGGCTTTAAGTCGTGCTCAGATTTGTACGATCTTTTCGGTGGTCTCGCGGATGATTTATGGACCGGTGAGAGTGCTGTCAGGAACTCGTCCCTTAGCTAATTGAGTGTCGCCTACCTCGGCCCAGCACAGAGGGGATCTGCACTTCCGGCCGTATAGGGCTTCGAATGGGGCAGCTTTGATGCTTGTGTGATAACTGTTGTTGTAGGAAAACTCGACTAGGGGTAAGTGGGTATCCCACACCTTACCAAAGTCCATCACACAGGCTCGCAGCATATCCTCCAAGGTTTGAATAGTTCTCTCACTTTGTCCATCGGTTTGAGTATGGTATGCTGTGCTCATATCCAGCTTAGTTCCAAGAGCCTTCTGTAGTGACTGCCAGAACCTTGAGGTGAACCTGCTATCCCGATCGGAAATAATGGACACAGGTACACCGTGCAGTCGGACTACCTCTTGGATGTAAATTCGCGTAAGTCTCTCCATTTTGAAATTTTCCTTGATAGGAAGGAAGTGGGCGGATTTGGTTAGCCGGTCGACAATTACCCAAATGGTGTCGTACCCACTCGGAGATTTGGGCAATTTGGTAACGAAATCCATAGTAATTCTCTCCCACTTCCATTCAGGTATCTCTGGCTGTTGGAGAAGACCCGAGGGTTTCTGGTACTCGACCTTGACCTTAGCGCAAGTAAGGCACTTATTCACGAAGGTAGCGATTTCCGCTTTCATGTTAGGCCACCAGTACGATTTCTTGAGATCCAGGTACATCTTATCTGAACCTGGGTGAATGGAATATCGAGTGTTGTGCGCTTCTTTCATGACCAAGTCTCTGAAGCCACCGTGTCGCGGTGTCCAGATCCGGTCCATGAGGTAGTAAGCTCCGTCATCCTTGACTACCAGATTCTTATCCATTCCTCGCAGGGACTCTCCCGCCACATTTTCCGGTTTCAAAGCTTCGAGCTGTGCTCCCTTAATTTGTGCGGGTAGATGCGAATGGATAGTCATGGTTAGGGACTTGACTCTTCGCCCAGAATATTCCTTCCGACTTAGGGCATCTGCTACTACATTGGCCTTACCCGGGTGGTAACGAATTTCACATTCGTAGTCATTGAGTAGCTCGACCCACCGTCGTTGTCTCATGTTGAGCTCCTTCTGGTTGAAGATGTGCTGGAGGCTTTTGTGGTCGGAATAGATGGTGCTCTTTGTACCATACAGATAGTGTCTCCATATATTTAGGGCGAACACGACCGCTCCTAGCTCGAGGTCGTGCGTGGTGTAGTTGACTTCGTGTGTCTTCAGCTGTCTTGAGGCGTAGGCGATGACCTTACCTCGTTGCATCAGAACACAGCCGAGCCCCTGATTGGATGCATCGCAATATACTACGAAGTCTTCTGTCCCTTCGGGGAGGGACAATATCGGCGCGGTGCACAAGGCTCGCTTCAGGGTTCGGAATGCCTTCTCTTGTTTTTCTTCCCAGTCAAAGGCCACGCCTTTCTGGGTCAATGCCGTAAGAGGCTTCGCAATCCGAGAGAAATTCTGAATGAATCTTCGGTAGTAGCCAGCGAGGCCTAGAAATTGGTGAATTTCTGTAGGTGTCTTCGGTGCTGACCAGTTCTCAATAGCTTTAACCTTGGATGGGTCCACGTGGATTCCTTCTTTGGTAACCACATGTCCTAAGAATTCGACTCTTCGGATCCAAAATTCGCACTTTGAGAACTTTGCGTAAAGCTTCTCCGATCGTAGAGTTTCCAGGACCTGTCGCAGATGATTGCTATGCTCTTCCTCACTTCTAGAGTAGATAAGTATATCATCAATGAAGACGATGACGAACTGATCCAAGTAAGGACGGCATACTCTATTCATCAAGTCCATGAAGACAGCGGGCGCATTGGTCAGTCCGAACGGCATCACTACGAACTCGTAGTGCCCGTAACGAGTCTGGAAGGCTGTCTTCGGAACATCCTCCTCGAGCATTCGCAACTGGTGATACCCGGACCTTAGATCAATTTTGGAAAAGTAACTCGCCCCTTGCAGTTGATCAAATAAATCGTCTATACGAGGAAGGGGATAACGGTTCTTGATTGTCAGCTTGTTGAGTTCTCTGTAGTCGATGCACATGCGGAACGATCCGTCTTTCTTCTTTACGAACAAGACTGGTGCTCCCCAGGGTGAGAAGCTTGGTCTTATAAAGCCCTTGTTGAGCAGTTTGTTAAGTTGGCCGGATAGTTCTTGCATCTCAGCAGGCGCTAGACGATAGGGCGATTTAGCTACGGGGGTAGCTCCTAGAATTAAATCGATTCTGAACTCGACTTGACGTTTGGGAGGTAGACCTGGCAGTTCCTCTGGAAAGATGTCAGGGAAGTCGCACACGACGGGGAAATCTTTGAGTTCTTTGGTTTTCCGGCTCGTGTCGACAACGTGTGCAAGGAATGCGCGATATTCCTTGCGCAAGTATTTCTGGGCTTGAATGCTCGAAATGATGCGAAGGCTCGTACTGGGTTTGTCTCCGTAGATCATCAATGTTTCATTGTTGGGCAGGTTCAGACGGATGGCTTTGTCGAAACACAGGATGTCGGTATGATGGAGACTCAACCAGTCCATGCCTATGATGACATCAAAGCTCTTGATCGCTACTGGTATGAGATCGATAGGAAACAAATGATTATCTAGCGTGAGGGTACAACCTATGTAGATTTCGTTAGAACTTTCCGTCTTGCCGTTAGCCATTTCTACGACGAAGGTTTCTTTCAGTGATTGCGGTGATTGTTTTAGTAAGTGTTTAAAGTTTTGATTTACGAAACTTCTTTCTGCCCCACTATCGAATAGAATACAAGCATAAGAGTTATCTAGAAGGAACGTACCCGTGACTACGGTGGGGTCTGCTACAGCCTCATTATGGCCAATAGCAAGTAGTCTACCTGCTCCTCCCGCGTTGCCAGCCTTTGGACAATTTCTTTTGAAATGTCCGACTTTGCCACAGCCATAGCAGGCCTGGCTTGCTCCCGAACTGGGAACTTGGGAAATAGGTTTGGGAGGTGCTCTGCAGAACCGGATGGTGTGGCCCTTCCGGTCCCAATTGGTGCAGTGCATTTCACGGCATGGTCCGTTATGATGGAAGGCGCACTTATCGCACTTGGGTAGATTCCCCGCATATGTTTTGGTGGGTACAGGGGCAGTAGGAGTAGTGGCAGCATGGACAGCCACTATTTGCTGGTTACTGGAAGAGGATTTGACTGATTTACCCTTCTTTCGATCTCCCTGTTTTCTCTTGTTGTCGGAGGCGTGAGTTGGAGCAGTAGTGATGGTTGTAGTTGTTGATGGAGCACGGGGAACTTCATGATCGATAAGCATTTGGGCCAACTCCTTGGCACTTTTGAAGGTCGTTGGTCTTGATGATAGAACGTTCCCACGATACGGAGGCACTAGGCCCCTGATGTATCGCTCAATTTTCTTGGCTTCCGAGGGGATCATGTTAGGGCATAAGGCTACCAGCTCGCAGTACCGGGTTGTGTAAGCTACTATATCGGAACCCTGCATTTTGAGATTCCAGAGTTCCTCCTCCAATTTCTGAATTTCTCCCTTTGGGCAGTACTCTGTCATCATTAGGTCTTTCAGTGTATCCCAACCCATGGCGTTAGCTGCTACCAGGGAGAGGGCTTTGACATGGCCATTCCACCATGTTAGGGCCCTTTGGGTAAGGGTACAAGTAGCAAACTTTATCTTGCTCCCTTCGGGGCAGGAGCACATTTCGAATACTGCTTCGGTTCTTTCGAACCATTGGGTTAGGGCAAGGATTCCCCCGGTCCCGTTGAAATAGGTAGGCTTGCAACTGATGAAATCTTTGTAGGTGCATTCCCGAGCATGGGGGTGGGTTTCACCCTGGCTAGAGTTAGTGCCCATTCCACCTCCACTGGCGCCACCAGAATTGACTTGCGCCAAAGCGGCGGTCACGGCTGCAGTCACGGCTGTTTGGAACAACATCGGGTCGAACTGCGGAGGAACCGGCGGTGTAGGTGGTGGTGGTGGAGCTTGAGTCGCAGGAGTTCTCCTGGTTGGACGCTTGCGAGGCGGCATCCTGTACTGATAGGTTACGAAAACGATGACAATAGTAAGAATCGATTTGTAAACATGATAAGAGTGTTTCTTGGACTAACTCTCTATAGTCTAACAAACAAAGGGAAATGTACTGCTAGGTTAGGGACACCCAAAAGTACAACTTCCCCATCGATTAGATACTGCCAATAATACTGGTATTATTGATGTATAATGAGTTTGGGAAAGAAAATGACCTAGCAGGAGGTCTTACATCAAACCATCAAGGAAAAATGTTGGCAGTTTAGTAGTCTGGCTAGAGTACTTCCAAAGTTAGGAATGTTTACAGGCATGTACTCTATTGACTATAGAAAGAAGGCTATTCCTTAATCAAAAGAGAGGGATGAGTTGGCATCTTTTACTGGCGACGGGGATCCTTTGGGGCAAACCCTAAGATCAGCCAGTTGGCACACAACTCCCTGAAGATGTCGCTCGTGCGTCCTCCGACATGCTCGGAGTTCTATGACTTCCGCTCGGGATGCGGTTATGCCATTTACGCGAGAATGGGGAAAGAAAATTGATAGGCGCGCTAATCTATGATAATTATAAGATGATCGTTATTAGTCGACCCAATATTTGCATAGTGCATACCAATTACATGTAATCGAAGCAGAATAGACCTTCGAATAAGTGACCCTAACTCCAAGCCCACAATCAAACAAGAACAGGAAATGAAGCAAAGGTCACAGATTCTAAGTCTATAACGCCTTAGTCACATGTAACCATGGTGTATCCACTTAGCAACTATTGCCCTACTAGTAACGACCCTTTTTGTTCTCACATATGTTGTAACTAGAATGCAGAATACTCCTATAGTATTCTTGTTCTGATGTTCTTGTAGCAGTATTGATAAGTTTTAGACTTGTTGCAACACCACAACCATTCTTAGGCACATGCTAGCCACTCCTAGGAAAATGTAGTTGATCAGGATACATCCGCCTAGTTTTGGCCATATGTCTCTAAGCCTAACTGTGCTGTTCAACAATCTTAATACTTTTGTTCTGTTCTAGTATGATACTGACCCTTTGTATGAATGAATGTATATATATACTTAGTTAAATATTTTATTATTTAAAAGTATATATTCTTGTTCAGAGTGTTTTAGTCCCGATGTGTTTATAGTTTGTATATCTTTTATGGGTTGATATACTCGATTCACTATAAACAGTGCTCTGATACCAATCTGTCACACCCCAAAACCGAGAACGGCGGAATACGTTCTGGGGTGGAGGACGTCATGTACAGTATCATAACAAAGCATAATAGTAAAGACAAGCAACAACATCCATTGCATTAAGATAATAATTGTAATACAAACGTGTTCAGTACAAATGTTAGACACCCAAAAATACAATCAAAATAAAGTGGAGTCTTATGTGTGCTCCGTCTTCTCAAAAGCTTCATCCGTACCTGTCTACTGATGACCTGAGAATACAAGTTATTTTGAAAACGTTTATCAGCATAAAGCTGGTGAGTTCATAAGTATTTAGTGTCATTTCCTGTATAAAAATATTCACAATTATTCATTGTAAAAGAATGTTTCGGTGTTCGAAAATAGTATGAGCCCTAGAAAACCCTATGTTTTCCAGAAAAAGTAGTCTTCACCAAGACCCAATGGTCTGTTTGTTCCTTTGATCATGTACAAGTTTTCCCAGTAGTTATTAGTTTGAAAATATAGTTTTAGACTTTATTCATGTATAGTAATGAGAAAAATGTTTTACCCCAACAGTATCACTGTCGGCCATATGTAATGAAATGCAGACTCCAGGTAGTATTAAATGTACAATACTCCTTAGGGAGTCTGTTGCCTTTAATTCTTAAAGTATTAATTAAAGGTTTGAATGTGAACTCGTACGTAACCATGCTGATTGACGATCGAATCCCTTTGACCCTCCGAGTCATATGTAGATGTGACATTTTGTCACCCCTGGGCCTAGACGGCTCGGACTGTAGCTAGCAGTCGGGATGTGGGAGTGTCTGTCCCGTATAGATCTATACACATAATGCCCGCTCTCCCTCCAGGAGACTCTGGTTACGCGGTGATAGCACAAAGATGTGTCCTATCGAAAAATAGTATGTCACATTCTATTTTAGTAAGTTCTCTTGTATAGTATGTATTGTTCTCTTTGTATAGCATATAGTGTTCTCTTTGTATAGTATGTAATGTTCTCTTTGTATAGTATATAGTGTTCTCTTGTATAGTACATAGCATATATTGACTCACAACAGAACTGACTCTGGTAGTTGTCATGGCAATAGTAGCATTGAGTAGTATCCCTTAACTATACCTATTATAGTTAAATAGTACTGTTGGTTGCATGTCTTTGATATCCAAAGGCATTGAACTGATATGAAAACTTTTATATCTGACACAAATATATAAGATATATAACTAAGAATTCAACGAGAGTCGGACTAATAACAAAATACCCTAAGCCCACAATCAAACAAGAACAGGAAGTAAGGTGAGTTATTAGTCCTAAGTCCTTCGGGTCTTACTTATATAAATATATTGGTGTAGATATGGTTTGAGAATAAAAACTTGTTTAAACGAATTTTGGAAAATAGTTTTATAGTGATTTAACACGAAAATGAATTTGGTAAGCATTTGAAAACAATTTAATTGGCAATATAGTTGAAAATATAGAAAATCTCTTTTTGGTGGTAAAAACAGTTAACAGTGTAGAAAATCCTTTTGGTTGCAAGTTATAGTTCACATGCGATTGTTACTATAACTTATTTGGTTCAACTTGTATTCCCCCCCATAAAACAGTTAAAAACATTTAAAAAGGTTCATTTAGGGGTATGAACTCACCTGTAGTGAGTGAAGTGGATGGAAACGCCGGGTAGGATGCTAGGTGTCAAGTGAGGACTTGAACACACACACGGATCCTATGTAACATGTAGTGATGTATAAAGTATCTAATTAGTTGTGTAATCACTAATTAAGGGAGTAAAGGCACTTCAATGTATGAAAACACTTGGTTTCAAGTGTTAGGAGTGCTAAAGGTTGCATCTAAGGAGTGTATGGCCTCACTATGGAGTTTACACTTCACTTGGCCACACTTAAGTGTGTTTACGGTTGGGAGACCATTTCCCCCATGAGTTTACGGCCGTAAACTCATGGAAATGGTGAGTTTGTGTGTCTAAAGGTCTCATGTATCACAAGGAAGGCTTCTTGGATCAATTCAAAGGCTTGGGAAGTGATTAGGATTCAAATGGGTACTCCCTTGGAGTTTACGGTCCTTGGACCACTCCTTGGGAGTTTACGGTCGTAAACTCTAGGGTTTACGGCCGTAAACCCTTGACCACTTCAACCATTTCATGTTTTAGGGTCCTAAGCTCATCTACACTAGTTTCTAGTTCATCAAACAAGCTAAGGAAGGGTTTAGGGGCATCAAAACACCATTTAAGGTGTTTACGGTTTTTGGGTTTACGGTTCTTGAATGTTCAAGAACCGTAAACTCAAGTTTATGGCTAAAAAGTCACGATCTTGGGTTCCTTAGTCCATGCATGTAAGTATCTAAGCTATATCTAAGCATTAGAGAAGGTTTGGAAGTGTTTTTGGGGCTTCTAAACCCCTTTTTGGGAGTTCACGGTTTTGGGAGGCTCCCCAAACCGTAAACACATGCATGTTAAGGCATTTGGATGATTCAAACTTGAGATGGCATGAATACTAAGTTAAACAACAAGTTAGGAAGATTACCTTTGATTTTTGAGCTTGAATGAGGTGATCTTTTGGCCAAACCCGATTTTAGAGAGAGAAAGCTCCAAGGTGGGAAAAAGGCTCTAAAGGTGGACACTCCTCCTTTATATATGGCTGCCTAGTGGGGACCCACCATACACTGTCGTTTAAACGGAGCTAAATGTTTTTACCGGGTAAACTAACCGTAACCCGACTTAGTTGTTTTTATCCTGTTAATAAATATATTATAATAATAATTCAAAAACGAATTATTTAGATAAATATAAGTTAACGGAAAATTTTAATAAAACTAACTTTTATTAACGGAAACGGGTTATAGTGACGGAGTAAATTTCGGGTTGTCACATTATGGCACATCCGAATAACGTGAATATGTAGCACGTCCGCGATCTGCGCTTCAACAAGTCACCACCATAATCAGAGTCAGCATATCCCACCAACTCACTCTTCGTATTTGCTCCATACACCAGGAAAGCATCTGTCGTTCCCTTCAAGTATCGCAAGATCCACTTTACAGCTTCCCAATGAGTCTTCCCTAGATTACTCATAAACCTGCTAACCACACTAACTGCATAAGCCAAATCAGGTCTGGTATAGACCATAGCATACATGAGACTTCCAACAGCACTAGAGTAAGGAACCCTGCTCATGTACTTCCTTTCTTGATTAGTAGTGTGTATAGTGCTTGGACCAAGTTTAAAGTGAGCCGCCAAAGGAGTTCCAACTGGCTTGGACTGATCACAGTTGAAGGATTGCAGAACTTTCTCAATGTACTTCTATTGAGAAATACACAACCTCCCTGCTTTTCTATCCTTTTGTATCTCCATCCCACGAATCTTCTTTGCTGCTCCCAAATCCTTCATCTCAAAATCATTCTTCAGGGTTTCCTTCAAGTCATTTATTCCAGCCATGTCTTTGGCTGCGATGAGCATATCATCAACATATAGCAACAGATATATGTAGGAATCTGGTGACAATTCCTTTGAGTAAACATAATTGTCAAGCTGGTTCTGAGTGTAGCCATTCGAGATCATGGAGGAATCAAATCTCTTGTACCATTGTCGTGGAGACTGCTTCAAGCCATACAGGGATTTCTTGAGCAAACATACATGGTCCTTCTTAGCATCAAGGAACCCTTCTGGCTGGGACATATATGTATTCTCTTCTAAATTTCCATGAAGAAAGCACTCACCATGGCCAAAAGAACCTAAGCACTCACCATCAAGCTGTTCAAGCTCCAGATGAGTGAGAAGGGCATGTCAGTTCTAAATTTCACATCAAGCTGTTCAAGCTCCAGATCAAAAGCACTCACCATGGCCAAAAGAACCTAAATTGTCTTGTGCTTCACGACCGGTGAGAACACCTCGTGATAATTAGTTCCTTCTTTCTAAGAGAACCCTTTTTCCACCAACCTTGCCTTGAACCCAGCAGGTTCAACTCCTGGTATCCCTTCCTTCTTCTTAAAGATCCACTTGCATCCCATTGGCTTTGCTCCCTTTGGTAATGGAACAAGATCCCATGTTTCATTCTTCTCTAACGATTGCATTTCTTCATTCATGGCCATCAACCAGTCATTTGCTTCTTTACTCGCCACAGCCTCTTTATACGATTGAGGCTCCTCGGTGTCAATGTCTTCTCCAGTTGCTAAAGTAAAAGCAATGGAGTCAAGTTCACCTAAATTCACACATCCCACATATCTGTCAGGTTGTCGAATAAAGCTCTTCGATCTTCTCCTTGCTATGGATTCAAAACCATCATCTTTCCCAGTATCAACACAACTAGATGAAGATCCCATGTGTTGCTCTTGGGTTTCATCTTGTCCAGGCTGTTCATTGTCGCCTTGCTCTTTGTCACATATCACAACTTTGTCTGGACTTTGAGATGCAAACTCCACCTTCTAGCTAGCACCATGATCTTTGTTCCCTGCTTGACTTGTTTCACATCCTCCCTGGTTACCCATGGCAGATTCATCAAAGGTCACCTCTCTGCTCATGATAATTTTAGGAGTTCTTCCGTCTTCTGTACACCACAGTCGATAACCTTTTACTCGTGTCGCATATCCTAGAAATATGCACTTCATTGCCCTTGGCTCAAGTATACCATCATTCAAATGAGATAATGCGGGGCATCCAAATATACGTAAACCAGAATAGTTAGAGGGTTTCCCAGACCATACCTCTTGAGGAGTCTTCAAGTCTATTGCAGTTGATGGTGATCTGTTCACCAGATAGCATGCAGTGTTAACTGCTTTCGCCCAGAATTGCTTGGATAAGTTAGCAAATATCCCCATGCATCTTGCACGCTGCATGAGTGTTTGGTTCATACGTTCTGCCACTCCATTTTGTTGTGGTGTGTGTCGTACAGTGCGGTGCCTCACTATACCTTCTGCCTTGCAGAAGTTGCCAAATGGAGCATTGCATAACTCCAACCCATTGTCTTTCCTCATAGTCTTGACCTGTTTTCCAGTCCTTTTCTCGACCATGGTCTTCTACTCCTTGAACTTCCCAAACACCTCATCCTTCGTCTTCAGAAAGTACAACCAAACCTTCCTTGAATAGTCATCAATGAACGTCAAGAAGTATGAGGATCCTCCTTGAGACTTCACTGGTGCAAGACCCCACAGATTTGAGTGAACATACTCCACGATTTCCTTGCTTCTGTGTTGACCGGTACCGAACGTCACTTTGCTTTGCTTTCCCTTCACGCAAGCTTCTCAAAACTTTATCTTTCCAGTAGCCTCTCCACCAAGCAGTCCTTGTTTACTTAGAACTGACATGCCCTTCTCACTCATGTGCCCCAACCTACGATGCCACAACTATGTCTTGTCATCACTTTCCTTCAAGGATTGGGAGATAGCCACCGTTCCCATAACCCTACTGCCTTTTAGGATATAGATCCTTCCACGATTCATTTTCCCTTTCATTATAACGAAAGAGCCTTTGGTCACTTTTACCCAGTCGCCTTCACCAGCGTACCTCATCCCATTCTTAGCCATTGTGCCAAGAGAAATTAGATTCTTCCGAAGTTCTGGAACGTACCAACAATCTAACTTCCTGACCATGCCATCATGCATCTTGATCTGCACCGTGCCACAACCTTTGATATTGCTCACCCAATCATCACCCATCTTGACTATGCCATCCCACTCTTTGAAGGAGTCGAACCAGTCACGATTATACGTCATGTGATAGGATGCTCCAGAATCCAAGACCCAAGCATTAGCAGAACTTGATGTACACACAGTCAGTACATCACCATCGTCCCCTTCATCTGAACTTTCCTGAACCATAACAACAGTGTTATTGTTGCTTGGTTCACTCTTGGACTTCCCATTCGTCAGTTTTGGACAATTTCGCTTGAAGTGCCCCTTCTCCTTACAGTTATAACGCTTGGCATTCGATGAACCTTTAGACTTCGATTTTGAACGTGATCTCCCTTTGTATCCCCTTTTCCTCTCTTCTGTCCTTCCTCTCCCTACAAACAAACCGGAACTGGACACCTCCTCTTCACCTGAAACTTTTCTTTTCAGTTCCTTGGACATCAGAGATTCCTTCACATCATTCATAATGATCATTGTCCTACCATAAAGCATGGTATCAACGAAATTGTCATATGAGTTAGTAAGCGAACATAAGAGAATGAGCGCCTGATCTTCATCTTCAATCTTCACATCAACACCTTGTAGATCCAATATGATACGATTGAAGTTATCCAGATGATCTTTCACTTGGGTACTTTCAAACATTTTGAGAGTGTACAACCTTTGCTTCTGATACAACTTGTTCGTCGGTGAGTTGTTCTGGTACTTGTCATAAAGTTTATCCCAGAGCTCAGAAGCAGTTTTTTGGTCCACAACCTCCCTCATTACTTCATCTGTCAAGTACAATTACACAGAGATTCGTCTATCACTCTAGAATTCAATATACAAAAAATGACCTAGCATGCATCCCTATTTATACTTGAGGGATCAGATCTAAAAACCCTAATGGTTCAAGCCCATTGGCCCATAACCCATGAAGGGTGTCAACCAATCACAATCCGCCATGCAGTATCTTCTGGAACATTCTTGAGCATTATCACCTTCTAGGCATACTTAGATCAACATGGCACAACAAACGAATCAATATGGCGCATCATGTACCAAGATGGTCCATGATGGTGCAACAACTTCTTCATGGCTCAACAGCAACCCTAGTTGGCACAACATGGATGTAAATGGTACAAGAGCATCAAGTATGGCGCACAACATCAATCTTGGAGCAACAGCATCACCATGAGCAACAGGCACATGCATGGCTCAACAAGAAAACAAGATGGCTCAATAGGAGAACAAGATGGCTCAAGAGCATCCCTTTTGACTCATATCTTCATCATGTGGCTCAACAAGGACCCTTTGTTGATCCAAACCTCTTCCAAGTGCTCCAAACTCCTTCTAGGTGCTCGAAACCCCCTTGTACACGATTCGTTCCTTTGTCACTTGATCAGTTCCTTTGTCTGATGATCCATTCCTCTCTCAGAAGATCTGTTCCTTTATCACATGCTCCATGAACCCTAAAGTTCTCCATTGAGGCCCAAGTGCTCCAAATTCTTCATGAACACGATCCAAATGCACCAAATGCTCGAGTCACATTTAACAAAATTGTTAGAAATACATGCTAGTGGGTAGGCTATGGATTCCTTCAGGAACTGGCTGATAGTATTGCTTGATTTTTGTGATGACTTATTCCCTAGGGAATTTCTTGTTATATGTTATTTTTGTTAAATTAGGTGTCTAAGCCAATAACTGAATTAGTGTATACTAGAATTATTAGCAAAGTCCTTTTAAGTTGCCCTCAAATATGGTAATTGAATAGGATGACTTTTAGAGAGGGAGAGACTCTGGTTTATTGATAAATTATATTATTAATAAATAGCAATGAATGAATTTATTAATATGTTATGAAGATAATATATTAATTAGAAACAATATTGTATAATTAATAATTAATCAGAAATTAATTATAATTAATTGTAGGATTAAATGTATTAATTAAAATGCTAGGGTCTAACTGTAATTGTTCAATAGTTACGCAAGAGGTTCCAAAACTTTCCTCCCTTAGGGTGGACGGTTTCTGGAGGGAATATTCTAGGGTTTCTAGAATATCCCTTATTGATAATTAGGGAGTAAATAATTACTTAATTTGAGATATTAATATAATATTCAAATTAAGGTAATCTAGGGTGTCTTAATTCAACTATAAATAGACCCTAAGAGCTTCAAATTTCGGACACTTGATCATTCCAAGGGATAGCTGGAATTCTACTTCTCCCCCCTCCTCTCTCTTTAAGCCTCCTTGTTGCTAGGGTTGGGTGTAAACCATTAGAGGCATGAGAATTCTGGTGCTAGCCTCCAAGTGACTACAAGAAGGATTGTGATTGATTATCTATTAGTATAATAAAAGGTATGTAGCTCTAAACCTTTTTGTTATTTTTAAAAATATTAGGGTTCTTGTAGGGTTCTAGATATTCAATTGGTTATTGCATTCATAGATCCTTTAGGTTGCATGTGAACTTAAGGTTTATGTTTTTCTGCTAAAATATGATTTTTGTAACCTATAAAACCCTTCATTTGTATAAGATCCATTGTTTTCAATTGAATATGCATAACAGTTGAATAGATCAAGATAATAGTTTATAGAAATTAAACCCTAAAGGATGCAAATTTCGACTTGGGCTAGGGTTGTTGAAACCCTAGCCTCCACCCTTAATTTCGAAATTACTAGGGCTTCCTTATTTGATAACTATTACTTTTAAAATGTTATTGGATAACCCTTTATACATTGATTTTCGAAAATTTAGATGGAAAGGGATTAGGATTAAATTTAAATTATTTGACTAATAGTTAATGGTAAATAATTATTTATTCCTCATAAGATTTAAATTAATTTAATTAATTGTTAAGTAAAGGATAAAGAATAAATCTTAATTGGTTTATTTTAAATTAAATTATTAGTTAATTTTGAAATTTAATATAAGCCTTGTATTTTAGAAAAGTTTTAAAATACACCTTATATGTATATATCATTAAATGACAATTTCTATATGTATATGGAACGCCCGCAGATTCGGGCTAGTCAATTTAGATATAATGAGCATCAAAAATTATTTTTTGATGGAAGATTATTTAGAAGGAGTAATCTTAACCAAGTTATATTATATGGCACAAGGATTCCGTACATATAAAGAACGCCGATATCCGAGTTATAACGAAGAAGTTATGGCTCGTCGAAGTTTCGCGACAAAACCGGCACGCCACTGCGTGACGTAAATAGTGAATTTACAATAGAGGACTTTCTAGCATTATAAATCTAAACAAAAGTCATAGTACACGTTAAACCGAGAGCGTGCATCAAAAGAACGCCCAAATTTGACTTCGTATGAGGAAGTTATGATTATTCTATGATTTGGCCTAGCAGTGCACAGCCCGAAATTCAAATTTTAGATCGATCGATTTTTGGCCAAGGAAACCTAAATAAGAATTGAAGATCTCATTAATAGGAGATCAACGATAAAAAGACAGACGAAAACGGAGTCTGTATGTAGAAGTTATGAATTTTACGCAGTCATTTAACAGTATAATCTCCTCATACTATTAAATTTAAAATCGGTCGATAATTAGCCGACAGAGTCAAAAGGAAAGTTATAGATCTTGTCTTTATCTACGTGTGGACATAAAGAATGTTAAAACGGAGTTCGTATGTTGAGTTATGAGACTTTAGGTGACGTGGCACAATCTTGGTCGTTGCTTCCTCCTCACAGCTAGCCACCAGATGATGACATCTGGCCTGAACTCGGCGAGTAGGAGTCCCAACTCGGCGAGTTGGGCTGTCTTGCAGCTTATAAATAGAGGCATAAACCCCCTCCATTCATCACACCATTTCCCTTCTTTCTTCTCTCTACACTCTCTCTAACACCCCACAACCCCCCCCCCCCAAAGCCTAGGGTACCTCCCTAGCACGAGAAGGAAGCCCCGGAATGCCCGATGGCTCCAAGAAGAATAGCTTTCGGCTCAGAAACGCTGCTTCAGCGAAGCCCGGTTTTGAGAAAAACCTGTCGTAAGTGAGATACGCTTACCCTACCTTAAGTATAGCTGTTATTTAAATATAGTAATGTTATTAGGACCTTATAATAAATATTTGGGCTATTATTATGAGTTATATAAGTGTCGTTATAATATCTTTTTAACCACTCGCGGTACGAGGAATCTGGTTCGAATGGTCGCTTGGGTTGTTGGATTTCAGAAGTGCTATATGCCAAAATGGTCCTACCCTCCGGTGTCTCATGTATGGCCCCTGTCTGTACATAGTGGGTGAAGAGTATTCTTTTAACGCTTATACAATAGTAATAATACCAAGACTATTAGTTAGTCCCATCGAACATTAGATTAAACTCTAGGGGTAATGATACTAGGTTTTGTCAAAAGAAGTTGTTTTAAGTAAACGAAGCGTTGTCCGAGTACCGAGTCACCACCTTATCAGGTGAGTGCATAGTTACTTTCATCTTAGACATAGATATGAAGTATTTTATATAAATTACGTGCTATGTGTATACTTGCTATCTATGCTGGATGAATGATTTTATACATGTTTTAAATGATGTAAATTGTATATGTGTTTTATATCTACAAAATGTGTTGGGTGAAACATGGGTAGATGTAATAGTTGATGTGTGATGAAATAAAATGATGAGAGGCCTCAGTGTTGTTGTTGATCCAGTCATCTAGCGAAGTATAGATGACGACCACGGACTTTTCTAGACAGTCCAGTGGAACGCTAGCAGGCTCGGAACCTGTAGGTGTTTAATAGAACTTAGTGTTCGCAAGCAGTACTCCATCCCCTACATGGTTGCCTTATTTGACATAAAATTTTGAGGAACATCCGAAGCGGTGTTGTCGCCCCGGTAAAAAATCCTTAGGCTAGGTCCCTTATATTAGATGCTTTAGGGACATAAAGTGAGGATAACGAGAATGGGTAATTCGGTTGATTGTTTGATGTTTAAATATAATTATATTATTGTGGGTTGAAAACCCTATGTACTCACCAGGTTTCCCAATCTGACCCACTCAAGCTTATTTGTATCACAGGTGTCGATATGAAGTTACATTACACTGAGCGATTAAGGAGATATAAATCACTAGTGATAATAAATGTAAGTTCTGTTTATGGTTATGTTTCTGTATTGACGTTGACATCCCAAATGTTTAATAATGAATAAAAATACGTTTCTTCGGAAATGCTTGATAACGTATTTAGCATGTTTTTCTGGGAAAAAATTCCGCAACATTTTTATTAAAAGAAGTACTCTGATTTTTATAAAGCATAAACAAAATCGGTATTTTCTGGCCGTGAAAATGGGGATGTCACAGTTGGTATCAGAGCATTAGTTTAAGCGAACTAGGAATAAAGATTTATTTCTAGACTTAAACTTAGATTGCTAAGAGATGAATGTGAGGAGTGTGTCTATTATATTTTAGGTAGTACACCTGAATAGGCACAAGCACTAGCTAATTTAGGGAAAATGCCTAACATGCTTTTATATGCTAAATGAATTGTGATGTTTTATAATACTATCGTCTGATCGGATCTATGGTGTGTTGCCGACCGGATCTAGAAATTTTATGTGTTCAGATTTCTAAACGTTTAATTACGGTATTAGAACTAGCATGTAACTTTTCGAAGTAATAAGGACTATTACACGTCTAAAATCTTCTATATCTATATTCTCGTCTCGATGAGCTGAACGCATGCTTCCGTGAATGTAACGTCATGGTGAAGGCTCGTAACGAATTGAGTAAACAGAGGAAACGAGGAGGCTTGCGATAGTGAATGACGCTTATTGGAAGATATCGTAAGAGAGGTATCTTGCCTTTAGAATGTGTCTAATAAAGAATACGTCCAGTACGGGAGTATTACAATTTCGATTAGCCTAAAGAAAGAACTTTTGGTATAATCCATGAAGTTATCCCATCGTCTGGCTTTTCCACCACCAACCGAGTTGAAGCAATTTTGATGATTGAAGCTACGAATGGAAGAAGTCCTAATAGAGTCTAGGGGAAAATTTTGTGATTGTTTGGACACATTTGTATGTGTTAAAATTGTTTTTGTGATAATAACTTGGAGAACCGCGAGACAATACTTGGGACGAGTATGAGTAGGTATGAATGGTAGTATAGGCCTATACTACCGGAAGCACATGACTCACGCTTGGATCAGGGAAAGTCACAAGGTTACCAATAGGCTAGTAATTGATTCCGTTTTGTTCATGTATGTCATTACCATTGTTTCGGTAATGATTAATAAGATGATTGTTATTTCGACCCTAGTGGTCATATCAAATCGAGTCCGACTAAGATGAGTATGTTACGTGGTTCAGAGAACTAAGTTCGATGTCACATCTGACTTAAACCAGAAGATTGAAATCAAAGCGATCAATAGAAGTATCGCGACCGTTGTTAAAGAAGTTGGTAGCTAGAAATGCTATATGTTAAAATGTGATTATATCAAATTAGAACATAAAGGAAAGTATATTCCATTCCGGAATTTGACTCTAAGAGACCTGAGTCTAAGCGTTGCAATTTACGATGAGTGGTCATTAGAACGTGACCCATCGGTCTATTGTGGAAATCAAACAAATTACATTAATTTTGTTAAAAAGAAGAAGGGGTCTTTAATAAAGATCGACATTGTGACATGAAGGTCGCGATTTAAAATCTAACATGAGATAGATAGTGGGTACAAGATCAAGCACCGCCTGCGGTCAAGAAGCCCAAGAGTTAGATACTCATTAAAAGGGATATAGAAGTTACGATTATTACCTAGGATGAAGATATAACGTATGGAGTCATTATACAGCCCTGTTTCGTTGATGATTCCGGGACGTAATCATCCTAAGGGGGAGATAATTGTAACGCCCGCAGATTCGGGCTAGTCAATTTAGAGACAATGAGCATCAAAAATAAGTTTTTGATGGAATATTATTTAGAAGGATTAATCTTAACCAAGTTATAGTATATGTCACAAGGGTTCCGTACAAATAAAGAACGCCGAAATCCGAGTTATAACGAATAAGTTATGGCCCGTCGAAGTTTCACGACAAAACCGGCACGACACTGCTTGACGTAAATAGTGAATTTACGATAGAGGACTTTATAGCCTTAGCAATCTAAACAAAATTCATAGTATACGTTAAACCGAGAGCGTGCATAAAAAGAACACGCAAATCTGACTTCGTATGAGGAAGTTATGATTTTTCTAAGATTTGGCCTAACAGTGCACAGCCCGAAATTCGAATTTTAGATCAATCAATTTTTGGCCAACGTAACCTAAATGAGAATTGAATATCTCATTAATAGGAGCTCAACGATAAAAATACAGATGAAAACGGAGTCCGTATGTAGAAGTAATGAATTTTACGCAGTCACTTAAAAGTATAATCTCATCATACTGTTAAATTTACAATCAGTCGAGAATTAGCCGACAGAGTCAAAAGGAAAGTTGTAGATCTTGTCTTTACCTACGTGTGGATATAAAGAACGTCAAAAACGGATCTCGTATGATGACATCTGGCATGGACTCGGCGAGCAGGAGTCCCAACTCAGTGAGTTGGGCTGTCTCCCAGCCTATAAATAGAGGCGTAAACCCCCTCCATTCTTCACACCATTTCTCTTCTTTCTTCACTCTACACACTCTCTAACACCCCAACCCCCCTTCCCCAAGCCTAGAGTACCTCCCTCGCACGAGAAGGAAGCCCCGGAGCGCCCGACGGCTCCGAGAAGAAGAGTTTTTGGCTCAGAAACGCTGCTTCAGCGAAGCCCGATTTTGAGAAAAACTCGTTGTAAGTGAGATACGCTTACCCTACCTTAAGTATAGCTTTTATGTAAATATAGTAATGTTATTAGGACCTTGTAATAAATATTTGGACTATTATTATGAGTTATATAAGTGTCTTTCTAATATCTTTTTAACCACTCGCGGTACGGGGAATCTGGTTTGAAGGGCCGCTTGGGTTGTTGGATTTCAGAAGTCCTATATGCCAAAATGGTCCTACCCTCCGGTGTTTCATGTCTGGCCCCTTTCTATACATAGTGGGTGAAGAGTATTGTTTTAACGCTTATATAATAATAATAATACCAAGACTATTAGTTAGTCCCGTCGAACATTAGACTAAACTCTAGGGGTAATGATACTAGGTTTTGTCAAAAGAAGTTGTTTTAAGTAAACGAAGCGATGTCCGAGTACCGAGTCACCACCTTATCAGATGAGTGCATAGTTACTTTCATCTTACACATAGATATGAAGTATTTTATATAAATTACGTGCTATGTGTATACTTGTTATCTATGCTGGATGAATGATTTTATACATGTTTTAAATGATTTAAATTGTATATGTATTTTATATCTACAAAATGTGTCGGGTGAAACATGGGTAGATGTAATAGTTACTGTGTGATGAAATAAAATGATGAGAGGCCTCGGTGTTGTTGTTGATCCAGTCATCTAGTGGAGTATAGATGACGACCACGGACTTTTCTAGACGGTCCAGTGGAACGCTAGCAGGCTCGCAACCTGTAGGTGTTTATTAGAACTCAGTGTTCGCCAGCAGTACTCCATCCCCTACATGGTTTCCTTATTTGACATAATCTGTTGAGGAACCTCCGAAGCGGTGTTGTCGCCCCGGTAAAAAAATCCTTAGGCTAGGTCCCTTTTATTAGATGCTTTAGGGACATAAAGTGAGGATAACGGGAATGGGTAATTCGGTTGATTGTTTGATGTTTAAACATAATTATATTATTGTGGGTTGAAAACCCTATGTACTCACCAGGTTTCCCAACCTGACCCACTCAAGCTTATTTGTATCACAGATGTCGATATGAAGTTACATTACACTAAGAGATTAAGGAGATATATATCACTAGTGATAATTAATGTAAATTTTGTTTACGCTTATGTTTTTGTATTGACGATGACATCCCAAATGTTTAAAAATGAATAAAAATACGTTTCTTCGGAAATGCTTGATAACGAATTGATCATGTTTTTCTAGGAACAAATTCCACAACATTTTTATTAAAAGAAGTACTCCGATTTTTATACTACATAAACAAAATCGGTCTTTTCTGGCCGTGAAAATTGGGATGTCACAGTATAAGACTAAGTTAGTCGGATCGTTAGTATGCCTCATTCACGAAGCCAGACTATAAGGAGGGTATAAGAAAACTGCTTACAAAATGGTAATTGAATGGTTGCCTACACTCACCCACCGTTTCCTTGTTTGTTGGAGGGTTGTGAGCATTAAAAGTATAATTCTATTAAAGTACTAGAACTCTTTTATAAAATCCCACTCTAGTTATTTTCGGAAAAATGTGAAAGTATGTTAATCCGTGAAATTGCACAGTATACTTTATTTGTCGTTACTGGAGTGTGTGTAGTTAACCAACACACTAATAGGGACTATAAAGAGTATTAATGGGCATCTCAAGAATTATCATTGTTGATGGAGCATGTTGGTTAATTAGCACATCAATTACAGATTATAAATTATATCGAGGTTGCCAAGCACATTTGCGTGGTTATTCACATCTTGTTTGTGATCCTCGGTATCTCAGTCACATATAGAAAGAGCATAATCTGAGATTAAACATGCGATTCATAGATTCAATGAATCTCAAAAGATCTAAGCATTTCATTTTGATTAAAATTGGTATATTTCTTTTACCTACCTTTATAAAATTTACAATTAGATTACGAAATCCCTCTTCTAGATTGTGAATTGCATAGTTGGGCCTAGCCTCAAATATTTATTATGGGTTAAATATTAAGGATTATTTAATCATCTAACTAAAACTACCTTTTCTCTATATATGTCTAATCTTGGTGATGTTTTTTCTTTTTCATTGTCTACCCATAACTCGGGTTTCTCATTACCTTCGATCGTGTCCAAGGTGACATTTGATGGAACCATATACAACAATTGGATGTGTACCATAAATATGGCTCTTTGATCCGAGGGAAAAGAGTATGTCCTTGAAAAATAAATTGTTGAAATCAATGAAGCCACTTCTACTCCATAACAAATAGCCTCATACAAGAAACACTACGACGATGCAATAAAAGTTGCTTGCATCATGTTCGCTGTTGTGGCCCCCGAATTGTAGAGGTTCTATGAGGACTATGGCCATATGATACGAACAATGAACTTGTGGAAAAGTACCACAAGAGAGCTCGTCAAGAGAAATATGAAGTGGTCAAAGCTCTCATGTCTTATAAGAAGAAAGAGGGAGAGTATGTGTGCAACCACATGCAGAGAATGTAAAGGTACGTGGAACGCCTTGTTAGGCTCAATGTGCAGTTTGATGTGGAGTTGGACATTGACATGGTCTTGAAATCCTTGCCAAGTTGTTATGATCAGTTCATTTTGGCTTATCATTTGAGCAACAAAGAAATAACATTAGCCCAACTCCATAACTTGCTACAGACTGCTGGGTCAGGAATGAGGGGAAAGAATCCAGCCCCTTCCACTAATAATCTCGTTCTCGCCATTAGGCAAAACAAAGGGGAAGAAAAGGAAGGTTGCTCCCAAAGCTAACTGGAAGGGTAAGTTCCATGTTGGGTCATCTAGCAATGGCCCAAAGGTGAGGCCCAGGTCGGACATTCTAGCTGTTAGTGACCCCAAAGAGGCCACTTGCTACTATGCTTAGTAGCGATGGAATAAAAGAAAGTGAAGAGGTGGAGCATGGAAGGATTAATCTAATTATGGGGAATATGCAATCTTATCATGTTACCAAGATTGGTACATATCATCTTATGCTTAGTAGTGATGTTAATTTATATTTGATATATTTTTGCTATTCGTCAGAAATGACGTGAAACATTATTCCATTTCATGCATTGTTCATACAAGGTTTTCGTTACTCATTTAATGATTTGAATAGTTCAAATTTAGCTGATAAAAATGGTGTTTTATATTTGAAGCTTTACCTTGCAATGGTGTGTATGAAGTAGTGAATTGTGTTGATAGCTTAGGAAATAGTGTATTTGACATTGATTCGTCTAGTGGTTTAGACAAGGCATGCTTGTGACATTTTCGTCTTGGGCACATTAATAAGAAACGCGATGCCCAACTCTAAAATGGTGGAGTGATGGAATCATTTGACCTAAGGAAAGATGATGAATGTGAATAATGTATTTTGGGAAAGTTGACAAAATCACCTTTCACTGGATCTTATAAAAGAGGTGAAGGTTTATTGGACCTCATTCACACAGATGTGTATGGACCCTTCAGATCCACCATAAGAGATGCTAATCAGTTTACGTAACATTTATGGATGATTATAGTAGATATGGGTACATATACTTGATCAAACATAAGTCAGATACCTTTGAAAAGTCCAAAGAGTTTAAACATGGAGTCAAGAATCAACTAGGAAGGAAGATAAAGATGCTCCGACCTAATAACGGTGGAGAGTATCTTAGTATCGAGTTCCACAACTACCTCAATGAATGTGGAATAGTTTTACAATGGACTCCTCCTAGAGCACCACAACTTAATGGTGTGGCTAAGAGGCACAATCAGACCTTGTTGGACATGGTTCGTTCCATGATGAGTCGACCCACCCTTCCCATCTCTTTCTGGGGGTATTCCTTAGAGACACCCACCCATATCCTTAATCTTGTCCTTACTAAGAAGGTTGCCAAAACACCTCACAAGATGTGGACGGGGAATGTTCCCTCGTTGGCACATATCAAAGTCTGGGGTAGTGAAGATTTCATTAGACGAGAGACTCATGACAAGCTGGAATCCATAAGTGAGAAGTGTATTTTCATTGGATGCCCACAAAAGACTTTTCGATATTTGTTCTACAGACCTAGTGAGAACGTGTTCTTTTTAGCACGAAGTGGAATCTTTCACGAGAGAGAGCTAATATTCAGAGAGGACAGTGGGAGCACAATTGATCTTGAATAGATTCAAGAGTCAACCAATGAAGGAACCTTTCAACCAAAGGAAAAAGTTCCAGTTGAACCGGTTGACAATTCATTACCTCTTCGTCGTTCCAATAGAGTTAGCATGCCACCTCAGTGTTATGGTTTTCGTATAATTACAGATGGTGATACATTGATCAGTGATCGTACACTGGTAAATTTGGAAGAACTAGCTAACTACAAGGAAGCAATGTCAGTCACTGAGGCTCCTAAGTGGAAAGAGGCAATGGACAGCGATATCAAGTCCACGTATGATAACTAAGTTTGGAATTTGGTTGATCATGTACAAGGTCGCAAGACAGGCGAATGAAAATAGATCTTCAAGAAGAAGACCGATATGGGTGGAAATGTGCACACATTCAAGGAAGGACTAGTTGTGCAGGGATTTACTAAAATTCAAGGGATTGACTATGATGAAACCTTCTCAGTGATGGCCAAGATAAAGTCTATTAGGATAATGCTCGCCATAGTTGCCTTTCATGATTATGAAAATTGGCAGATGGATTTCAAAACCACTTTCCTTAATGGGAAGTTGGATGAAGAATGGTTACATGAGTCAGCCAGAGGGTTTTGTTGATGTAAAATTTCCCCAATAGAGTTTGTAAGCTTGAGAAATTCATCTATGGATTGAAACAAGCATCTCACAGCTGGAATCTTTGCTTTCATGAGAAATTCAAAGAGTTTGGTTTCTCTAGAAGTGAGGATGAGTCTTGTGTGTATGTCAAGGCTATTGGGAGTATAGTGTGACATCCTGGCATTTAGGTTTGAATCTGTAAATGGTCAGTTCACTGCAGACCTTTTTGTATCTTGAACGATTAAATTTTAATGCATATTTTAGTAGAAATATATAATCTAATATCAAACGGACAGTTTATACTAGCTATATATAATCTAATATCAAACGGACAGTTAATTGTGTGAATCTGCCCTAAGCCCACAACCAAACAAGGAACAGGAAATGAGGCGGAAAGCACACATCCAATTGCCTGTCTGATATTAATTATATAATACCCTGATGTATAAACTAAGGTATTAGAGAATTAACTACTAAAGATCCTTTTCAAGTTATACTGGTTTAATAAGAAGTATTAAACCCCTTTTTATAAATAAGTTTCTAGTTCCACTAACTCAATTGTGAAACGTTGTTTTTGGTAAAACGCTATTGTTTTCAGAAAGTACAATCAAAACTGTTTACTTTAAAAAGAATGATGTTTACCATAGAAAATCCTATATTTTCTATAAAAACCGACTGGATGTCCATGTTGTTCAAAGATTGAAAAGTACAAGTATACTCCCTATACTTACTACAATGATGTATAGTTTTGTTGATAAGTTAAACTGAATAAAGACTTGGTTGTTATGGATACATGTTACGACGATACTACCCTCCTATGATTACCTAATACATACGAGTTGCATATAACCGAGATAGAATAGACAGTTGAATGGGTGAATCTGCCCTAAGCCCACAACCAAACAAGGAACAGGAAATGAGGCGGAAGTCACACATTCCACTGTCTATCGGACTTCAGTTCTATCTAACCCTATATTATACATTAGGTAATCACATAGTTAGTGTCCTTTTGATATTTGTCCATGAAAAGTTTATTACTACGTAAATATATCGTTGTTATCTATTTGTGAGTTTGACGACCATACTAATTGGACTGGTTAAACACGACGTATGGTAGACGTCGAAAAGAATATGACATTTGTCACCCGCAGACTTGCCGGTCCAACTGTAGCTAACAGTGAGGTGCGGGATTGTCAATCCCATATAGATCTATACAAAAACTCACGCTCTCCCTCCAGGAGACTCTGGTGGTAAGGGTAGACTTTCACTGGTACTTATATGAGTGCTCAAAGACGTGTCTCACAAGCTGGATTAACAACTTTACAAGTAATAATGTGGAAAACCCTTTTTATATTTTTCAGATAAGTTTATAAAAAGATCCTTTTGTTCCTTAAGTTAAACTTACTAAAGTTTATAAGCTTATTTCTATGTTCTATTCACAGTTTCATGTTCTACATACAGTTTATTGGTACAAAGACGTAATAAGCAGATATTTTAAAACACAACATTTCTTGTGTTTTACTTGTATTCCCCCCCTTAAAAGCATTTAAAACCATTTAAAAGATTGATTATAGGGGTATGAACTCACCTTATGTGGGTGATTCAATTGAAGATTCGAGTAAGGATGAGAAGTTCCACGAATGAAGTACCGAGGCACAAACGAGTCCTAAATGACATATATGGATACATATATGTATATAATTAGTGTTTAAAGCAACTAACATGAAGGGAAACAACCTTAGGAACTAGGAAACACTCATAATGGAGTCTTAGAATCATATGTGATTGATCACAAGGAGTTGACGGCCAAGATCTAGGAGTTCACGGCCATGGGAGGGTTTACGGCCCAAGATCCTTTGAAGGGTTTACGGCCGTAAACCCTTCATGATCTTGAAGATCTTGAAGATCTTGCACAAAGTGGTTGTTTCATGGGTGGAAATCAAGAGCTTCTAATGGACAACAAGTAGATGAGAGAGCTACTTACAATTTGGAGGCTTTTAGGGTGTTCACGGCCCAAGAACAAGTGTGTGTTCTTGGTGTTCTTGGTGAATAAGATGGTGATTTGAAGATCTAAACCCAAAAGAGTTGAATTCACAGATGAAATCAAAGGGTTTCACTTGATCAAGAAGGATATCAACTAAATATGGAAGAATAACTTACACTTTTGAAGATCAAGGAGGATATCCTTGATGATACTTGAGAGAGAATGGGAGTTCTTGGTTGGAAAAAGTGAGAAATGAAGAAATAATGAAGTAAAGCTATCCATATACAGAAGTGATTGCGGCCGAGGATTTCACGGTCCGAGGTTCACGGCTGAAGCCTTGTTTACGGCCGTGATCCGAGGGTTCACGGTCCGAAATGGTTTACGGCTCGCAGGTTTATGGCTCGGTGTTCACGGCTGCAAGGTTTACGGCTGCAAGGAGTTTGCAGCCATGCGAAGGTTCTTGGTTATTTAAAGCTTTTCTCTTCCAAACCTTAATACTCTTAGTTAACTAGGCTTCAACACTTATAACCCAATAAACCATCTAATTTAAGACAATGGAAGGATTAAGTTTGACCAACGTTGACTTAACGAGAATAAAAAATTTTCGGGTTGTCATAGCGTTTATGTCAATTAAACTTTTGGTACGTAATCTTTTATAAAAAAGTTGTTTCTAAATTCTAACTTTCTATTTTCTAACCACTTGTTATGTTTTTGTTTCAAACAATTTCAATAGTTGTGGATTACTATTACTATGGGAAATGGACATCATCTGTTATGAATATCTTGGTGTACAATGTTTGAGGAGGTGGAGAGAGTCATTTATATGGAACTGAAGGGCCTTTATTTTACTTGAAGAATTGATTTAATAACTTCAATTTTGCTCTTGTTGTTGCACTGATGTTTGTGGTTCTTTTGCTATTTACAAATAAGAAATATGCCCCTGATATCGACTTCATCCAAGGTTTCTAATGCTTCCATCAAATGAGTAACGTGGGTCCACCACAATTGATGTTTCTAGAATCATGTAAGTTTCAACTTCAGGTGTTATTTGCACTCGTAGGTGAGGGTATTCATTTGAACCCATCTGTAAGATATTTAAAAACCTAAAAATTAATATCTGAGATAAATAAAATAAAATAAAATAAAAGTTAAAAACAAATATGTTTTTATTTTTACCCGTGTCAATGAACTTCCATTACTTTCAACCACACGTAATAAATCTTGAACATGTGATCGAGCATCGTCTCTTTCAGTTGTTAATTCATCAATCTGCTTCTGCATCTGTACATGAGATCCAATTTTTTTTCATTATGTAAATTTATTAGTTTTTGTGTAATGTAAAGGGTAGAAAAGTAATTTCTTTATTACCTTTTCAAGTTGAAGGTCTTTTTCCCTTAACAATGCAGTGGTGGTATCTGATGTGAAACGATTAGAGCCCGGAATTCTTAACTCGTTTTCCAATCTATCTAATTCTCTTTGAAGATGCTTCACTAAAGCTTTGTCTGAAATTACCGTATTGACCTGGGCATTTGTACTTACTTCTTTTGCACAATTTGCAAATAAAAGTGTGTTTGGTGATTGTTCAACATGACTTCTTGTAGGGCTCATAGTACATTTATTTAAATAAAATTTAACTTGGATGATACTTGATTATTGTGTTGTGTTATTGCATCTCTCACTCTGAATTTGTTCACCTTCTATGAATTGACTAAGTTCTATAGTTACTGGTCATGAAAATGAATTTGGAAGCTAATAACTGTGCATTTTCAGGCACTGCGTTTGCTTATGGACAAACAAGTAGTGGAAAAACATTTACAATGAATGGGTCTGAGAATGATCCGGGAATTATTCACAGAGATGTCAAAGATATTTTTTCCAAGATTGACATGGTATATGACTATATTCTTATAATTTCACTAGTATACTTTTTTTTGGAAATTACAATATAATTTTGTTGATTTTGGTTTAGATATATTTTCAATCGTTAAAAATGGATGATGTCACCTGTGAATTAATTTGGATGTGATTCATATGTTTACGTGTAAATCACATGTGATTCACATGTAAATCACATGTGATTCATATATGAATAATATGTGATTCACATGTAAATCACAAGTGAATTACATATATATGTACACATTCATATATTAATCACATGTAATTCACATATTAATCACATTTGATTCACATGTAAATCACATTTGATTCACATGTAAATCACAAGTGATTCACATGTAAATCACATGTGATTCACATGTGAATCACATGTGATTCACATGTGAATCACATGTCATTCACATGTGAATCACATATGATTCATATGTGAATTGCATGTGATTTACATACAATGTCATATGTAAATGTGATTCATATGTGAATCGCATGTGATTCATATGTTAATCACATGAAAATCATATATGTATTTTTGTGAGTGTTTGCGCATCAATCATTTTTTTTTTAATTTTCCAGTAGATTTGGAAGAAATTGTGGTGAATATTGAACAGGTGAAAAATGATAAATTGAAAAAATAAGGAAATATTGACACGAATAAATGAAAACGCTTTGTAATTTGTAGCATTTTTTATTTTTTATATTTTATTTTATATCGAATAAAATACTTGTACTACTATGTTTATAGATTAATTAATAAAAATGATATTTTTTAAATAATATACTTACGAATATTATAGTATAAGAAATATGCATATATGCACCTAAAACTTTGATTTTTATTGTTAAAAAAATTAGAGTATTTTTTTTTAAATATTCTAGTTCTTTTTTTAAACTTATTGATTTTTAAAAATTTACTTTTTAAAGAAAATGCAGTTTTTTTGAAAAAATTGCAGATTTTTTTAAATGCAGCTTTTTTAAAAAAAAATTGCAGTTTTTTTTAAATACAGCTTTCTTAAAAAAACTTGCAGTTTTTTAAAAAAATTACAGTTTTTTTAATTAAAAATGCAGTTTTTAAAAAAAAATTATAGTTTTTTTTTTAAAAAAAAATTCAGTTTTCTTTAAAAATATTTCAGTTTTTTGAAGAAATTGAAGTTTTAAAAAAAAATTCAATTTTTTAAAAAAAATTCATGTTTTCTATAAAATATTAAAAAATCTGTATTTTTTTAAAAAAATCCAATTTGACCAAAATATGCAAGCATGAAAGAGTAAATGAATGCAAAAGTTGTCTGGTTCCTCCTTGAACCACCACCCATGTCTATGATGACCCTCCTCCTTCACCATCTTTAAACTATAAAAATGAGAAGCTCTAACCTCCTCATGCCCACCAAATTCACAGCCAAAAACGCTCAAATCTGAAACACCACCACTGCACAACCACTACTCCGCCATAGAACCTCCGGTAACCACCCTGAACCACCACCATTGGCCACTTGTTGTCAACCAACAACCCCCTATTTCCCTCACCTATTCAGATAATTAATCACCACCACCGTTTCTGTTGTTGTGACCACCGAATACCACCTAACACCACCTTCCAGCCGCCACCCACCACCATCAAACGCCCATAACCACCACTGCTGTGAAATTCCGAACACCACCAAGTCCCTCCCCTTCCCCAATTATTTTTCCCATCGAATGGAATTAGAAACGAAGCAGCAGAAGGCCGCCGGAGTAGCCCTCTGCCGCACACCACCACCGACTGCCCTTCCACTGTCGTTTGCCGTTGCTGTCGCCGATAATCTCCAGTCGCCGCCACCGTTCGCAGCTGCTGTCGTCGGTAAGCCATCTCCACCCTGGAGATTTCGCTTGTGTATCCCGTTCCTCCAATCGAAGACCAGATCGATTCCCGTTGCTTTTTCTTTCCTTTGGCTCATACGCTCTCGGCTCTTCGACTGTAATCGCGACCATGGAAGTAGACGAGGGCACTGTGAAAACATTAATTCGTTTTATATAAATCTAACCCTAAAGTATGTTGTAATTACAAGTATAGTCCCCCTTGAGAAATAAATCTCATCAAAGTCAAACTGCCAAGTAAAATGACTTAGAACAGTCCCTCCCTTCGAAAACCTTAGCAAGATAAGTCCAAATTTTCAACTTAGGCTGAGAATGTGCACATTCAGCCCCTGATTTGGAAATACATTACGAATCAATCCCTAAGTGAATGATTTTAGCAAAATCAATCCTTAGAAATTATTTGTTTTAACAAAAACTACCCTATACATAATAATTAATACCAAAACTACACTCTTGGTTTTATTATGTAATATAAATATACTAGGTGGTTCGTCTTAAGAATAAAGAACGTCACGTAACAAATTTCACGACTAGTTTCACACCTCAAGCCTTGTCCAGGCTACGAAGGTAAGTGCTTACGGCCCCTTTTTAACGTTTTATCATTTTTGGGGAGAATACGTATGAAAAACATTCATGGATTATGAAATATGCATGTGAAAACTTATATCTAGTTAAAATCGATATTTTATCAAAGTTTTATAACATAACTAATTTATCTTGATATACCTATGATAATTTTGTTTACACATGATAAAAATTACAAAATATAACTTATTATTCTCTAAACGGTGTTATGACTTTACAAGATAAATGCATGTCATAAAACGTGTACAACAAATGTTTATCAATTTTCTATCATTGTATCTATATTCTGCATGTATTTATACATACGTTGAAAATGTATGTATAAATTATAACACTCATATCCTGGAATTTAGACATGCACTTGAGAAGCTTACCATATATTTAAGCGAGTAAAAGATACTTTTATGGATACATCGAACTTACTCGGCTTTTATAGGGAACTTTATCGTATATCATAGTTAATGACCTTTATAGTGAGACACTATTCATTACCTAAGTTTAACCACTTAGTATATCAATTCGACTATAATCGTTAATCCTCGGAGCAAGATACATATGCATAGATCTATACGGGTTGACACCCTCACCTGTGGTTGCTAGCTACAACCTCGACGGATCAATCGAAGCGGGTGATAATTATCTTTAGTTTATCCACGACGTCAAATGAAGTGTCTTAAGGGTTACATCTAGTCACATAGCTCGGTTATAGAACTCACTATAGGAGTTTACCGGACTCTTTATCTAGAAACCATAAACTCGATTTCTCTTTCTATTAAGCATTAAGTGGATCATTTATCTAGAAACTAGGGATTCGATTTCTCAATTTATCAAATATTTTAAGTATGGATTTACTTATGATTTATGTGACAACCATCAAATTTCGGTCAAGTCAAAGTCAAACAAAGTCAACTAGTCAAACCGGTCAACTCCATTAACCCTTGTATGATAGGGTTTACGTTATGTAATCACTGTATAATTCGCTATTTTAATGAGAAAACATCATTTGGAAAGTTCATGTGTTTGATTTTCCTTAGCCTTAACAGTGCTAAACAATGAACCAAAGCGATAAAACACTATTGCACAATCATCGGGATTGTGTAGGACACTAAATCATGGCTTAACGGGGTCTATGGACCTTGCGTTGCGAAGCCGGACACTCAAAAAGATCACAAACGAAACCTCTCGCAATCTCATTCAAACCCTACTCAAGATTACTTGACGCTAATAGGATCGAAACTCATACACTACGATATAAATTGACGTTAATAGCAACATAGTATAGTACAACGTTATAACTATAATCAAATTAAATTATGATACCATATTAAAATCAAATCAAAGTATAATGCTCTAATTAAATTTAAAAGAATCAAACTTGAATGCTATAATTAAACTTCAAATCAAAGTAGATTGTTATAATCAAATAATAACTCATCTTTTATAAAACTCCATTTTTATAAACTTTACATTAAATTTTATAAAACTCTATTTTTATAAACTTTACATTAAATTTTATAAAACTCTTATATTAATTATGTAAAAGATGCTTGTGTTAGTGGGAAATTATGAAGACCATCAAAAGCAAAAAGATTATTCTCATGGTCTCCCACTCACACCTCCCATCCAATTTCCTTTCTTTTTTCTCCCAACACATTATTCTCTTCACCACTTAAACCTTCTCTATTCTTTCTCTCTCTCAATCTCGAAATTTCCTCCAAGAATACTCTTATTCCATCCAAGAACAATCTATTATACTCAAATCTTCATCCCTCTTGAAGCATTCATCAAGGTATGTTGTTAAAAGTTTGATATTCATACAAGAAACAAATTAAATCCACCAAAATATCTAAAACTCATTTTATGCATAAACCTGATTTTTCTCAGAATCCCATCAATAAACTAAGAAGTTCTGGAAATTTTCAGAAAATAATTTATTTTTATTGAATTACTATAATTATTGCAATAAAGTAGGGCAATAATTCACATAAAATACTTTTTGCATTCAATAAATTATGAGAAAATTCTGGGATGACATGTATACTGATTAAACATGATATATGAAGTTTCATGCATTTATATTACTTTTTACTATTATTTATGATTTTATTGATGAATTAATAATTAAATATATAAAAAATACTTCCCATAGTCACAAATATCTGAAACTTATACACTGAGCTCTACATCATGTTATAAAACTATGGTTAATTCTACAGATGTTTTGAGAATCATTTACTATTTTTCCCGAATTTTGTGTTGTTTAATCATTAAAATATTAAATAAATACTAAAACAGTTCAGAAAAATATACAAATTTTACAGTAATTCATATTGTATGCAATAATGATTTCCTAATAATTTCATAATTTTTCAATACTGTTTACTATTTAAAACTATTTTCCTAAGTATTTAAGCATGTAAAAATGCATTTTAATGATTATTTCATATAAATAATTGTTAAAATCTGTAAATAATTATAATTGGGCAAGTTATTATTTTAATAAGAAATTATTAAAATCTGGCCTAAATTGAAAATATAAATTAATTATGCAAAGTAAGTAATTCAATTTAAAATTCATTTAACAAATAAATACCTTAATATTATAATCAAAATGAATTATTGTTAATGCATCTAATATAAGAATATGTGTCTAATTATTTGTATTAATACTCCATTCTCGTTTAGCAGTTCCTAAACCAAAACTATTAATTATATTAGGTTCTACGCCATTTAGACTCGAATCGTCTATCGTACGACACACGCATTTCGTTTTGGGACTAATGTGAGTAATCTACCCCATACTTTATAATTTTCAATACTTTTGGGGTGTATCATGTGGTTCTAATATATTCCAACTTCATTTTATTGTTTTATCACAATTGAGACATTGTTGGGACATTTATACGTGAGTCATTAATTGTATAACTATTGTTTGTTTACGCTACATGTACTTGTAGTGCATTACCATTTTTAGTCTAATCTCCATGATTATGCCCGTATTCTTGAGGTACGTTATGGACAATAATAGCGCTATTGGGTTGACCACCCCGCCTTGGGACGCTAAGGTGATTGATTGCACGTGGTTGAGTGTGTATGATGATTAGATGCTCCATCCTATATATATTTATATATATATACATATGTATATATAGGGTGAGGACTTATTGTTGTTGTTATCATTTGTTAATCAATTTTTGATTTATAAACCGTTATCTCAAATACAATTGTTTGCCGACTTCAAAAGAAAACAAATTTCCAATTATAAAGGTTTCAACTTCACAATTTTCTCTACTAAAATTAGATTACTCACCAACTCTCGTAGTTGACCTGTTTTTACCCATGATGCAGATTTGAAGAATGAAGTTGATGAAAAATAGGTTGTGCCTTAGAAATCCACAAGACTATTTAAATTTGATGTAATAAATGTTGTTCATATTTGGATTTGTATTTGTATGTTGTGGATCTTGGTTGCATACTTAGTACTTAATTGAATCTAATCATATTATAACATAGTTGTCATGAGACTTTGAACAATATATCACGCCTCAATCGATTCCGACAAGGATCGGGTTGTGACAATTTATCCCTTTATCAAACATTTTAAGTATGAAATTACTTATGAGTTATCTCTTGGTCAAACATTTCAAGTATGGATTCACTTATGAATTATTCTTTATCAAACATGGTTTTAACTACAAGTGAAATCCTTTTTAGACTTTTTAAAGGTATGATTATTGCGGTTAACAGAAAATCTGTAACTCTCACCAACTGTTGTGTTGACTCTCAAATTACATGTATTCTCAAGAGATTATCGAACTGTAACATCCCAATTTCCAGGCATGGAAATTCTAGGAAATTCATGCATTGTATAAGTTCTACTCGACGAGTTGATGGCTTCAACTCGTCTTGTAGAATTCAAGAAGGTCGCAGATCTTTTTGGACCTACTCGACGAGTTGAATGCTGAGCATGAAAACCCTAACTTTTTTAGGGTTTGCACCCTATATAATCTCTTTAATCCATTGAGGCTGACCCCTTATCAGCCTCCAAACCCTAATTGCGATATTGCAAACCCTAATCTCCATTTTCCTTCCATATTGTGAGCTAGTTAGTACTTTAGAGCAAGAAGAGAAGAAATTGGTGAGAAAGAGGCAAGGATTTGGCATGTATCTTCGGTTTGGCACTGTGGTGGACTATTGTGAGTATTTTGTAACACCGTAAATTTTCAAAACAAATTTTTCATTTAGAATCACATAATTCTCATAATGTATCTTACAAAAATCTCATTATTTTGATTACAATTCAAAATTCCACAATTGCTCGGTTAAAATCCAGGATCCTCAAAACGTAACTCTTTCACTGGTGTGTGTACAATCAAGCCGGTGCCTTCCCGCGATCCTCTGAGATACCTGAAACACATAACACATAACACGGTAAGCACAAAGCTTAGTGAGTTCCCCAAAATACCACACACAACAAATTAGCCACTCGAGGCTATAACTCTGTATGACCCTCAGGTCAATGTGTCTCAGTGGGACCCTCCAGTCCCACAACTCTTGTCGATCCTCCGGTCCTAACTCTATGAACCTTCCGGTCCTAACTCTGTGGACCTTCCGGTCCTAACTCTGTGGACCTTCCCGTCCTAACTCTGTAAACTCTTAATAATACATAGTATAAATCACATAGAAATAATGCATAGTACACAAACAACATATAAGATACTCTGTCACACAACTCTGATTACCACTCTAGGTATGTATAGTGAGAAGACTCACTTGTTGAACAGCAAGTAAATAACATCGCACCTGAATCTTGAACTAGTCTCCGCCTAACACAAGGGATGAATATCTCTAATTAATTCTCTTTTCACAACTCAAACAACCGAAGACTATTCTTTCTCTTTCTAACTCTTTGAAGTGGATAAAAGACCATTTTACCCCTCCATGGTCTTTATTACTTATGTTGACCAAAACCCCAAAGTCAAAAGAAGTCAACACTGGGGTCAACAATCCGAATTTGACCTGACTCGTCGAGTCCCATCGTTTTACTCAGAAGTTTCGCGAAGGTTGACTCATCTCGTCGAGTTGACTCCCAACTCGCCAAGCCATCGCACGATTCATCTCTTCGGGACAAACCCTAACCAACTCGTCGAGTCGGCTCACCAACTCGTCGAGTCGGCTCACCAACTCGGCGAGTTCATTCAGACCCAAAGCTCATTCAAACGATTTAAAACAAATCTATCACTCCAAACACTAGATCTGTCATCTCAAGGCTCAATAGTCACGTAAAGCTTCGATCTTTACGTTCATGCATGATGTTATTGCTCCAAAAATGCTAATACATGCCCTTCATGAGTGGTTAATCCCAAAAACCCTCCTATGGATGAATAAAGCTGGGACACCTAGACTCTAAGGACCTCACAAGGTCCAGATCTGAGGTCTAGACTCTTTGATAACTCATGATACTCAAAAACCCAAAAAAAAAGATGGCAAAAAGCCCTAAAACTCCATAGATATGAGATCTATCCAAAATAAGAAGAAAGATGAACACTTCATACCTTCCTCATGAGCTCTGGACAGGAAATCACTGGATCCAACAGCCTCACCTCCAGCTCCTAGCTTGATAACCTCATCCTCTTCCTCAAATGATGCACAAGAACCACAATATGAGCTTCTCTCTCACTCTCTAGCTCAAATAGCAGTTAGGGTTTGCTCTCAGGGGTGTAGGGTAACTAATGAGGCGGAAATGGGGGCATAAGTACCCTTATATAGGCCCCAACCCGAGGAAATTAGGGTTTCTCTGCCCAGCACCAACTCGTCAAGTCTGCTTCCCGACTCGTCGAGTCCATTCATTAAATCCCACACGACAAATCGACCCTAATCGGCGAGTTGGACTCCCAACTCGTCGAGTCACTCCATAAACCTCAGGAATTCAACCATACGATAAAATACCTGAAATTCCGGATGTTACAATTCTCCCCCACTTGAATTAGATTTCGCCCTCAAAATCGCTCCTCAACCACACATAGCTTGAAACCTATAACCAGAAAAGCACCACTGAAAGGATCTCGTACCGAACCCGATATCCTTCTCCATGGACAACTGAATCCAAACAGGAACTCCTACATCCGGAACAAAACCGGCCCCTCCGATTCTCACAAAACAAGGTCCAACAATCGGCTACCGATCACTCATACCAGACATACTAAACGATCCAAATCACACTCCAAGGAACGAAAAGGGTCACATTAGACTGGAGACCCATCCACTGCTCTGCAATCGAAACCCACCGGATTAATGAACTCTCAACGCCCTGTCCTCAGACACATAATATAATCATGCTCACTCAGAAATATCCTCTGTCGTCTAAAATCAAAAGCTCCAGCTTCCTCCCCAATATTCCATTCACAACAACTATCTCGGCCCGTTGTGACACACAAGTCATAAGCTCCAGAACGTCTTTCCGACTTCCTTCTCACAACAACTATCTCGGCCCGTTGTGACACACAAGTCACGAAGTTCTCTTTACCCCCAAGCGAATACTACAATCCCAACCTAAGATCGACTCACCCTCAACCTCTATCGTCTACTGCGCATTAGTTCCATGCGTCTCGCGGTACCTCCCGTACCAAAGCACTGACCTAATCAGGTCTAAGACATCAAATGACAAACAATACCCCTCAACATGGAACCCATCTCTGAATCTGGATCTCATCTTGCCTACCCAACGCACCACCAGAGCCAAACTCCAACCCGAGAGTCTGGTCCGCCCCAGAATTAGAACCACTCGTCCCAATGAACCACTCAACTCATGACCCATGACCCGCAACCCATGCGTACATCACTTATCCAATTCCTTCTGATTGTGATACTCACACCTTACTCAGAATATAAAGATTCCCGATCATTGAGGAGACCCCAGTCTCGCCCCTGGTCCGACCACCAGGCTTCCAAAAACTCAAATATTAGGGCTACCCAAGCCTAAAACTCTTCTTCATCATGCTCTGACTAGTGTATAATACAGCTCCCCATGGTATCATAACATTCCATCTTATTGACTAGTGAGTACTACGGCTCCCCGCAATATCACAACACTCTCTCGCTGACTAGTGAATACTACGACTCCCCGCAGTATCACAACACTCTCTCGCTGACTAGTGAATACTACGACTCCCCGTAGCATCACAACACCCTCTCGCTGACTAGTGAGTACTATGGCTCCCCATAGCATCACAACACCCTCTCTCTGACTAGTGAGTACTACGGCTCCCCTTAGCATCATAACACCCTCTCACTGACTAGTGAGTACTACGGCTCCCCGTGGCATCACAACACCCTCTCTCTGATTAGTGAGTACTACGGCTCCCCGTAGCACCACAACACCCTCTCTTATTTCCCCACAATCTCATCCTCATGTCAACAGCACACTGCGTCCACTAACTCATGCTCTGCGGACCATCATAGATAGGTGCTCACACTCATCCAAATTATGCATCCCTATTTCTGACGACAACCGTCATAACAAAACAGTTCTCCCCGCTGCAATCCACATTCTTAAATAATCCCACTTGATGTCAATAACCAAAGGGCTCCCACTGGAACCGTAGATACTTGATACACCACTTGTCGTCTCAAACTCAATACTAAAAAATAATTCGAAATTCAGGGCATTATACTCGGATACCTCGGCACACCATCACAGAACATCTTGATGTCTTGCCCCAACCACTGATCCCCTACTTACGACATCATACACAGATACATCAATGCATTCCATCAGAATCTGATAACTAATCTTCATTTCACACAATGCGCAACTTCGGAGTATCCCAACTCTCAATTGGAACACGGAGGAATCGTCAATGACTCAGAACACGTTGATGATCATCCGAAACTCTTTCCTCTATTGCTCAAAACCCAAGCAAGATTACACATACCGACCCGGAAGTTGGCTGCCCGATCACCTCCTACCCTTCCCAAAGAGCATATAACAGTCCATTCATTGGACCAGGAATTCTCAATCGCCGAAATTGTCCTTACGAGCCACCACACGGTCTTCGTCTGATGGCCACCAGCCGTGGAGACACTCATCCTTTCCTGAACACGAACAACCTGCATTATCTCGCTCTGCACCTCGCCTCGACCACCAAAAACCTTGGTCTTATGCTTCCGTACCGTACGTTACTATATATCCAGTCCTCTAACCGTTCTTGGACAAATCTCTGATACTCTCAATACAATGCCCGGTTCTCCCCCACTCAGGGCTCGAACCATCACCATTTGGCACACCAACCATTTATTCTACAGACTGTCTCACCAGGTACATTACACTTGACTCTTGGATTCGTACAACGCAACACTCGATGGTCTTCCGATGCAAACCAGACAACTCTAAATATCTCGTAGCTCATACAAAAGTCTCATAATCCCCTAGACGTGACTGCCTCTAGTCATCTCGAAGCCTCAGACCGACACACCGCCGGATACCCCAACTGTTCCAAACAGTCGTGATTCTAAATCTGGAAATAATGCACTATCATACACCTCGTCTCTGATTCCTCAACCAGCCTCTTATCGCACAAGCCATCATAAAAGCAAGAGACCTCACTCTCACAATCGATACACAATGTAGACAGCGAGGGCCACCGCCCCAGTATACTCCTATTGATCACTTGAAAGTGCTGCTAAAAGTATGCCTGACTTGACTAAGGCATCTTCTTGTCCTCATCTCAGTCTCCACTAATAGATCTCTCGTGGTATATGGGATACCTCGCAGCAACCATACTGCCCAAATACTCTGGTGAAAAAGGTTACAACCCTATGCTACCCCACAGGGTTTACCCCCAAGCTCAGAAACTGAAAGTCTCAATATCGCTTCTGCTTCTCACAGGAAACGGAACTAGCACAACACTGGTCCCAGAAGATGACATCCCCTTTATCGGCCGATTGCTCAATTCAGATCGTAATCCTCCATAAATCATTATCTTCTACTCCTCTCTGAGTCTTGCGACTACAACTGGCATCTCACCAAAAATCCCTCGGGAACTAACTGGTTTCCCCCCCCCCCCCCTCGAGGCCTGCTTCATTGAAACTTGTTCAATCATGGACCGCTGGCAACATAATCTTTCACATCTGATCTCAGACTAACCAATCACAACAAAATAACTGGTAAACCAGGAGCACTAACCGCCATGAGTAATGGTACTCGAACCATGTGGCCACCTCTCGATCTGCTATGAATCATGGTACCCGAACCATGTTATCTCTTCTCAATACGCTACAATCATGGTACTCGAAGCATGTTCTTTCTTCTCAATCTGCTATAAATCATGGTACTCGAACCATGTTCTTTCTTCTCAATCCGCTATGAATCATGGTACTCGAACCATGTTCTTTCTTCTCAATCCGCTATGAATCATGGTACTCGAACCACGTTCTTTCTTCTCAATCCGCTATTTAGAACATCTAGAATTCTCATTGTTTCGAGTGTGGGTCCTCTGCTTTCATTAGTACGGGCCCATACTACCTGCCACATCTACCCATACTTTCCACACGGATCATCCCAGATTTCCTAAGTAGCTGTTCAACCTTCTCAATCACCAATCTCGTTACTCAAGTTCACCCTCCAGCGAATACTCTCATCTGTCAGTGTGCTCATCTGACCAAATTCACTCCCTAGGCTCTTCCTAGGTTCTCACACTCCTCTGCTATCAGCTGCTGAAGAACTCCTCATGATTCCAGCCATCTACCTCCTGAATATCATCATATTCACTTAGTAGTTGTCTCCCATCATCAAGAGTTCCACAAAGCACGAAGCAAGCAGCATTCGGGCATCGGGAAATCTCCACTAGCACGTAAAACCCCTCTAGGTTCTTACTCCACTTCCTCTCCTCATAATCGAAGGATATCACCGAACTAAAGCAACTTTACCCCACGCAGGCATCTGACTACTCTCCCAGTAGGCTGTTCCAATGCTCATCTAGGTATCTCTCCTAGATTACTCCTCTACTCAAATCCCTCTCTAAAAGGATTCCTGCTGGATATCCTTACTTAACACATACTCAAAAGCAAATCACAGATAGCAGCAGCTCTAGGCTAAGGCATCACATATCAGGCCACTCTAGTCCTAGAGTATGAAATACCGAACTTATCTCTAGGATGCATAATATCTCATAAAATATCTCATAACACAAAAGTAAGGGTATTTTGGGAAATCACCGTTCGGGCTCTGGCTGATTGTACACACTGCTCCTTCTCGTTTTTCTATTAAAAACTCTTACTCGTTTTAAAAAAATCTTTTCTTTTTGAAAACTTTTCTCAAATCCTCAGTTTGAGTCCAGACTTACCCGAAGGTGCATCCGAATCCCTCAAACCAAGGCTCTAATACCAACTTGTAACACCGTAAATTTTCAAAACAAAATTTTCATTTAGAATCACATAATTCTCATAATGTATCTTACTTAAATCTCATTATTTAGATTACAATTCAAAACTGCACAATTGCTCGGTTAAAATCCAGGATCCTTAAAACGTAACTCGTTCACTGGTGTGTACAATCAAGCCGGTGGCTTCCCGCGATCCTCTGAGATACCTGAAACACATAACACGGTAAGCATGAAGCTTAGTGAGTTCCCCAAAATACCACACACAACAAATTAGCCACTCGAGGCTATAACTCTGTATGACCCTCAGGTCAATGTATCTTAGTGGGACCCTCCAGTGCCACAACTCTGGTGGACCATCCGATCCTAACTCTATGAACCTTCCGGTCCTAACTCTGTGGACCTTCCGGTCCTAACTCAGTAAACTCCAAATAATACATAGCATAAATCACATAGAAATAATGCATAGTACACAAACAACATATAAGATACTCTGTCACACAACTCTGATTACCACTCTAAGTATGTATAGTGAGAAGACTCACCTGACGAACAACAAGTAAATAACCTCACACCCGAATCTTGAACAAGTCTCCGCCTAACACAAGCGTTGAATATCTCTAATTAATACACTTTTCACAACTCAAACAACCGAAGACTATTCTTTCTCTTTCTAACTCTTTGAAGTGGATAAAAGACCATTTCACCCCTCCATGGTCTTTATTACTTATGTTGACCAAAACCCCAAAGTCAACAGAATTCAACACTGGGGTCAACAATCCGAATTTTACCTGACTCGTCGAGTCCCATCGTTTTACTCAGAAGTTTCGCGAAGGTTGACTCAGCTCGTCGAGTTGACTCCCAACTCGCCGAGCCATCGCACGATTCATCTCTTCGGGACAAACCCTAACCAACTCGGCGAGTTCATTCAGACCCAAAGCTCATTCAAACGATTTAAAACAAATCTATCACTCCAAACACTAGATCTGTCATCTCAAGGCTCAATAGTCACGTAAAGCTTTGATCTTTACGTTCATGCATGATGTTATTGCTCCAAAAATTCTAATACATGCCCTTCATGAGTGGTTAAGCCCAAAAACCCTCCTATGGATGAATAAAGCTGGGACACCTAGACTCTAAGGACCTCACAAGGTCCAGATCTGAGGTCTAGACTCTTTGATAACTCATGATACTCAAAAACCCAAAAAAAAAGATGGCAAAAAGCCCTAAAACTCCATAGATATGAGATCTATCCAAAATAAGAAAAAAGGTGAAGACTTCATACCTTCCTCAGGAGCTCTGGACAGGAAATCATTGGATCCAACAACCTCACCTCCAACGCCTTGCTTGATAACCTCATCCTCTTCCTCAAATGATGCACAAGAACCACAATATGTGCTTCTCACTCACTCTCTAGCTCAAATAGCAGTTAGGGTTTTCTCTCAGGGGTGTAGGGTAACTGATGAGGCAGAAATGAGGGCATAAGTTCCCTTATATAGGCCCCAACCCCGGGAAATTAGGGTTTCTCTGCCCAGCACCAACTCGGCGAGTCTGCCTCCGGACTCTTCGAGTCCATTCATTAAATCCCACATGGCAACTCGACCCTACTCGGCGAGTTGAACTCCCAACTCGTCAAGTCACTCCATAAACCTCAGGAATTCAACCATGCAATAGCATACCTGAAATTCCGGATGTTACATATTCAAAACCAGATTTTTATGTACAAGCCTAGATAGATCTTGGATTTTGTCCCTTTTTCCCTCTTTATTCTTAGTTGTGCATGCATGGACTTCATAAAGCTTGAAACTTTATGAATCTCTAGGGCAAGAGAGGCTCATAGTGGGTTAGATTTGACTTTTGATCAAGCTTTGATGCCATGCATTGAAGTTAGGGCATATTTCTCCTTTTTGGCCTATTTTGGTTTCAAGACATGCATTGGACATGCATGTCTATAAATCTTCAATCTTTGGGACGTCCTTGAGGTTAAAACCTCTTCTGAAAATGGGTGGGTTCCAGATCTCCAAAGTCTTGGGCTTAATGGTTAAGCCTTTGGGTTTACAAGGCTCAGTTAAGAGTTTTTGGATGTCTGGGATGGTACCATGGGATAAAGTCAGAAAATTTATCCTTTTAGGGACATTTGGGGTTCAGATCTAAGCCCTAGAGTCCCTGGAATCGAAGAACCACTCGAATATGTGAAACATGGAAGAAACTCGACGAGTTGCTTAGCCAACTCGACGAGTTAACTCAAGTTTTCGCGCTTTATGGATTTTGAGTGGACTCGACGAGTTGATGAGATAACTCGACGAGTTGGTTAGGGTTTTTCCCAATTTTCTGAACACTAAAGGAACCCGACGAGTTCCTAGATGCACTCGACGAGTTGGGTTAACATGGACTGTTGACCTTGACTGTTGACTTTGACTTTGACCAGGGTTGACCAAGTCTGACTTTTGAGGGTATTTTGGTAATTCGGGTCTTGATGGAATTGGTCCTATGGTGGTTGTAAGTGTTTGAATTCGGATCCGTGATTCGAGAGTTTGATCCTTTCAGTCCAATTCAACATTGTGAAGTGAGTTTTCCTCACTATACTCAAGGGTCTAAGACACCAAGGGCGGCCCTTTGGATTGTCATCCTAATTTATGTTGATCTGTTAGATTGGTATCCTGGTAGATATGATGTTTTTATGCTATTATGATTTTTTGGATATGTATCCGGGTAGATAGGATGATTCTGTGCTGTTATGATCTATTAGATCAATATCCTGGTATATAGGATGTTACTATGTGTAGTGATCTGTAGATCGGTTTGACTGTCTGTAGACTGTATGTGGTTATCTGATATATGTGCATATATGATTGGTGGTTGAGGCTTTACTGCTTTATGCGTAAGCCAACAGACCTGGGCATTCGAACCCGATGGTTGAGAGCCGAGAGTATTCCATCCTGAGGATGATTGGACTCATAGTATGTGGGCATTCCAACCCGATGGTTGTGGGCCGAGAGTATTCCATCCCGACACTACAAATAAAATGACATTTAGTGGCATATAAAAAGTGCCACTAAAACCCAAAAAAGTGCCACTAAAGCTCCCCTGGGGAATCAGCGGCACAAAAAAAGTGCCACTAAAAGAAGTGCCACTAAAGGCCTTTAGTGGCACGTTTTGGTTGTGTCGCTGCGACTATATTAGGTTTTAGTGGCACTTTTCTACTATGCCACTATAGCACATATAGGTTTTAGTGGCACTATTTTTATGCCACTATGTAAAAATAAAAGTAATTATTATTTTCATTCTTTTAGTAACATTTAACACAAAAAACTATATTAATATTTTAGGTCCGGTTTTTAAAATTTTAAATAGAATATAAACAAATAACACAATTAAGATAATAAATGAAACATACAATAATATTATTTCAACTCAAACTTGTCTAACAACAATATTCTCACTACTTAAAACACAAATGTCTTTAAAAAAAGGTTAATAAGTCTAGATGTTGTGCTAGTACTCAAATATTACTATTAAAGTAAATACTCAAACATGAAACTTGATTGGTCTTGAACTTTGTGTAATTTCTTATCTTGAGTTCTTCTTTAAACAAAGAACTTATGTGGTAAAGAGCATCACATTGTATGAATCTATAAATTTGTCCCACCTGCAAAAGAAAAGAAAAAAACAACTTTAGTGACTAATCAAGAAAAAGATAGTAACATTGTAGATATTTGTTTCCTTAACAAAATTCATTCTCAACAAACATATACATATGTAAAATAGATCATTGGATACCAAAAAGCACCAATTACAATACGATTTATTTATTTATTTAACAGCTGAAAATGACTTATTTACTAAATTTTAATCTTCCGAAACAATAGAGTTTTGTGAATTATAGAAGATCTTGTGTCATTGACTATCTTTAAAGATAAAGATATGCCTAAAACCTCTCTAATAGCCTCTCAAAATTGAAGTTCCAATGATGAATTTCTTATAAGCAATAGCCATGGTTCATCTTTCTTATGTTCGATTTTATGATATAGTGTGTAATAATTCTAATGCATATTTAATAAAATCTGAATAATTTAGTGTTACATAATTTCAAAGTCTAAATATTCAAGAGGTTGTGGATAAATTGATAGAAATAGGCTAAAAGCCTAAAACGATATCATCAATATGATTTTGTAAAACAGCAATAACGCTATTTAAAGAAAATTCAATTCTAGGCAATAAAGTAACAAACATACATATAAGAAAAAAAAACAAGGTTTTTGTCATTTTGTTAATTTTTTTTCCAATTATAGCATTGTACTTTAAAAAGTATAATGTTATAACAATATTACATTGTTAAAGAAACATACAGATAAACAAAATCAAACCAATTATATGAACATACTCTCATTTATTTATCTATTATAACATCTTCCTTTTAAAACTATGATAAATAAGTTATGTATTATTACCTTTATTGTTGTCACAACAATTACACCCACAATGGATACACAAATCGATAAATTGATCCATTGTATGGTTAAGTTCTTCCAAAACCTGATACAAAATTAGCACGTCAACATCAAAAATAGTTAAAAACAAAATCCAAGAATATTGATTGTGACAGAGTCTGACATCAAAATTAGTTAAGAAAACACAAAGAATACACAACAATCACAGCCACAAAGTATTTATTTCAATTTTTAAGGATAGTGTTTGACATCAAAATTCAAACATAATATATTTTTTAGAATTTAGGAATATTAAAAGTGTAAAAAGGGTTCACAAAGTACTCTTTTCAAGATGATATTTGGCTGGAAAATATTTGCTATAAACGATTAAAGCTAAGTGGATGGTGTGAAGGGTATATTAGTCTTTTTTATCATAAAGATAAGAAAGAAAGAATAATGGTTGGGGGTATGGATTATTGATTTCTGTTCACTGCAAACTATAGCCTTTGTAATGTAAACTAAAACTTGGCATTGTAGATACAAGTAGGAAGAAAAAAAACCCATTTGTGATTCAGGAAGAAAAAAAATCAAAATTTTGAAATCAACAACTGAAAGCACAAAAGGCATTTCATTGAGAACTTTGTAGGCATAAAAAATAAGCACAAATAAGTTATATTTGTATATCCCATCTATTTTATTAACATAAGAATTACAAAATTTGGATAGCAGGAGATAATTAGTGACCTTGACTCACATAAAACTTGAACCGGCGGAATAGAATCATCAACCCTAAATCAATACATATGTCATTCTATCATAATAGTGTTAAGCCAAATCAAAATCGAATAACTACAACAATAGATATAAGGTGGTACCCTTTTTTGACCACATGAGAAGCATGACCCTGCTAATCAACGGCAACTGAGGAGTGGACGAGGACAACTCGTGACAGGAGCGATGATCTAGAAGTGTATCAGACATTAGGTTAACTGCGATGCTAAAAAATATTAAGATAAAGAACAAATTACACCTTAAATATGAAAATCCAAGAAGAAACATAGTAGACACAAACCTTAAGAGCGTGTACTAACCTTTTGGGTATCCAGTTGGGTAGCGAATGATAAAGGGTGAAACAGTTCACAATATGGCGGTGAGGGATCGAGCATAACATATTAGGCGAGAAGAGTAGTGACTTGTGTTTTCAATTTGGGAGATACATAAAAGTAGGGCTTTTTAGATAGAAAAAGGTCTCGAGGTATATGGTGGGAATGAAAACTGGACATAGCGGGAAATGAAAAGTTGAACAGAGAGGTGAGAGGGAATTAAAATTTAGGTGAACCGGGGATGTGGGCATTCCAACTCGATGGTTGTGGGCCGAGAGTATTCCATCCCGAGGATGATTGGAGTCATAGTATGTGGGCATTCCAACATGATGGTTGTGGGTCGAGAGTATTCCATCCCGATGGTTGGTTGGGCCCATAGTATACTGTTCTTATGTGTGTATTGTTATGTATGGGTATTTTGGGGGGAACTCACTAAGCTTCGTGCTTATAGTTATGGATTTTGTTTCAGGTACTTCGGATGATCGTGGGAAGGTGAAGGCTTGATCGTGCACCTCCTCATTTTTCATGTTATGATTTCTAGGAAAACTCTGATATTGGATTATTTTGAAAACAATTTATAAACAATGGATGGTTTTGGAATGTTTTAAAAGTTTTAAGTTTTTGTGAATTTTATGGATGCTACAAGTTGGTATCAGAGCCTTCGTTTGAGTGAATTGGAGGAACACTTGTGTGAATCCAGTCTCAAACTAAGGAAAAAGATTTTCAAAATGACTTTAAATTGGTTTGCAAAAATACTTAAGGAGGATGTGATGTGTACGATTAGCTGGAGCCAGTAAGTAGACCCCAAAATACCATACTGTTATTTAATATTATGATATGTTAGAACAACATGCTAGTGATAGACTAGGGATCTTCAGGAATCGCATGATAGAACGCCTGATTATGTAATGCCTTAGTTCCTATAGAGTTTCCTTGTTTGGATGTTTTGTGACTCTTTTGTGTGTGAACTGGCTATTGAATGGCTACGCTAATTCACATGCTACACGGTTTAAAGGATCTTAAGATGAAGGGTTGGGTTCTACTACGCAGCTCTCGTTTGAGTCTAATCGTTGTGGGATCGAATCTTTTAGCCTAAGATTGTTTAAACTGTGGGGCATGTGATTGTATTCATGCGATAGTCATCTGGAACCAATGGAGGGTGGTGTGGCAATCGAGAGAGTAAGGGCATGGAAAAGCAGCGAGAGATGCTGGGAGTCCGAGATTGAGGATTCCGCACGAAGATATGTCTAGTTTTATTGCATTTTAGTGTTAGTCGGCTTCTCTGCTCGAATGCTGCTTGCTTTGTGCTTTTGTGGGACCCATGTTGATGAGAGTTAACCATCAAATGAATACATTAAATTACATGCTATGAGCGTTAAATAATCTTAGGATAAAAGACTTCGACCTATTGCGTAGCTCTCGTCTAAGTCCAACCATTGTAGGGCTGGGTCATTTAGCCGAAGGATTATTTAAGCCTGGTTGCATGTAATTGTATTCGTAAAGTGGCTAACTGGTATTGGTAAGGGTCCTTCAACAGCTGATGGAAGAGGGGTGTGGGTGAGTCCTAGGATAGCGTAGGGAGTACTTAGTGCGGTTGTTTCGCCAAGGAGCAGGTTTCAGGGTATTTTGTGACTAGGGATTAAAAGACTCGAAATAGTTCTTGAGGAAAGTATGGGTACGTGTGGAAGGTAGTATTCGGACCGTACTACTGAAATCACAGGATCCATACTTGATTCAAGGAAGATTTTGAGGAATCTAAGGACTGGTCAAAGAAGATAACATGGTTGGATACCATGGTTCGAGGCAGTGGTCCCATATCTGTCGATCTTTTGGCTTGGGCTGCTCAGGCGTAGATGGGTTTTGTGTTGTTTAGGCCCCTGTGGCGATGTTTATATGGGTTGAGTAGTTCAGACCTAGATGAGTATGTGGTTGGAAGTCTCGATGGTTTGCTAAAGGTCATGCCTCGGACCTCAAGAAACAAAGCGGAAGTGGTTGATATGACCGATTTGGAGTTACATCTGGGACTTAAGTGGCTGATTGTCGGAGTAAATTGTCATTATATGTGGCGAGGATCTTGCCTTTCAATTTTTCCTAGTTAGAAGGAGTGGGCAGGCTTGTTCCTTCCCAACTTAGGTTGGATTCTCAGCTCGAGGTCTGTTGGTCGCGGTGATGGGCGACGGTTAGTCAGTGCTAGTGTGCGCAAGTGGTCTGATGTGGCACGAATATCTTAGCGATGTGAGCAAGAGTTGTATCCTTGGGAAAGGGGAAGTTAGACGCCGGATTGTTGTATGGGTTGCATGCAGGGGTGTGTGTTTGGAGTGTAAATCAATAGCTGCCTATGATTTGTAAGTGGTTACTATGCAAAGATCTGATGTCTTCAATTGTATTGCATGTTCCTCATAGGATTCATTTGATCCGTCTCTGGAGGACCATTCTGTAGATGATATTCGTTTCATGGTCAAGTATGGTTGTACCTGGTTGCGCTGCTTGGATTATGTTTTGGTTTCACCACAATGAGTGGTAGTTCAAGTTCTAAGTGGGGGAAAATTTGGAATTCTCAGGTTGAGCCTCAGTTATTAAGGGTTTTGTCAGCTCGCTGATTGGTTCGCTACTTTCAGATTATTGGGCAGAGGTTGGTTGTCGAACCCTTTCTAGAAGCAGGTATGTTTAGCTCCAGGTGAGTAGTGGCTTCTCTGGTATAGGGGTCGAGGTGTCCTAGACCATTGGTCGTTGAGTTTGTTTTTAGCTGGAATTCTCCAAAGAATTTAAGTGGCACCAGTTAAGGTCAATAATGCGTCAGTTACCCTCCTATTTAGTATATCCTAAGTCCCTTGGGTTTTCAGGTGTGCTTACCCTCAATGGTAGAGTGGGAGCTTGGTTGGTGTACTTCAGGACCATCTTAGAGGTCTTCTCGAGCTAGCGGTGTAGTGATGGAATACGTTCAGTCTCACACGTACGGAGTCTTGTTTGACCGATCATGAGGACCTTACCTGTTTTGAGTAAGGTGTCCTTCCCGATGATCACTGGTGTTTCTTCTATTTTCGGATGAGATTTTGGGTTTCTTAAGTGTGTGTATGGGAGTGCTCCTTATGAGCTGAGCAAGAGGGCATTGGGGCTCTTGGTTCGAATTATGTGTATGGTTCTTCTAGGTTACAGACTTCGAATTGGACCAAGAGTGTAACCTTTATCCTATTCTCGGGTGGTATGCGACCACGTTTTCATAAAGATTTGCTTGGGTAGCAGCATTTGTTGGATTAGATGTCTAAGCCCATAACTATTATTGAAATGTACTCGACCCGAGAGTAGCATGGTCCATTTGGGTTGCATAACACCAGGACAATTTGTTAGGATGGACTCTTGAGAGACGGTTATATATAATTTATTAATATATTATAAGTTCTAATATATTAATATGAAATCATATGATTTAATTAGTATTGATCAAGAATTAATTTGGAAATAATTTAGTGATCAAAAGAGACTAATTAAATCTATAGGGACTAATTATGATAATTAGTTATATTTATATGTGTTGGGCTTATGGTCCATGTTGGACTAAGATTATGTATGAATACATAATGAGTTGGGCCACATGTACCATGGATCATGAAACCCATGGGTATGGATTTGGGTTATACCCATGACTCTTGGAACCCAACATATAAATATGTACTCCTTAGCCAAAAAACGTTACACACATATTCTTGAAGTTCATGAGGTGTTTTTAGTGCATGGAGATTCTCTCTCAAGAGCCACCTTTGTCCTAGGTGAGTTGTGAGCCATTTGAGGCATTCATACTTTTGGTGCTAAGCTCTTAAGGCCAAATACAACAAGGTTTCAAGCTACATAAAAGGTATGTTATCCTAACTAGTATTTCATATTGTTTATGTTATTTGCATGCTAGTTATAGGCTTAATGCTTTGGAAATATCATTGCGTGTATAATTAGTGAAAACATAGATCCAAGGTATTTAGGGTTGTATGTGCACCATAGGATGTTGTAGTATAAAAAAACCCAACAGTGGTATCAGAGCCATGGGTTGTTTTTAAATTATATTTGATGCTACTCGCTGAAAAAAAATCGAATTTTTTGTTGTCTGGACAGGGGACTCGATGAGTCCATGTGTAAACTCATCCAACTCGTCGAGTTGGTTCATGCACTCGGCGAGTTGGAGCCCCTGACAGCATATATTCAAGTTTTTTTGGCCTGTTTTGGATTAGAATCATTACCACAAAGTGTTTTTGTTCATAAAATTTGTTTATGTTGTTATGGTAAAGATGATTCTCATCCAATTAAAATATAATTGTCATAATTTCAAGATTTGTATTAGTTTATATGTTTATGCTAATTTCTTGAAGATTGATGACATGAATTATCTTGTTCTTATGATTTAGTTTAGATTAATAGAAAAATTATGTGATAATTGGTTTACAATTCAAATTGATCTAAAAGTTGTTCATAATATGATTTTTTGTAACGTGTCCTCAAGTTATATGAAAAGTCTCATTTATGAATTTTAAAACTCATAAAATTTCCATAAGTTATGAAAATGAAGAGTCTCATTTTTAAATGTTTTTAAAGTGTTCCATAACTTGTCCTCAAGTTATGGAACTTGAAGAGTTTTTTCATTAAACTGCTTTAAACTCATAAGTTATGGAAACCAAAAGTTTTTGAATTGTTCAAAACTTGCCCTCAACTATTGGAATTTGTAAAGTCACCCCCATGTATACTTTAATTCCAACCCTTAGAATTTTAATAGTTTAAAATTCAACCCTTATACTATTATAATATTATAGGTTTAATATATATATATATATATATATATATATATATATATATATATATATATATATATATATGTATAAGAGTAAGTCAGTCTTACCGTTAGTAGGCCTCATTCATGAAGTCGGTCTATAAGTGGGGTATAAGGTTACTGCCTATAAAATGGTCGTTTAATGGGTGTCCACTCTACCCACCGTTTCCTTCACTGGTGGAGGGTCGTTAGCCGAACGGGAGATAGGACATTAATTCTCCCTTCATTAAAAGTATAATGATAAATATAAAGTAACTAAACTTTATTAAATTCCCAATCTTAGTTACCTTAGGAAAATGTGAATATGGTGCTAACCCATGCAATTGCACTTTGCACCTTGTTAAGTCGTTAGTGGAGCGTGTGTGGTTAACCCGCATACTAATCTGGGACTGACAATGTGTGGCAAAGGGTAGCTTGATGTTAATCATAGATCAATGGAGCGTGTGTGGTTAACCGACACATTGATTAGGTTGTTGTAACATTAAGTGTACCAAGTAAATTTGCATGGTTATTCACTCCTTGTTTGTGATCCTGGGCATCTCAGTCACAAACTTGAAGGGCACAATCGAGATTTAAACATGCCATTGAATAGTTCAATGAATCTCAAAAGATCTAGGAGTTTCGATTCATTTAAAACCTAATGTTAAATTTCGTTTTTCATGGTGGAAATTGGTAAATAGTCATTTACCTACCTTCAAATATTTTGTAGCTTGGATTACATCATCCCTCTTCCAAGTTATAAAATATTGTGTTGGGTCCTAGCCTTAATATTTTATATTGGGTGTTATATTAAGGACTTAAATCAACTAAACTTGAATTTCTCCCTCATAGATGTCTAGTTATGACAACTATGGTCTTCCTTATCCTTTTGGATAAAGCTATCATAATGAAGATGATATCCCAAATGGAAATCAAGGTGAAAGATTAATCCCTTTGTTGTGCATTAATGGGACTGGAAATCATACTTCACTTCCTCCACCTCCTCCAATTATTCTCCTAACCCACAAGTTCTTGAATAGTTCAAGGTCACTCAATCCCTATTGGCAAGCAGTGTCTATATGTACTCACATCTTGGAGATGAAGTCTCATATTGACAAGCTGGGAGAGTTGGGTGTCGAAGTCTCAAGGAATTTGACTGTTGACTGGGTTCTTCAATCGCTTTCTAAGTCATATAGCGAGTTCCTTAAAGGACTACTACGTGACAGACCACGACATGACCCTTATCGATCTTACATATTTCCTTGTTTCTGCTGAATCAGCAATGATTTAGAGCACTGGTAAAGCAAATTTGATTGGAAGATCTACTTCCCAAACTTTCATGGACATTGACAATGGAAACATTGGAAGGCCATAGTCAACCCGGTTGACCAAATAGTAAAGAGAAAGGCTAAGTCTGAGATAGTCCCATGTACCATTACTAAAGAGTCCATATGTTTCTATTGCCAAAGGAAGGGGCATTGATTGCGAAGCTGTCTTATTTACCTGAAAGTTCACTAGGATGGTAAAAGTCAAAAATTTGACTATGCTTTAGGTAAAGTCCACTATCTAACTCTATTAAGTTCCTATTTGGAGATTCTTATTACATGATGTGACTAGGTCACATTTTGATGTTTTGTAGAATCGGAAAAATGAGAGGAAGCTTAGAAGAAGAGTATGATGAATCTGATCGCGAAGATGGATTTCGATCGCATGATTCGAAGATCAGAATTTTGAGCTGTTACTTAAGAGTTATGATAGATTGCTTAGGATTAGATAACAACATAGTTTTCATATGTATTTGCATTGTAAGGATAAGTTTTCCGCAATTTTAAAATAAAAGGAAAATTTTTGATTTTATTTATTTTAAGTATCCTTACAATGGGATTTGTGAAAATTGTTGTTTATATGATTCCATTGATAGCAATATTGGAAAATGGATTTCATTGTTTTGTTTGTGGTAGTGTCATAATTTACCAAATAAGGAAAGATTCTCATCACCCAAGTTTCAGTTGGATAGAAACTTGGAATCATGCAACTTGTATTGTATGATGAATGAGAATTTTCATCTTTAGGAAATTAAGACTAATTCCTTGTTCACATGTATATGTGAGTCAAGTGAAGGACTAGGAGATCGGGTACACTTGGTTGTGCGCTGATCAAGTCCACCACAAAGAACGATAAGGCTATTCGTCATGATTTACTAAAGTTTAGTAAATATGGTTGTGCTTACAAGTTTAAGTATAATTCTGAAACATTGGAAAAGTTTCAGTGTATGGCAGGACGAATGAGAAAAATCAAATTAGGCAGAAAGATAAAAGTTTCTCCAATCTGAAAAGATGGGGGAGTACTTCAGTATCATGTTTTATGATCATATTAATGATTAAGAAAACCCATATCACAATTGATCCTCTAAGGACATCTTAGTGCAATTGTTTGACTAAGAAGAGGAATCGTGAATTGTTGAAATGGTTAAATCAAAAAGATGAATCATACTTCGTTCCAAAATTGAGTCTTAGAGTAATACTCCAAGGTCGAGCATTGAGTAACATAATGTTAAGAAGGTTTGAAACACTTATCAAATGTAGAGTAAAATGCTTTCTACTCTTGTACATTTGAAATTGGTGAGTTGTGATGTTTTGGATAAAACAAAGACCAACTAAGGCCAATTGTGTGAAGTGTTTATCTTGATAAGAATCTGCACCGACTCTTGAATATTTGGTTTGTCAAGGAATGGTTCTTGATAAAGAGAATCTTATATGTCAAGTGGTATGTGGGAGTCTTAAGGATCTTGAAAAGTCTCAAGAACTAATCAAGAGTATTATTTATCACTAGCACACGACTTGAGGTTTATAACCTATCATGTTGACATATTTTTGTTTCTGTGCCCATTCCAGTTAAAGTTGACTATGCATGTGAGTTCTATGAGTTCTCAGTTGTTTGCATAACTACTTGGAAGCAATGGTAGGCCCCTGTGCTGCCAGGTGGCAAGAAGTTAAGATTGAACAAGTTCAGTCCATATGAGTTTGGGTTTGTCATTAACCTCTTCTTGTGGTTACGTTTTTGACAAATTCACATGGATAGGAACACATACACCATAAAATCTAAGTGTCATAAGGTTTCTCTACGATTCATGAAAATGATGGTGAGGAAACACTTTCACTAAGTAGATTTTAAGTAGATAGCAATTATGATATTTGCATTCTCAAAGTCGTTGGTGGAGCGTGTGTGGTTAACCGGCACACTAACATGGACTAGTGAGAATGGAAAAAGGTCTAAACATTATGATTACGACATCCCTCTTCATAATTGTTTAGACACACATGTGAGCTATCTAAGGAAAGGTGTATGATTTTGGGAAGCTTAGATAAAGTATTATCGAAGCATCTCGTATCAGAAACCTGAACTTTGGTAATGAAAGTTAATAAAGTATTGATTTCTAGAAGTCCAGTTGATTTCTGGTTAAATGTCAAAGCTAGTGGGAGCATAAGTGTTATGCTGATAAGAATATAATTATCATGTTAGTGGGAGCATGATTATTATGTTAAGTGTTGCAAGTTAGCAATGTTAATTATAGCAAACAAAAGTTTTAATTTGCAAAGTTGCAGGGTTTGAAAAGTTGTTTTGCTATAATTAAGGGAGAGGAAATTATACTTCATTCCAATTCTAAAAGCTTAGATTGAGATTTTAATCAAATTTAGTCAAGTATATATATGAATGTTATGTTGGAAAGGTTCAACATAAGGAAATTCTATATACGAAAATATTAATTGCGTTCTCAAAATTCGACTATGATTACAACATCCCTCTTCAAAGTCAGAATTTTCAGAACATGGCAAATAAAAAAAATTATAGCAAAAGAATGGTCTAGGATCATGTCTTTATGTGAGACAGTATGAATCGTATCCCATATGCTTCGGGCATAGGATCGATTGCATATGCTATAATATTTCTATGTGTTTTGAATTTCCAAATGCCTAGGGCATTAAGAGGGAAAAAGGACCAGAACTGTATATGACTAAAATGATTAAGCAATTGTCGAGGACAATCTGAGGCTTACCAAAGATTGGTTGCTCATGGACAGTTGGAAGTATAATGTTAATTTTGGAAGGACCATATTGACATATTCTGAAAAGAGGAAACTCTTGTTCAGAAGTGATAGTCAAAATTAGAATATGGAAATGTTTCCATAGGTGGAAGTTATTCATTAAATCTGTGTAAGACTATAAAACTTAATGCAAAAAGGATGTTCAAAGGAATGTACTTTGGATGTGAGACTTCGTTTCCATGGAATTGCTCTCCATTGGAATACTTTGTAATGTCTGTGGCCAAGTCTTTGTGCCTTTTGTGCATAATCATTACAAGAGGTTCATTGCATATCAGTTTAGAATGTAACAGATTGTGAAAGAATCTTGTATTCTTACATTTTTCATAAGGATTTGGAATTGTGAAATGAGCATCATTGAAATGTTTTCAATTGATCTATTCCACAAAGAAAGGACCATAGGTAAACATAGTGTGCATGCTTTTCATGTTTTAGTTCAAGTATTAAGTTGATTATTTGAAACATTATACAATGAATAATGAGTAATCAATATGACTCAAAAGTTTTTGGGGCCATATAGGATTATTATTATTCTTGTGTTTCACTTTTCATGTTTTGACTTCCCGAATAACTAGGTTATTCAAACCGTCCATAGTCAATCATACTTTGGAAGTAGGTATTGAGGCAAGACTGTCATGAATGGGTCTGTAGTTTGTCTAGGTGTTTTAGACATAGCTGCAGTATTCATGAGTGCTCCTAGAATAAGATTCGAGTATTGGATTAAACCCACGCTTATTTAAATCACTTCATGGATTTTATCACGAGTGATCGTGAGATGATAATATCTTATATTCTTCAAACGGAGAGATATGAGTTGCAGTCTACAAGTCGGTTGCACATTGATAATGTGAAAACGCACCAGTAACTTGGTGTTATAAAACGCATTGTTGTGTGTGATTTGATGAGTAGATAGAGCAATCATATGAGTCGAAGTTTATCCATTCCTTTTACCATTGGAGGGATAAGATCAATATATGTGGGCCCCTCCATGATTTAGTGATGACAAACATAAGTGCTCGGCCGGGTCTGGACTGATTTGATTTGTTCAATTAGTCGGTCGTCATAAATCTAAAATCGGGAAACAACAGATGGATAGATAGAATGGTTATAATCCATGTCTCAGTCCATATGATATCTAGAATGGAGGAATATATGATCCATTATCTAATGGACATGTCATTGACTACATCAGAGTTCGACAGTGGTTTTAAGAGCTACGATTGCTAGTCGGGATTTTGGATTAATATTTACAATAATAGTTTTAGACTTATCCAAGTGGGAGACTGTTGGATTAGATGTCTAAGCCCATAACTATTATTGGTATGTACTCGACCCGAGAGTAGCATTGTCCATTTGGGTTGCATAACACTAGGACAATTTGTTAGGATGGACTCTTCAGAGAAGGTTATATATGATTTATTAATATATTATGAGTTCTAATATATTAATATGAAATCATATGATTTAATTAGTATTGATCAAGAATTAATTTGGAATTAATATAGTGATCAAAAGAGAGTAATTAAATCTATGGGGACTAATTATGATAATTAGTTATATTTATATGTGTTGTGTTTATGGTCCATGTTGGACTAAGATTATGTATGAATACATAGTGAGTTGGGCCACATGTACCATGGATCATGAAACCCATGGGTATGGATTTGGGTTATACCCATGACTCTTGGAATCCAACATATAAATATGTACTCCTTAGCCAAAAAACGTTACACACATATTCTTGAAGTTCATGAGGTGTTTTTGGTGCATGGAGATTCTCTCTCAAGAGCCACCTTTGTCCTAGGTGAGTTGTGAGCCATTTGAGGCATTCATACTTTTGGTGCTAAGCTCTTAAGGCCAAATACAACAAGGTTCCAAGCTACATAAAAGGTATGGCATCCTAACCAGTATTTCATATTGTTTATGTTATTTGCATGCTAGTTATAGGCTTAATGCTTTTGAAACATCATTGCATGTATAATTACTGAAAACATAGATCCAAGGTATTTAGGGTTGTATGTGCACCATAGGATGTTGTGTATACAAAAACCCAACAGCATTGTGGTGCTCAGTTGGCGTTGTGAGGGACGTTGATTAGGTCCATTCAAGGTGATGGGATGATATAGGTATCTTCAGGTCCGGAGTGTTGGGTGACTGATGCGATGACGAAAATATTGGCAGGCTAGCGGGGGGCATTCCAGTCATGGGCTGAGGGCCAGGGAGGGCATGCCAAACTCATGCTATGGGCTCAGAGGTAATCCAGACCTATGTTGAGAACCTTGTAGGGGTATCCCAGTCATCCTGTGGACCTAGTGAACATGATGGTTCATTTCTTCTGCTTGTGGTACTTTCGGGGTTGATGTGATGACGGGAGTCGGGCGAGTCACAAATCTTATGTTTTGGATAAAGGAATCAAAAAGTCTTTGTGGGAAGCATGCATTATATTTCCGGTTGTTCGCAAGCTGCTGCTAGGGCTTTAGGTTTTATGTTCGAAGTTGATTGGGAAGTCGTAAGTCCTAAAGTTATTTATGAATGTTACGAGTGGAAGCTCAGGTGGGCGTGCACCTGAGCCGATAAAGGATCGGATGTAACGCGGAAAATTTTGGTTTGATCATCTTTGCTCGTTGAGGAAGTGGTTGGTGATGGAATAGGAGCGAGTAGAAATTATTAAGGTACTAGAACATCATATGGTTGGGTTCTGATTGAGGTTCGCAATCGATAAGTTTTGAGGATCATTCCTGCAGGTATCTGGTAGTATCTAAAGTCCGGGACTGGGGGTAGATTTATAATTGGATGCTCATCAGTTTGAGGAAAGGTCTACAAGAAGATATTTTGAGATGCCATTTACGAATGGGCTTTTGGTAGAAACTCGCGTTGGGAATCGTGAGTGTATCCATGCAAGGTCTGTATTCTGGAGACCTGGTGGCCGGACCGGGTATAAGACTGGTAGTCTCAGCGGTGGTTGAGGAAATCTTGTATCCAGGTTTGGTTAAGGGTTGCGATGAATCAAAAGATTTTTGTGACATCCCCATTTTCATGGCCAGAGAAGACCGATTTTGTTTATGCTTTATAAAAATCAGAGTACTTCTTTTAATAAAAATGTTGCGGAATTTGTTCCCAGAGAAACATGATAAATATGTTATCAAATCCTTTCCGAAGAAATGTATTTTTATTCATTTTAAAACATTTGGGATGTCATCGTTAATACATAAACATAATCATAAACAGAACTTACATTCATTTACACTAGTGATCTACATCTCTTTTAAATCTCTCAGTGTAAAGTATCTTCATATCGACATCTGTGATACAAATAAGCTTGAGTGGGTCAGGTTGGGAAACTTGGTGAGTACATAGGGTTTTCAACCCACAATAATATAGTTATTATGTTTAAACATCAAACAATCAACCCAATTACCCATCCCCATTATTTTCTTTACTCTTTAGGATCTACCCTAAGAATCAGCTATTCCCCTTTCATTCATTCCTAGGGATTATCCTAAGGAATCGGCACGAAGTCCATCGTCACCATGCTTTATACAACAGGCACTAAGTCTGCATAGTCGCCAGGGTTTAGGCACTAAGTCTGCATAGTCTCCAGGGTTTTTACAACATGCACTAAGTCCGCATAGTCGCTAGGGTTTAGGCACTAAGTATGCATAGTCGCCAGGTTTTAGGCACTAAGTATGCATAGTCGTCAGGGTTTAGGCACAAAGTCTCCATAGTCACCAGGTTTTAGAGTACAGCAGGTGAACACATCGTTCACAACACCTACAGGTTGCGAGCCTACTAGCGTTCCACTGGACTGTCTAGAATAGTCTTTGGTTGTCATCCATACTCTGCTAGATGACGGGGCCAACGCTTGGGTAAAAGGCTTCTCTCATTTTTTCACCTCTCACCCTTATCTCATGATCTATATCACCTTTCATCTCATCATCCAACTCATATTTCATCTACCCATGTTTTACCCAACATATTTTGTAGATATAAAATACATATACAGTTTAAATCATTTAAAACATGTATGAAATCATTCATCCAGCATAGATATCAAGTATATAGACAATATGCACACATAACACGTAATTTATATAAAATACTTCATAGCTATGTGTAAGATGAAAGTAACTATGCACTCACCTGATAAGGTGGTGACTCGATACTCGGAAAATGCTTTGTTTACTTAAAACAACTTCTTTTGACAAAACCTAGTATCATTACCACTAGAGTTTAGTCTAATGTTTAACGAGACTAATTATTAGTCTTGGTATTATTATTATTATTATATAAGCCTTAAACAATACTCTTCACCCACTATGTACAGACAGGGGCCAGACATGAAACACTGGAGGGCAGGATCATTTTGGCATATAGCACTTTTGAATCCAGCAACCCAAGCGGCCCTCCAAACCGGATTCCCCGTACCGCGATTGGTTAAAAAGATATAATAACGACACTGATATAACTCATAATAATAGCCCAAACACTTATTATAAGGTCCTAATAACATTACTATTTTGAAACATAAGTTATACTAAAGATAGGGTAGGCATAGCTCACTTACAGCGCGTTTTTCTCAAAACCGGGCTCCGCCGAAGCAGAATTTCTGAGCCGAAGGCTCTTCTTTTCGGAGCCGTCGGGCGCTCCGGGGCTTCCGCCTCGTGCTAGGGAGTTACCCTAGGCTTTGGGGGTTAGGGAGGCTTAGAGAGAGATTCTAGAGAGAGAAAGAAGGATTTGAAAGTGTGAAGAAGGTATTGCACCCGACACCTCTATTTATAGACTGGCTGGCAGCCTGACTCGCGGAGTTGGGTACTGACTCGCCGAGTCCATGTCACATGTCACCATTTTGGTGGCAAACCGTGGGTGGCCTATATTGCGCCACGTCATCCCTTTTGCAGCAGCACCCTGTCGACTTCAAAACCCCGTAACTTTCGCATACAAGCTCCGTTTTCGACGTTCTTTTTGACTCCGTCGGCTAATTTATATCCACGCATAGGTAAAAACAAGATCTACAACTTTTGTTTTGACTCCGTCGGCTAATTCTCGACCGATCTCAAATTTAACAGTATGAGAAGATTATATTGTTAAATGACCGCGTAAAATTCATAACTTCTACATACAGACTATGTTTTCATCTGTCTTTTTGTCGTTGAGTTCCTATTAATGAGATCTTCAATTCTCATTTAGGTCGCATTGGCCAAAAACCGCTCGATCTAAAATTCAAATTCTGGGCTGTGCACTACTATGCTAAATCTTAGAAAAATCATAACTTCCTTATACGAAGTCAGATTTGGGCGTTCTTTTTATGCATGCTCTCGGTTTAACACATACTACGACTTTGTTTAGATTGCTAAGGCTAAAAGGTCCCCTATCGTAAATTCACTATTTACGTCGCGCAGTGTCGTGCCAGTTTTATCGCAAAACTTCGACGGGCCATAACTTCTTCGTTATAACTCTGATTTCGGCGTTCTTTATATGTACGGAATCCTTGTAACATATGCTACGGCTTTTATTAAGATTATTAATTCTAAATAATCTTCTATCGAAAAGTAGTTTTCGTCATTTATTGTCTCTATAATGACTAGCCCAGATCTGCGGGCGTTACAATTTTAGGTGAAATGCAAGGGTAAGTCCTTGGATCTCAGGTTATGAGCTTAAACCCGAGTTATGTATATAATGGTGTTCCAATCTAGGGTTTCCCATCCCGAGGATGACCGGACCCTATGGTCGATGGACCTGACATGTTTGGTATGCCAACCCGAGGGTTGATTGGGCCAAACATGTGCGTGATACGAGGGTATTCCATCCCGAGGATGACTGGACCCATCGTAGACATGCCTGGTATTCCAGCCCGAGGCTGATTGGACCAGATATGAGTGTTCGTGCTTGTGAGTTGGTAGATATATGTATGTTGGTTCGGGAGTTAAAGGAAGTATTGTCGGTAAGTGCTAAGAGGCTTCATCTCACGGTTGATCTTCCGGTATTCATTATATCCCTAGGGAATTGGTCATTTGAATGAGCTTCCTTTTGAAAGAATTGTTTGAAGCAGCATATGATCTGTGATTCTGTTTGCTAGTAGGAACCTCACGATCGCAAGGTTGAGTAGTCAGTTTAAGGGATATGGGAAATGACATCGGTGATGGTTAGAATGGACGGTCTGTGAAGAAATCAGACCAATTGGATTCCTAAGTTTGATTTATAAGGATTGGGTCCTCGGATGGGATCATGGACTGATTTCTTCGGATTGGTAGTTTCTGTTTAAGTTTGCTTATTCGGGGAGGTCGTTTATGTGTAGTGTGTTCCTCAAGTGTGTTTTGGGTGTGAGTGATAGTAAGGAGCGATTTCTAGGACGAAATCAATAAGTGGGGGAGACTTGTAACATCCCGATTTCCAGGTATGGAAATTCAAGGAAATTCATGCATTGTATAAGTTTTAATCGACGAGTTGATGGCTTTAACTCGTCGTATAGAAGTCAATAAGGTTGCGGATCTTTTTGGACCTACTCGAAGAGTTGGAAGGCACTAACTCGACGAGTTGAAGGATGAGCATGAAAACCCTAACTTTTTTAGGGTTTGCACCCTATATAATCTATTTAAGCCATTGAGGCTGACACCCTATCAGCCTCCAAACCCTAATAGCGATATTGTAAACCCTAATATCTATTTTCATTCCATATTGTGAGCTAGTTAGTACTTTGGAGCAAGAAGAGAAGAATTTGGTGAGAAAAAAGCAAGGATTTGGCAAGCATCTTCGGTTTGGCACTATGGTGGACTATTGTGAGAATTCAAAACCCGATTTTTATGTACAAGCATAGCTAGATCTTGGATTTTGTCCCTTTTTCCCTCTTTATTCTTAGTTGTGCGTGCATGGACTTCATAAAGCTTGCAACGTTATGAATCTCCTGGGCAAGAGAGCTTCATAGTGGGTTAGATCTGACTTTTGATCAAGCTTTGATGCCATGCATTGAAGTTAGGGCATATTTCTCCTTTTTGTCCCATTTTGGTTTCAAGACATGCATTGGACATGCATGTCTATAAATCTTCAATCTTTGGGACGTCCTTGAGGTTAAAACCTCTTCTGAAAAGGGGTGGGTTCCAGATCTCCAAAGTCTTGGGCTTAATGGTTAAGCCTTTGGGTTTACAAGGCTCACTTAAGAGTTTTTGGATGTTTAGGATGGTACCATGGGATAAAGTCAGAAAATTTATCCTTTTAGGGACATTTGGGGTTCAGATGTAAGCCCTAGAGTCCCTGGAATCGAAGAACCACTCGAATATGTGTAACAGGGAAGAAACTCGACGATTTGCTTAGCCAACTCAACGAGTTAAGTCGGGTTTTTGCGCTTTCTGGATTCTGAGTGGACTCGGTGAGTTGATGAGATAACTCGACGAGTTGGTTAGGTTTTTTCACGGTTTTCTGAACACTGAAGGAACCCGACGAGTTCCTAGATGCACTCAATGACTTGGGTCAACATGGACTGTTGACCTTGATTGCTGACTTTGACTTTGACCAAGGTTAACCAAGTCTGACTTTTGAGGGTATTTTGGTAAGTTGTGTCTTGATGGATTTAGTCCTATGGTGGTTGTAGGTGTTTGAATTTGGAACCGTGATTCGAGAGTTTGATCCTTTCAGTCCAGTTTGACATTGTGAGGTGAGTTTTCCTCACTATACTCAAGGGTCTAAGGCACCAAGGCCGGCCCTTTTGATTGTCATCTTGATTTATGTTGATCTGTTAGATTGGTATCCTGGTAGATATGATGTTTTTATGTTGTTATGATCTGTTAGATATGTATCCGGGTAGATAGGATGATTATGTGCTGTTAAGATCTGTTAGATCAGTATCCTGGTAGATAGGATGTTACTACGCCTAGTGGTCTGTAGATTGGTGACTGTCTGTAGACTGTATGTGGTTATCTGATATATGTGCATATGTGATTGGTGGTTGAGGCTTTACTGCTTTATGTGTAATCCAATAGACCGGTGCATTCCAACCCGATGGTTGTGGGCCGAGACTATTCCATCCTGAGGATGATTGGACTCATAGTATGTGGGCATTCCAACCCGATGATTGTGGGCCGAGAGTATTCCATCCCGAAGATAATTGGACTCATAGTATGTGGGCATTCTAACCCGATGGTTGTGGGCTGAGAGTATTCCATCCCGAGGATGATTAGACTCATAGTATGTGGGCATTCCAACTCGATGGTTGTGGGTCAAGCGTATTCCATCACGAGGATGATTCGACTCATAGTATGTGAGCATTCCAACCCGATGGTTGTGGGCCGAGGGCATTCCAACACGATGGTTGATTGGGACCATAATATGCTGTTATTATGTGTGTATTGTTGTGTATGGGTATTTTTGGGGGAACTCACTAAGCTTCGTGTTTACAGTAGTGGATTTTGTTTCAGGTACTTCAGATGATCGCTGGAAGGCGAATGCTTGATCATGCACCTCCTCGTTTTTCATGTTATGATTTCTGGGAAAACTCTAATATTCGATTATTTTGAAAATAATTTGTAAACAATGGATGGTTTTGGAATATTTTAAAAGTTTTAAATTTTTATCAATTTTATGGATGCTACATGAACCAGTTTTTAATAGAAGAAACGTTCATGGATTTCGTGCGACTTATTTTTATCTAGCTTTTGTTTTATCGGCCTATCTGTTAAGGAAATCTATGAAATTATCATTATTATTGTATAAACCATGTATTCAAACCTTAAAGTGAAATATAACTGTTGCGATGTTATTATTGTAACTTGTGAGGTATATTCGATTTGCTTGTGATCCATGAACTAAGGCACACAGCCCGGCATACCTTGGTCGGGGGTGTGACAGATTAGTATCAGAGCTAAATTGGCTATAGAGAACTCGTATCCTCGAAAGAGGAAATACAACTATAGCTACAGGCTCCTAATAAAAGTATTATTAATAATTACACTACTTCGCGATTATTCACGGGAGAGGTAACTGGTTTGAAGGGCCACTTGGGTTGCTGGATTTCAAAAGAGCTTAATTGCCAAAATGGTCCTGCTCTCCAGTGTTTTCTGTTTGGCCCTCATCCATAATTGGTAGTCTTGAAGTACAAAACAAAAATTGATAATACTACAAACCTCACCAACACTAATATATATATATATATATATATATATATATATATATATATATATATAGGGAAGGGTTATTTGGAAAATAAAAAACCCTACAAAAACCCTAAAAATCATAAAAATGCATAAATAAAATACTTAGATATCACAAAACTTTTTTTTGAATTTTTTTTATAAAAAAACACAGCTTTCTATACAAATTTGCTGAAATTTTTTTTTTTATAAAAAAAAAATTGTTTTTTTTTTCAGCGAATTTTTAGAAAAAGCTACGATTTTTTATAAAAAAAATTCAAAAAAACGTTTTGTGATCTCTAAGTATTTTATTTATGCATTTTTTTTATTTTTAGGGTTTTTTGTTTTCCATAGAACCTAAACGTATATATATATATATATATATATATATATATATATATATATATATATATATATATATATATATATATATATATATATATATATATATATATAAACATGGAATGCGCGCCTATGTTATTTATGTTCGGACTAGTGAACAACTAACCTTGAGCGACGAGTTTGACAGACTATAATGGTTGAGAGTTTTAGAGATTAAAGGATGTTCTCAAGACTCAATGTTGATACCTAGTACCTAGAACCCTTATATAAAATCTCAGACAACACATACATTTTAAAAATCATAAAAATACTTAAAAATCTGGGATCACATAAAGATTTTCCAAATTTACCTAAATTCGAAGAACAACAAAGAACCAATAACTTTTTTACCTTCGTAACAAATAAACCTATAGTTCCCTGTTGATCGTTCAGTAGTCTCCAAATTTCTATCTCCCTATCTTCCAGAGATGAAGATCCTTCCAAAGATTAACCACCTAAAGAACCCACAAAAGGGGGAGAATTTGAAGAAGAGAAGGGAACGATCGAAGATAAGCAACCAGTTCAAGAAAACATGGAAGGAGAAGGACTAAGAGATGCAGATTCTACCATTCAAACGCCACCAGTGTACTACTACCTTTAATGATTGATTTCAGGTGGAACGCTCTGCATGGATGCTCCTTGGGAAAGGATTCCACCTCATTCCCAATATGATACTTTCACTTAAAGGAAGCAAATGTCGTCACAAGAGTCGGAATGATTCATGAACACTCTAAGAAATAACTAATACCCTCGAGGAACAAAGTTGACAAGTCATCCATGACTCCTCAAGTTTGTTACTCTCATCAGCAAGTCTGTCAATAACGTTGTGCTTCTCCTAATTGAATGAAGTATTCAAATTAATCCATCAAATCGAAATCCATGATAGACAACATGAATATAGTAGAATACGTCCCTCATACCCTAAGTAAGAGAGTCGGAGAACTTAAGAAAGAATAACATGATGAAAATGGCATTGCCCATACACTATGTCATCATGTTAATCAACCAAATAAGGGTTGCAACCCATGGTCACCAAATCTATACACTAGACTATAGAACTGACCTAAACCAGATTGGGTATCAAACGATTGTAAAAAATATATATGGTTTATTACATGTTTTAATGATAAAATTAAATTGGAACCCCAAATTTGATGAAGCGTTCAAGGTATTTTTGAAAACGGTTAAGACGTTTGAAAATCTTTTCTAAAAAAATCCCTCTTTTCGCCCATAAGTTGTTTGTATTATTTATGTGTGAGATGTAAGTAAGTGATTTCTTATTCTTCATTTCCACTGCTTTTTGGTCTTCATTTAGATTTTTTTTAATCTAAAATATGTATGGGAGAAAGAGTGAGAAGCTCGTACTAAATTACTATTGCACTAGTCATCTATGCCAACACACCATAAACATATAAAATTGTTGCAACTTTTTATATCATATTATTGATATTTGTATTTAGAGCAATATAGTGTTTTAGATCATAACATATTTGCAACTATATCATGGATTTTTAAGTTATTTGGGATTTGATCATGTCACTGATTTGTTTATCACCTTATTTGTATCATTCGATCAAAAACATGTTTGGATAATACACTATTTGGACCATAAACTGTTAGAATCAGATCATTGTAATGATTGACTTGTAATATTTTGATTATAAACTATTTGGATCATATTATTTTCAAATCATATACATTTGAGATGATATGATCATTAATCTATTATTCAGATTTATTATAACCCTCAATCATATTAATTGTTAATCATAATATTTTTAGATCATAACAGATTAAAGATATAACGCTTTTGAATCATAATATTTTGAATCATATTATTATGGTCCATAACAAGTTTTGTATCATAACATGTATCATAATATTTTTTTTGAATCATAATTATATAAATGGATGGATCTTTTAAAGTCTAATATTATATCTTGTAATATTTGAATCAGAATTTCACCAATGTACCCAATCAACTTGGAGCATTTCATTTTCACCTAAATCATGTTTTTTTTCACATAGGCTTTGATTCATAACAACTTTTAGATCATAACACTTTTGAATCATTACATTAGATAGACTTGAAGTTATGTTGTTATTAATGTGTTTATGTAGTTTGCATCATTAAATTTTAGATGGTGACTATTAATAATTAAATTTTGTGATTTTAAATTTATAATCTAAAAGTTATGGTGCAAAATATTAACTATGATCCGAAAATACAAGATATTAAAGTTTGGAACATTATGATTTTTGAAGTATATAATAGAAGTACTTTTATAATAAGAAAAAAAATGATGATCCAAAATAAAATAATGCAAATATTTGTGATTTATAATTGTATGATTCAAAACTTTTTTTCATTTTTGAAAATATGAGGCAAAGTTTACGATTTAAAAACTGTTTGATCCAAAGTAAATGATTCACTTTTTTATGATTTATAGTTGTAAGATTCAAAACTTTTTTTGATAAATAAAAAAATGATGCAGTTTTTTTTGATGAATGTGTATATTATCCCGACACTCATTTTGCATCATAAAATTGTAGACATAAATTTTACATCATCAATCATTGTTGATTATATAATTTTACATCATACATGTTTAGGATCAAACAATATATGATCCAACATTATAGTAAAAGAGAAACAAATTTCAAAACAACATCAAAATAATGCATATTAAAGACAATACATAAAATTTATCATAAGCCCACAACTACTGTCATTTAATATCCAAATCATACAAGTACTAAAAATTAGCAATATATCTAAACAAATTTACTAACAACCAAACAAACATATCCACGTAACATTATTTCTTAACTACATTACACAGAAACCATGAAAAAAATACAAATATCAACGAACCATACATATCCAACTAACAATGTTACTTAATAACAACACACAACAATAATGAGAATTTATAAGTAGATAAAAGTCTTCAACAACATCCCAACCAACAACCATATAACTCCATATCCTTGAACTATTACTCTAAATCATGGAAATGACTTTCAATATATTTTATTTATTTCGTAAGTTTCCAACTGATTAGAATCTCCAAAGTTGAAAGCAGGATGCTACGATAAAAAATAGTTGAAACTAAATTTCTATTTTGACACTTCTATCCCATTATTTTAGCGGCCTAAATTTTGTATGAAAGAAATTTCAGATAATGAAGATCAAGATATAATATGAGTTTTTAATGTTATTAAAAGTGATAATGATTCTCATCCTAATAACATAACATTTAAAGTAATCGTACCAGTGATTTTTATGTCATTATGTTCGCTTAATATTTAAATGTAAATATAGTGGTATTTTACCTTTTAAATGTAATAAACATTCATTAGATCCAAATTCTTATTTTTGTATCATAACATAAAGTTATGCTACAAAATTTATTTTGAGTTTATACCAATATTGTTGGTTACATTCTAAATGTTTGTTATTTTATCCGACAAGTTGATTTTAAGGAAAGTTCATCAAGCATTGTAATATTTGTTTTACACACTAGTTGCAGCAATAATAAACAAATTTGCAAGATTGCAACAACACATTTACAAAAAGATGGAATGATTTGAGAGATAATAGAGAAAAAGGAAGAACTAACATCTAAGGTGACTTAAAGTGCAATTCATATTCACAAAGCTTTAGAAATAGAAATTGATTATCACATCCTTCGAAACTTTACATTTTGTAAGGAAAAGCAGAAAAAGTTGAAGATAATCGCAAAAATTCCTCCTCCTCTATTAATTTAAAAAAGAAGAAAAATGTGAAATTATCTCAACCACATATTTTTTGAAATTAAAGATTCCAATTCATCTTCGCGGTGGTCACCATATTTTAAGTTATCACCCGACTCTCTCTCTCTTTCTCTCTCTTTTTCTCTCTCTCTCTCCCTATATATATATATATATATATATATATATATATATATATATATATATATATATATATATATATATATATATATATATAAGTAGGTTACGTTGAGATTTCGAATAAAATAGAAATCTTGAGATTAAACATCAGCCACATATTTTTCATTTTTCGCGCTAACGCTCCGACGTACAGGCGAGATGAGATAGTTATAATCATAAATAAATATTAAGTGTCGCATGTTCGTTTTTACCCCACCACCACAACCGCCACCACCACCACCACTACCACCATCTCTGCCACCAATCAATCCCACTACTGCCACCTCCGTCACCAATACCACCGTAACCTTTGCCACCACCTACACCTCCACCATCAACAACCAGAATTTTATATGATTACTCAATATGTGCACAGACTTATATATATATATATATATATATATATATATATATATATATATATATATATATATATATATATATATATATATATATATATACTTGTAACATCCCAAAAATACCAGCTAAAAATTTCATTTTTAAATTAGGTTAATACATAAAAACATCGTTACAAAACATTCATAATATTAATTCATGTCTGAAAACCAGTAACATCATAGTAAAATATTCAGAGTACATCCTAGAAAATCCATAGTGCGGAAACAAGAGTGTGTGTGATATGCCGCTACCGCGCCGGCTCCTTTCCCCTAGCTGAAGAGGTACCTGAAACAAAACTGTAAACTGTAAGCACGAAGTTTAGTGAGTTCCCCCATCGTACCACATACCATACAATCACATAACATACAGATAATGTCAGGCATATCTGGGTGCCCGACCTACCCCTTCGGTCCTTTCGACCGGATACTGCCCAACATATCTGGGTGCTGGCCTCCCCTTCGGTCCTTTCGACCGGATACTGGGGACTATTTCACCCCTCTACTACTACCACATAACATATATCACATAACCATAATCTGTCTAACATGACTGGGTATGACTACCCCTTTCGGCCCTATCGACCGGAAATCTTGGGGACTATCTCCCCTACTGCTACTAGCATATAACATCATATCATACTAGCACATAACATATCAGGTAGTAGCAAACCTAGATGATATCACAAAGACAATCATCCAACATACAACTCCTACTAGTGGGCCGGCATTGTGGCCGTAGACCCACCGCTACTGGAAGGTAACTCACCTCGAGGGTAGCTGCTGAAAACCCGCTCAACCTACGCCTGGCTGCCGCACCGGTAACCCTCCGGCTATAAATCTGTAATCATGGATTAGGTACTCATAAATACCCCTTAGGTCAAATGACTGGTCAAAGTCAACTTCTTGGTCAAGGTCAACTCTCTGATTGACTGGACTCGCCGAGTCCATATAGCGACTCGCCGAGTCCTTCTACGTCTAGCCCGACTCTGACTCATCGGGTCCCTGTTCCCACTCACTGAGTCAGCCTGACTCGCTAAACGGGGACAACTAACAAACCCGCGACTGGACTCGCCGAGTCCAAGGGGGGACTCGCCGAGTCCGACGAACAGATCTCACAATTCGCTCCAATCTTCCATCAGAACATCAACCTTGGAGATTTGGAGATTCTGGGACTATAGCTACACGTTAAATTGCTAATTCCACGTGCGACTACGAAGGGTTGGACCTCCTACACTTAAACCCTTCTTATCCTAGTGACAGTTCATATGACTCGCCGAGTTTGAAGAACACTCGCCGAGTTCAAGGCTATATTCAAGGGACTCGCCGAGTTTGAAGAACGACTCGCCGACTACCAGGCAATCTTCATAGGACTCGCCGAGTTTTTCATCCAACTCGTCGAGTCTAAGGCCATCTTCATGGAACTCACCGAGTGCACTTTGGCACTCGCCGAGTTCCCTTCGACTCTTCACCCAATCTGGCCAAATCTGAGACATGCAACTGATCCAACTCATGGGTCTCAGTTCTTAGGGTCTGGTTATCACATATACACACGAAATTTGGGGGTTTTAAGGCTTGAAGATGAACCATTGGGGACAAAAAGGAACCTAAGAGCTAATGAGCAAAGTGAGGGTTTTATTACCTGATTTGATGCCTTCCCCATAGTAGATTTCGGATCTACCTTCACTTCTGGAACACTCCAACTTCCTCCTTCTTCTTCTAAGCTCCAAAACCTTCTTTGGAAGATCAAAATCACTCAAGAACACTAAAGGAGCTAGGGTTGTTCTCTACTGCTCTATGGGAGGAAAATGGGACGAAATGGGTGTTTTAGAATGGGTAAAATAGGGTGCAATGTCTGAAAATAGAGTTTCATCCAGACAGGTGGACTCGCCGAGTTCATGGCAAAAATTTAAGAAAATACTTAAATAAAATCGTACCAGGAATCCGGTGTTACACACACACATATATATATATATATATATATATATATATATATATATATACATATATATATATATATATAATCATTTATGATTACGTATATATGTATAATCATATATGATTATACTTCTCTGCCATATAATCATTTATGGTTAAGCATACCGCGTTGTTGTTATGCTGGAGTGTTAAAACAGAAAATGAGAAATATGTGGCTGACGTTATAAATGATTATGCAACATTACCCATTCCTTCTTCTTTCACCGCCTTCCCCAGTCCCCACCACTAGAACCGCCACCACCACCACCACCAACCAACCATTTTACTGCCACCACCGTCAACAATACCACCACCACCACCTTCTCCCCGACCAACCACTATAATCATATATGATTAATCATTTTCTAAATGGACATATAGGTATAATCATTTTTTATTAAACTTATATGTGTAAACAAATATAATCATATATTATTATACCTCTTCTCTATATAATCATTTAGGATTAAGCATACATCGATAGCTTATCGGTACGCTGGAGTGTTATAGCGACAAATGAGAAATATGCGCTTACGTTTGAATCTAAAAATATCAATTTTGTTAGAATCTTAAGTGAACCATCTCTCTCTCTCTCTCTCTCTATATATATATATATATATATATATATATATATATATATATATATATATATATATATATATATATATATATGGCGAGGTTGAATAGAGAACCATACTTAACCAATGAACTAATCTTTTTTTCAACTTTTAGAACTTATTTTTTATCAAAAAGAAAAAAAAAATTAAAAATACATAAATTCATAACTTTCTATCATTTTTCCAATGATATCAAATTCGATAATTTTTTTTCGTCAAATTCACAATGTGAATCTTTGAAAATTCACAATGTGAATCTAAATTGACACGGTGAATCCGAAAAATATATTTAACATTCACAATGTTAAGTTATGAATTTAGATATTTTTAGTTTTTTTTTTTTCGATAAACAATAAGTTCTAGAACTTGGAAAAATATTTGGTTCCTTGGAGAACCAATAATTATGGTTCTCTATTAAACTTTTCCATATATATATATATATATATATATATATATATATATATATATATATATATATATATATATATATATATACCTTAATAAGCATTTAGCATGTTTTGCTGAATTTTAAGAGGTACAAGGTAGTCAACAGTATGTACAACCATTTTAAGCATTAAAAAGTATCTAATCTTATATGGTCAAAGTCAAAAAGTCAATACGTAATTCAAAAGTTTTGAAATTCAAATTCAGTCTCAAAGTTTCTAGGCTTTTGACCCGGTCTGTGTGCTTAAATTTCTGCATAAATGTATCATTTTTTGTTTGTCTTCCCTGTACACTTTATAAAGCATTTCCACTCTATCTCTCTCTCTCTCTCTCTCTCTCTATCTCTCTCTCATCCTCTCTCAACCACCGTTTCCCCTGGTTTGCTTTCTCCACTGGTAAATCTTGATACATCGCAGCCCTCATAGACCCATTTTCTCTATCTTCTACCACCATAGAAGTCTTCCAGCGATCAGTTGTAGGTAACTATAAAACAATATCATCCCTTTCTCCTCTCATACTCTTATTTCACAACTATTTTTTTTGTTTTTGTTATTCAACTTGAAATCAATCGTCTTTTGTTGTTTGCATCTCTTATTTCATTTGAAGTATGCGTTTGACTCATTCCTTTAATCTGAGTCGTTTTGTAGCCTTAGAATCCGGAAACAATCATTCAATTTTGGCTCATTTTCCCCTATATCATGTGATGGTGCTATTTGTATCCTTCCTTTAAATCATTCTCATTTCTCTCTTTAATCTTCCTCTCTCAAGCTCGGGTGAAAACCTAGAAACTACGATTTTGATTTGTTGTTCACTTCATCGGTGTTTCAATCGAATTGGTTTCAAGTAAACGCCATTCTCTCTATCTCCAATCTCTTCTAATCTTTGAATACTCTATTCTCTCCATTGAGTTTTAATTTATATTGATTTTCCTTTGATTTTAGTTTGCTTTTGGTGTTCGATTGATTTTTGCTTTTGATTTCCCTTGACTTGCAATAAAAGAAAAGGCATGAATAGGTTTTAAGAAGAAAGACATGACATGACTAAGATTTAAAAAGAAAAGTTTGGAGCTTTCTATATCAGTAAGTTATACAATCCTGGTTGGTTAGTTTTCCTTTTGATTTGTTCTCTTCTCTTTTCAATGATTTTTAATTGTTTCCCTTTTTGACAACTTCTAGCTATGTCGGTGTTGATGGTTATTAGGTAAAGTTTGAGAATAATGAATCAATGTGTTTTGAATGTATAATTTCTCTAGAATTGGTGCGGTTTAGATGTACGAAAGTTGTTAGTGTACTTTGTATTTGAAAAGAGACGAAATCACACAGAGAACAAGAATAATGCTCAAGGGAACATCAAATGAAAAATTGTAGTGCCAACACTTCATTTGCTTTATCATGCTCTAATATTTTAACTTTTTTGGGGGTATTTCATAAACTTATCAGGGATGAGGCTCTTTGGTGGAACCAAATAGAGTGTATGTGGGTGACTTGGCACCATCTGCAAAAGATTACAAGTATAATCGCATTCAAACTTTATTTTCACTTTTCATTTTGGGCAATGTTCAGTCATATTTTGGGTTTAAATGTTTCAAAATACATTGTTAAAGCATGCCTAATGAAAAAGTACCTTTTGGTTACTTAAAGGAGCATAAAACGGACAACCTTAAGGTACCCAAATATTTGAAAATTATATAAATCTTCTATATGTTTGTTTTTATAATCATGAATTAATACCTAGAATACAATTATTTTATGTTGTGTGATAAGAAGATTTCCTTCATTCATATGCTTTACAAGTGACTAAAAGTGAAATATGAAAAAAACTAATGTCAGTATTCTAAAAGGGAGGGCAAGGTCAAGCTTTGGAATCCAAGAGTAAGGTGTTAGATAGAAACAAGAATCATATCAGGGGTTGCTGATTAAGTTGGTTAAGTTTGTTGCTATTACTGGACGCTCTTCTGAAGTACATTGTTATTGTATGGTGATTAGAACTACACTTAAAATATTAAGCCTTATTTTGCTATCTTTTCTCATTGTACAGTGTTTTAAGAACGTCTTAAGTTACCTGCAGAGCAATTCCCCGAAATTTTCTTGGCAACTTGCTACATATACAATTTTTGACCATTTTGCCCTTGGTGCCTGGTTTTGATTTTCCGAGCCATATTATAGCTATTGATGCTATTTCTCTGTTGCTTTAGTTAGATTCATGGAGACTCATACAAATTTCAATCGGTGGATTACAATTTGAAGCCCTTTTCAACTTTTGTCAATTGCTTGACCATTTTGCCCATGGTGGTTGTATTTGCCTACTGTACCCGACTTTGTTTGTTGATCTTCTTGGTGTTGCTTGGTTTAGAGTTTTTGGATTACAAATACTCTTTCTGTTTACCTTATTTAGCATCTAAATAATTATTCTTTTTCCTTTTTTTATGTGTATTAGTTCAATTTATTACCATTATAATTTTATTCTCCTTTACTTTTTAATGATTAATTATGTTTTGATTAAATTTGTATTTTATACAGGTGATTGCAAGAACACATACTGCTCAATGTAATATCTTTGTGCGCTTTTTAACCTAATCATAATATTTTGTTAATTTTATTTTATTATCGGTATTTTGTTGTTGAAACTATAATCCAGCACATATAGTAACTGTCAAAGGACAATTAAAAAGTTATTTTTATGTCTCATAAGTAATCTGTCAAATTATAATGTTTTGTCCCAATACAATCAACTAGCATATGGGCTAATCTATATCAAATTATAGTGTTCCAAATGAACTTACCAAGTTCATTTGGAGCACTAAGAGACCTATCAAGATTGTCGGTTTACCTTTCAGTTACTAATATTTACACATATGTCATCTGTATTAGTTATATTGATTGTTGGAATGAATCTGCAGGTTCTTACACCATAATTAATTCACTAGGTCTATAATCTTTTTATCTGACCTTCAACTAAAGGATCTATAAGTCTTTCATATGTTACAGATTTGTGTGTGGGACGTATGTCTCTCTGATTGCCATTCAAATTATGGCAATAGCTGCAAGTCTGCAACACACAAAACACATTTATTTCCCAAATATTGGGATTTTGGGTAACTATAACCTAGCTAAAACTCTTATAATAAGTGATGGTATGATTAAAATCTTGGCTTAGGAATCAAGTATTCATAACCAGAATCTACCGTAGATGTGTAATTTGACCATTGTGAATCTGGATTTTTATCAAAGTTTATTATGTTGATTTTTGTGGGAAACAAAGTTTCCTAGAAACTATAGAGTTATTTTGGAGTAGTTGTTATATATACAAAGCTTATTAAATTTCACATGTTTGGGTAAACCTTCCTACCAAATCCATGATGTTTCTGAATGTTGTTCTCGCCCTGCTTCCAAATCCATTAAAGTTGATTCTTCTTATTTTTGACTTTTTTTCTTCTTCAGTTATCACCTTCCTGGCATCCTTTCTTGATCTTATAAACACGTTTAAAATATAATTCAGAAAGTGACAAGAATCAATGCATATCAACTATTCACATAGTACATAGACATGTAAAACTGTTAAGTAATATGGATGTGTATGATATAAAAAACACAATACTTACTTATACTTCTACAATGACATACATAAACAAAAAGTAAAACAATAACAAAGCAAATCATCTTTTTGACATAAAACAATTCAGAAAATTGATTCTTATGTTTTTTTTTAAATTTGATGTTTTTGTTATTTTGTTATTTTTATTATCTTAAAAAAATATTTATATTTTTTCATATATTACATAAATGGTCCAATTGCTTTAGAGAAACTCTAAAACCCCATGATTTCGTTTTTAACAATTATTATTATAGCATATCTAAAATATAATTGTTTTACATTTTATATATTTTGTTTTATCTTTAATATAGTTTATTTTCTCCTTTTTATCCTCTAAATTATTATATTTTATTATTAAAATATTGTTAGAACTTACATTTTTTTTTATTCTCATTCAATTTATTTGATTTTTAGTCTAAGAACATCAACATATTTTTTAACCCAAATTAAGGATATTTTTTTTCTTCAAAACAACAACATATTGTTATTTTTAACCCAAAACATCAATGTCTTTTTTATTTTCTTTTAACATAACAACAAAATACCTTATTTTTAACTCCAAAACAAAAATGTACTTTTATTATTTTACTTAAAATTAAGTTGTACACGTTAATGAATACATTTTTCGTTGAAAAAAAAAAACAAATTGATGAATTTAAACTTATTCTTAATGATATTTGCCTATGCATTCCATCTTATTTTTAATGACATGTTTCCTTAACTTTGAACATGACATCTTTCCTAAAACAAACTAATTGTTATTGAAACTAATCATTGCCAGCCGAAATGAAAATAGATTCAGATACAAAAGTATTAATGAAGAGAAACTAATTATTGAAGAGAAAAAATTCCAATTCGATTATGTTTCCCGATAACAATTAATAAAGCTTAAGGACAAACAATTCCAAAAATAGTTATTTATCTTCTAGAATTGGTTTTCTCGCATGACCACAACTTTATGTGACATTATCCAGAGGAATATCATGTGCTAAAACAAAAATATTAGTGAACCCTGACGAACAATTCAACGGCAGTGTAGTCTATATATCAAATGTGTATATATCAAATATGGTGTATAAAAAGTATTGCACAATTAATAATGCACAATCAATGATGGGTTCACGTACATTTGTAAATAATCACAATTTTTCATTTTTTTAATTCTTATAAATAATTGTTTAGATGTAGTAAACTATTTGTGCAAAAAATTATTCGCCTTTAAAAACTAATTATGAAAAAAATTATTTGCACCCGTCGCTTGGCGCGGATAAACGGCTAATATATATATATATATATATATATATATATATATATATATATATATATATATATATATATATATATATATATATATATATATATATTTGTGCAAAAAATTATTCGTCTTTAGAAAAGTTCAATAGAGAACCATAATTATTGGTTCTTCAAGCAACCAAATCTTTTTTTCAATTTCTAAAGTTTATTCTTTATCGAAAAAAAAATCTAAAAATATCTAAATTCATATATTAACATTGTGAATGTGAAACATATTTTTCGGATTCACCGTGTGAATCGGGATTCTGTATTTTTAGTTTTTATTTTTGATAAAAAAAATAAGTTCTAAAAGTTAAAAAAAAGATTGGTTCCTTGGTTAATTATGGTTCTTTATTGAACATTACCCTTGGTTAATTATGGTTCTTTATTGAACATTACCCTATATATATATATATATATATATATATATATATATATATATATATATATATATATATATATATGCTCATTGAATATTACAAATATTTGACTTTTTTTATGGATAAAATGAATTGTAGCTACTCTTCATATTCAAAGATAAGAAGCCTATCATACTTGTCCCACCCGTGATTGTCAACTACGATGAGACCGGTTCAACTCCGATTCAGTCTCCTACCTCAAGTTGACATGCTTACAACTGATTGTAGGATGACAATTAAGGTTTGCATGTTCGGGTTGCCTTCGATCAAAATGAATTCATGAAAAAGGATTATAATAGTGTGATTCGAAACGGGTGAAAGTAAAAATTAGACTTTTTGGTTTCTCTTAAAATTATATATGATATTTTAAAAATAATAAACTTGAAACTTCCAAAAATTTTAAGAGAAAAATTAGTTTATAATTTTTCTTGGGAATTTTTGAAAAAAAAAAAAACCCACGTAGATTTGATGCAAGTTTCTGTACACTAGTGTACTCCAGTTTTATGTTAATGAAATAAGTTTTTTTCTATTGTTTTCTTTTATATATATATATATATATATATATATATATATATATATATATATATATATATATATATATATATATATATATATATATATATATATTAGCCGTTTACCCGCGACAAACGACGGGTGCAAATATTTTTTTTTTTCAAAAATTAGTTCCTAGAGACGATTAATTTTTTTGCACAAATAGTTGTGTGTATTACGTTGTTAATGGTGTCGAGATCTTCAAAACATATATGGTCACTAATCATACATACTTATAAAGCTAGTATTTTTTTATTGAATCTCATGCATTTGAAACCTCATTTTTTAACTTCCTTAAACCATATTCATTTGAAACTCTCTTTTTTAACTAATGCAACTCAAAAGTTTTCTTAATTATGATTTAACACTCAAAAGTTTTATAACTTATACTATGTTTAATTAACATTTAGTGAAAAGTTTACAATAAAAATGTCAATCTTTTGGGAAGACATGCATACAAATCATATATAAATTTCAGAAAGAAAACAAACTTAAAGGTTTTTGTGTTGGGTTGAGGTCTTATCACTACTTTTGGAGATATGCTATTATATTAGAGCTTTTAATTTGTAAGTTTGTTATACTAATTCGTTTTTGGATTATTGTAATACAATCGTTATATATTGTGGTTTAATCGTTAATATATTGATCATATGTTATATAGGATGATGTCGAAAATATTTAATTAAATATTTTAAATATGTTTTTTTGTTTTGTAATTCTACCGTTTCGAAAAGATAATTAATTGAAACTCATACATATGTTATAATTTCCATCTCTCTCTCTCTCTCTCTCTCTCTCTATATATATATATATATATATATATATATATATATATATATATATATATAATAATAATAATAATAATAATAATAGAGGTCAAAACACTTCAACCAAAATTCATTTAAAATGTAATATTTCAAATGCTTTTTAATAATGATTGTAAAAATTTCAACATGTGTTACTTAATTGATTGATTAATAAAAATATTAATGTTTTGAAACTCCTAACTCTTAAACTTATATTATTTAATTTGTTAGATAACTAAAATATTTTTCCTACATAAAGATAACATTTTTATGTTTTGTTACTCATATTTGTTTATGTAATTAAAAAACAATGTCTACATAAAATGACTACTTCAATTTCACATAGGAATCGATACCACTAGAGATGTATGTTATCTTTAATCGGTGGTAGGAGATCCACATACCCTTTTTAATTATTTATATTAATGCTTAGTAATATCTATTTTATATTACTATTCACCTTAATTTTTTAGGTACAAATTAAGGAAGAGGATTTTCGGCACACCAACATAAAGTCAAACATATGCCTTGCAAAATATGTAATTAAAATTAAATATCATATTTACTAATCGACTTATTTTAAAACTCTTGATGACATTTATGTATAATGATATATTTTGTATGACTTCATTCTTAATTTCGATGTTTAATATTTGAAAAAAAAGCTTGGATGTTTTCGTGTAATATAAATAGTGTAATACAAAGTTTATTAGTTCAATATTGTTTATTAATAACTCATTCAAAACAACTTATTTCTTATTTTATCCAAAAAAAAATATTATCGGACATAAGAAAAGTAGATTATATTAATGTTATACAAAAACTTATAATATATATTGGATATTATAAAAGGAAAAGTAATGTTTATAAGGTATGGACTATATTAGATAATATATAAGTTGATGAATTTTTATGTTATTTGATAATTCGGTTAATGCCCAAAAACATGACTAAAAACGTAAATTTCAACATATTTCTATTTTTTTCCATAATTATTTTAACCACTTAAATGCATTCTTGCGCAACGCGCGAGGTTACGCCGAGTATGTGATAAAAGTATGTGAATGTAGTATCACTCCCCTTCAATCACATTATAAGAAACCAAACGACCTCTAATAGTATTAATAAAAAACTAAATATACATTGCTAGAAATTGGAAAATTAATATCGTGAGTCTCAAAATTCTAGTATTCATTATTGTCGCATGTTCACAAAACTTTTCAATGTTGTAAATTATCAAAACTTTTTAATGCTATAAATTAGCTTTTTTATTTGTATATTTTATATAAACAATAAACTTATCAATATTTGACAATATTTTACTGAAAGAACCTCTTTCTAAACTTTCGTATTTCTGAAACACTCAAACTTTCATACTTCACAATATTGTTACTCCAAAACATGCTACATGCATATTTATAAATAATATTTTACATTTATAATTTGATTACAAAATACTGGATACAAACCGACTAAGTTTTAGTATATTACATAACTACCCAGGATATTAAAGTTTTTATACAAACATAAACCCAAGTATAAAAATAATAGTATAAACTATTCTAAATCTTCCAACAGTATATGACTATACTGGATTCTCATTACCTGCAATTGTTAAACACTGAGAGGGGTAAGCGGTGACGCTTAGTGAGTTCAATAATAGATACAATATAACGTTATGTCATATATATAAACTTTAATATGGCAAAAGGAAAGGGGTACAAGGAACCACAAAGGCATATGTGAAATGCGACAAGCTTTCCATATCAATCAATGATTTGATTCAATGATATACAACCAATGAGACATAACAATTTCAATACTTGATATATATCAATAACACTTTGGCACAAATGGCACAGAAGACATACGATTTCTGATTAAACATTTTGGTAGATTTCAGGCTTTTAGCCCTATCTAACCTTCTGCCGATGCCATAGAATAGAGGTCATTCTCTTACGAGACATGCTCTACATGGCCAGAGGCTACATACCAATACCACCGTGAATCTAAGTCCTTTCATTGATCACATGGTCAAAGGTACAACTTTGCTACCATAGTAGAGGAAATAATAACACGAGATGATAACACGGAAAAGCACATAGCACATATAACACATAACATACAATTGTTCCTATATATTGAACTCACCGTGAATTAACCGGAGGCTAAAATAGTAGTTTGGGTAGCACTTCGCTCTAATAAATAAGTTTCTTCGATGAAAACCGGGAGCTTTATTGAAAATCGGGCCTTGCGATGGTTGAGCTTCAAACCGAAAAGATAAATTTCTCGGGCACTTCGGAACGTGTTTTGGGTGTTGGGTATGATCCCAGGGCTTCGGGGGATGCTAAGTAGCTTAAAAGAGGGTGTAAGGGTGAAAAATGAGAGAAATTCTAACATTAGCTGGGAGGTCTCGCACCTACTTTATATAGGTGCGAGCCTCGGATCCGAAGGAAGGAGAAGGGAGCACGTGGCTCGCATGCGAAGGGGGCAGGTGGCGGGTGCGAAACCGAGACAGGTGGAAGACACGCGTCGGATTCTTATTGGACCGAGCCTTCGGTGAGAGGAGGGTGCGACACGGGTCGAACACGGGGCACATGCATGCGAGGGTGACGTGGCCGAACCCTGCCCATGCGAAATTCCTCGGTTTTAGTGATTTTCTCGAATTTTGTGTCCCGAACTTCAAAAATCCATAACTTTCGCATACGAGCTCTGCTTTTGACGTTCTTTATATGAACGCGTAGGTGAAATTATGCTCTACAACTTTTGTTTAGACTCCGTCGGCTATTTTTGTCACACCCCCGAACCTGGACGGCGGAAACGTCCGGGGGCGGATGACTTCGTGTACAATATCATAACAATTGAATATGAATGAAACATAGCAACCAAACATCATACATTGGAAATACACACTTACATAGTTTACATATTGAATCTTGTTCATCAGTTACACAAAAGTAAGTAAGTAAAATTTCTTGAAGTCGCACCACTTGATCTTATAGTCGAACTTATTACCTGCTACAGGAATTCCTGAGAATACAAGTCGTTTTGAAAAGCGTCAACTAAAAAGTTGGTGAGTTCATAAGCAGTTTTGAATAAAAATGGTTTTTGTACTTGTTTAGAATCATTTTCAAAGTGCTTTCAAAAATATCCGATACTTTCTAAAAAGAAATGGTTTGAAATATTTGTGTCCGATCTTATATTAATGCATGTGTGTTAATGGTTACAAAAAATAGAAAGAGAATGATTTGCAGACAACCCGATGTTGTCTGCGATAGATGATGCTGGAATCTCAACCCCCGTGGTTGAGTACCAGTGCGTATAGATTTCCGTTTTATCAAGAAGAAGGTTTCCTGTTTTATCCAAAAAGAAAATAGAATGGTTTCCCGTAAATCTTATAACGTTAATTTCTCTAAGTGAGTCGTTATAACCATACTAAATAATGATAATTTCGCCTGCCTTTGCGTCTTAGGGACGCCGACGGAATAGGATAAGGTTTTTGTCACCCTAGACTGGCCTAGTCTAACTGTAGCGAACAGCTCAGGTGTGGGGTGTCACCCCCGTATAGATCTATACACAAACTCCCGCTTTCCCTCCAGGAAACTCTGGTTATAACTACAGGCTACGATTGTACACTCAAAGGTGCCAACCGACATGTCTCACTAGATCCTTAATCAAACATTTACACGGAAAAGAAAGAAGAACACATATAAAACTCATTCGCAGACCCAATAAAAATGTAAGTGGACCACTAAGGCCCACTATACGTATCTATTATTCCCAAGCACAAAAGGAATGTGAATGTCTACCCTGAGCCCAATATACATGTAAAAGGGACACTAAGGCACACTAAACATGTATATTATTTTCAGGCCCAATAAGGATAAGAATATCGTTTTTAACCCGTTTGTTATTGTTTTGTTTATTTTAGCTCGATTATTTACAAAATTGATATAAAAAGCCCACTTTTTGTAAAAATGACTTTCTTGGCCCAATAAGCCATAAAGTTTTCAATTAAGGCCCAATTATAGTAAAAATAACACTTTAGCCCCCATTTTGTTCAAAACTTGTGTTTTTGACTAGTTTGTGGTAAAAATAACATTTTAAACTCATTTTTGTCGAAAATATCATTTTTGGCTTGATTTTTGTGAAATACATATTTTTCTGGTTTTTGGCTTTTCTGATCTAGTTGTTGGAAAATTTGTAGAAAAATCATCGTAAGTCGAAATTTGGATTTGTAAATTCTGGAAGTTTGGAAATTTTGTCTAGTTTGTTCACAATGTTTCTCATAATTTTTATTGTCCTCTAACAAGTGTGAAATTGCTCACCTTCACAGGTTGGTCCGAAATTATTTCAAATCTGATAGGCAGTTTTGTAAAATTCGCCAAAAATAATAGACAAATCGTATGAAAACATGAGAGTAGTCATTTTAAAGGTAATAACCTGAATGTTTTGCATGTAAAACAGTTTTGAAAAATATTACCATTAAGGAGGTCAAAACAGTTCGAGATTTGACTAAAACTTTTCTGTTAAGGGCTGATTTTTGAGTTTAAGTTATCTAAGTTTGTTCACAACACTTGTTTTTGTATTTTAAGTGGATAAATCCCAGATCTACAAGTTTACAAGTATTATATGTGAGGACACATACTTTTCTCAAGGTTTATATGAAGATCCAAGTAATAAACTTCATTTTCAAGTAAAGATCTAAAAGTTAAACACATAAACATGCATATATACATAGATCTAACACAAAAGCACTTGTATTCTCCCCCAAAAACATTATAAAACCGAAAACAAGGGGGTATGAACTCACCTTGGGGGCTTTTGAGATGTAGAAGAAGAAGATGATGAAACTTTGAACCTAGCTTGAGCAACTTGGAGAGATCTTGAAAATATGGGTGTTCAAACTTATGAAGCTTGAGAAAACCTCTTTGAAGAACCCACACACCCACGAAATTTGAGAAGAAAGAATGGGAGAAAATTGAGTTTTTGAGAGGAGGAAATGGAGGGATGTTCTTGAGAATTTAGTGAAGAATGTGAGATTTGTGAGGTGTGTGTGAGTGTATATAGGCCGAGATTTCAAGAGGAATGAGAGGGGGAGAGAAGCATGGAAACATGTTGGGTATTACTATCATTTCCTAGATGTATGCAAGTTAATAACATTGTTATATGTTATGTATTAATGAGGTGTCAACCTCTTGTGTTTTTCCTTTCTCCTTTTTTTTGTTTTATAAAGGCCCAACCAAATCAAGGAGATTCTTTGGCCCAAAGAAAAGCCCAAACGAGATCTTCGGCCCAATAGGGCCTAAGGAAAAGGCTTTCGGTTTTGGCTTGGCCTATTAAGGGGTTTTTAGTCCTTTAAAGCCCAAAGATAGGAGGTTTCGGCCCAATAAGGCCTAAGGAAAGGGTTCTCGGTCCCATAACTTGGAATAATTTCTTGTGGCCCAAAAGAACCAAGTTGAGGGGTTATTGGCCCATTAGGGCCGATAAGAAGGGTTGGGCCCGTTAAGAGTGTTTTAGCCCTAAAAAAATGCTAAGATGGAGTATTGGGTCCATTATGACCCTATAAGGGTGTTCATATCTTAACCTAATTTTTGTTAGTTGTGACATCATCCCCCCGTTAGAGGGAATTTCGTCCCGAAATTCATTCTAAAGCAGCATTTCAAGCATCAAGGAAAAGGTGTGAGTGTCTCTGTTATGTATAGTCTCTTCGTCTTAGGAGAATTGAAGTCTTTGCTTAGTGTTCTAGCGGGCCTTTTACTACTGGTCTTTGACCTTGCTCTTTTGGTTAGTTGGGTGTTGGTCATCTCAGCTCAACACAGAGGTATTCTAACCTTGCGTCCTGTATGGTGAAGTGAAAAGGGGTGGTTATGGCTATTGATGATTTGTGTACTTGATGACCCAAAAGTAGTGTCTCTAAACCTTAGGGCGAACAGGTTTGTTTCTAGAGTTAAAGTTTTGTGCGGTATAGTTGGCCTCATACTTCTTAAGTTGCCATGTGAGTTTCTTACTAAGGGATTTTGAACTAGTGGGAGGTTGATCTTTGCTTGTTTCTACGAGTAGGTCGAGTAAATCCTTGATTTAGGATAGGAGATATCGATCCTTGAAGATAGGTTCATTTGATCCTTAGTAGTCAGTGGTCCTATGGACACTTAGTCTTTCCTATTTATGAGTTGGATAGGCGTTCTCTGAGGTTCAAGTCTTGGTTTGATAACTTCATACTTACTGGGTCGTTCCATCGATCGGATACCTTCGGTGTTTATGTTGGTGCTAAGTGGTCTTGGTGGTCTGGCTAAGAGGATGGTTCCATGAGTTGAGTCGATCTTCGAACTCAACTTGTCATGTTGGTGGTATCTCCAAAAAGAATGTTGGAAACATCTTAGGGGTGTTATAAATCTCTAGGTTACCCTCGGTGGCCTTTGCTTCTTGTTTCCTTATCCCTATTAAGGGCTAGGAAAGAGTGTGGTACTACTTACACGGGTACCTAAGGGTCTAGATGCCCGAGATAATTCGAGTATTGTCGTTACAAATTGTAAGGGTTCCGTTAATCGATTGGTTAAGGTGAAGAGTCTCGTTGGTACATGAATTTCGTATGGTGAGGATCAAGTCAGCCCATGTCAATTGACACCGTTGGGCTCCTTATTGTAATAGATGTTGGATTGATCTGAAAGGGATGGTTGGTCAAAATGATAGTGTGTTTTATGTACACGTTTGTAATGCTACCCATTTCGTTCTTGGTATTACTACTGTGGTTGTCTCGGTCTGAATCTTTGGGTGCCCTAGCAACATGAGTTCCTTGGTATAAACGATGTGATTTCATAGTCTGATTTATATTAGACCTCTCTATGATGGTTTGATGTAGCTTAGTCGTACGTAATTGAAGATTGAAAAGGTTGTAGACTGAGTGGTTATGCCCTAAATCCACAGTCAGACAAGGAACAAGAATCAAGGCGGGTCCACGTACTCTAAGTTTGTAGAATCTTGATTACACACGACCTTACGTTTACATTAAGTTATCATAACTTTCGCAAGGCTCTTTTGATTTCCTACGAAGGGTATGATTAGTTCGGATGAGGGGGTACTTTATGATTATGATTTTTAATTGGCAAAAATTTTGTGAAAATGCGATGCTTAATTTTTGTTGTTTTGAAATGTACCGGTAATCCCAGTAGGGTTCCTTGTTGCTTCATCATGTCCTGTTGTTAAACTCCTCCTGGTCCTTCGTCATTCTTCTCTGTTGGACAATTCCTATTGAAGTGTCCCGTATCACCGCATATGTGGCATACTGGACTTACTTCTGGGTTGAGGGTTGGAGTGACGCATGGGGCCGGGGCCCTACAGATGCGGGAGATGTGCCCCTTCTTGTTGCACCTATTGCAATGCAATTCCCAGCAGACTTCATGATGATGGTAGCGACACTTGCTGCAGAGCGGGAGGTCTCCAAGATACGGTTTTCTCGGTGCTGGGGTAGGGGGGATAGTGGGAGTATGGACTGCTACAACTTGTTGTCTTTTGGTAGGGCCTTGAGTTGAACTGCTTCCTTTCTTGTTCCCTAGTTTTCGCTTCATCCTCTTAGGTTTGGAGTTTGAGGTGTCTTAAAAAGTTGTCCCTCGTTGGTTTCCTTGGTTGTTACTACGGTTGGAATTTTCGACACAGTTTCCATTTCCATTTGGGTTGTTGGTGCTGAGTTGTGTCATGACGGCTGTCATGGCAGCTGTTACAGTGGCTTGGAAGGTTGCGGGGTCCATCTGTAGAACTGGTGTTTTGCCGGCTAGCTGGTTGTTTCCATGGGCAGACATGATTTTGTTTCATGATGAGAAACAGGTTCATGAGTAACTATGGTTATTTCTAGTCGTATCTCATCTATTATTATAAATATGAACTTATGCATGTACGCATATAAATCACATGTTTTGTTGTACGATTCTCGTTGTTTTGACCTACATCCCTATGATGTATTAATGGTAGTATGTAGAAAGAAGTATTGTACAAATGTTAAGTTACCCTAATATATTATAGATATCAGATCCTTAAGTTGGCTCAGGTTACATGAGTTCTTGTAGGGCGTACCTCTCTTGATTTACTACTACCAGTTGTGACAAATTACATGGTAAACCTAGGACTTAATGCGAATAGTGTGATGACTCTCATATGCCTAAATAGCGTAAAGGTGTCCAACCATTTCGCTCATTTCATGAGTGGCCTCTTCTGCTCTCTGCTCTGCTAAGGCTGCCCTAGCCTCAGCTTCCATTAGTTGTTGCCTTAGGGAGGTCACCTCCTCTTCTAAGGGGCGGAGATGATTGGTAAGGTCTTCCTGTTCTGCGTGTTGGTTCGGTATTGCTTCCAAGGGGGTAAGGGTCGCTAAGGATCTCTCTGGCGCCTTCATCCATGTCTGACTCCTCATCAGAATCCTTTCCCTCGGGGTTCCGCTCTTGGTATTCTTGAGGACCCAATTTTGGGTTCTCCCTTTGCACTTCCTCTGGTTCTCCCTCGGTCCATTCGTTGGCTATCACCGTAGGGTAGTAGGGGTCTTCGGGGTGAAGCTCAGTCATGTTGCCTTCGCGAGAGTGGAGGTATGAGATACATGTAGAAGATTTAAGCGTGGAGGTCATATGGTATTCTAAAATGCTACTATAGTATTACATGTTTGATCCTAGGACTTCCTGATGTACCAAATCGATACGTTTTTAGACTTGTTGTTATTGTTTAGTATCATAAAATACTCCTATAGTATTTTAAACCTTGGGTTTGGTTCTAATGCTCCTTTACATGTAGGGTTTGTAATTTTTAGACTTGTTGCAACACCACCATCACTCCCAAACACATGTTGGTCGTATCTCGAAAAAATACAGTTGATCAGGCTCTATTTATTCCAGATATGATTACATAACTGCCCAAGTTTGACTGTAGTGTTCAACATCTAAATACTTTTGTTTTGTTCTTATTATGATACGGTTCTAGCAAGTATGTATACTTTTAGAAGATACTTATATTCTTAAGGTATACTTTCAGTCAGAGTGTTTTTAGTCCCATTGTATTTATAGTTGTATATCTTGTATGGTTAGATATACTAGTTCACTATAAACAATGCTCTGATATCAACCTGTCACACCCCCGAACCTGGACGGCGGAAACGTCCGGGGGCGGATGACTTCGTGTACAATATCATAACAATTGAATATGAATGAAACATAGCAACCAAACATCATACATTGGAAATACACACTTACATAGTTTACATATTGAATCTTGTTCATCAGTTACACAAAAGTAAGTAAGTAAAATTTCTTGAAGTCGCACCACTTGATCTTATAGTCGAACTTATTACCTGCTACTTGAATTCCTGAGAATACAAGTCGTTTTGAAACGCGTCAACTAAAAAGTTGGTGAGTTCATAAGCAGTTTTGAATAAAAATGGTTTTTGTACTTGTTTAGAATCCTTTTCAAAGTGCTTTCAAAAATATCCGATACTTTCTAAAAAGAAATGGTTTGAAATATTTGTGTCCGATCTTATATTAATGCATGTGTGTTAATGGTTACAAAAAATAGAAAGAGAATGATTTCCAGACAACCCGATGTTGTCTGCGATAGATGATGCTGGAATCTCAACCCCCGTGGTTGAGTACCAGTGCGTATAGATTTCCGTTTTATCAAGAAGAAGGTTTCCCGTTTTATCCAAAAAGAAAATAGAATGGTTTCCCGTAAATCTTATAACGTTAATTCCTCTAAGTGAGTCGTTATAACCATACTAAATAATGACAATTTCGCCTGCCTTTGCGTCTTTGGGACGCCGACGGAATAGGATAAGGTTTTTGTCACCCTAGACTGGCCTAGTCTAACTGTACCGAACAGCTCAGGTGTGGGGTGTCACCCCCGTATAGATCTATACACAAACTCGCGCTTTCCCTCCAGGAAACTCTGGTTATAACTACAGGCTACGACTGTACATTCAAAGGTGCCAACCGACAGGTCTCACTAGATCCTTAATCGAAAATTTACACGGAAAAGAAAGAAGAACACATATAAAACTCATTTGCAGACCCAATAAACATGTAAGTGGACCACTAAGGCCCACTATACGTATCTATTATTCCCAAGCACAAAAGGAATGTGAATGTCTACCCTGAGCCCAATATACATGTAAAAGGGACACTAAGGCCCACTAAACATGTATATTATTTTCAGGCCCAATAAGGATAAGAATATCGTTTTTAACCCGTTTGTTATTGTTTTGTTTATTTTAGCTCGATTATTTACAAAATTGATATAAAAAGCCCACTTTTTGTAAAAATGACGTTCTTGGCCCAATAAGCCATAAAGTTTTCAATTAAGGCCCAATTCTAGTAAAAATAACACTTTAGCCCCCATTTTGTTCAAAACTTGTGTTTTTGACTAGTTTGTGGTAAAAATAACATTGTAAACTCATTTTTGTCGAAAATATCATTTTTGGCTTGATTTTTGTGAAATACATATTTTTCTGGTTTTTGGCTTTTCTGACCTAGTTGTTGGAAAATTTGTAGAAAAATCATCCTAAGTCGAAATTTGGATTCGTAAATTCTGGAAGTTTGGAAATTTTGTCTACTTTGTTCACAATTTTTCTCATAATTTTTATTGGCCTCTAACAAGTGTGAAATTGCTCACCTTCACAGGTTGGTCCGAAATTATTTCAAATCTGATAGACAGTTTTGTAAAATTCGCCAAAAATAGGAGAAAAATCGTATGAAAACGTGAGAGTAGTCATTTTAAAGGTAATAACCTGAACTTTTTGCATGTAAAGATCTAAAAGTTAAACACATAAACATGCATATATACATAGATCTAACACAAAAGCACTTGTATTCTCCCCCAAAAACATTATAAAACCGAAAACAAGGGGGTATGAACTCACCTTGGGGGTTTTTGAGATGTAGAAGAAGAAGATGATGAAACTTTGAACCTAGCTTGAGCAACTTGGAGAGATCTTGAAAATATGGGTGTTCAAAGTTATGAAGCTTGAGAAAACCTCTTTGAAGAACCCACACACCCACGAAATTTGAGAAGAAAGAATGGGAGAAAATTGAGTTTTTGAGAGGAGGAAATGGAGGGATGTTCTTGAGAATTTAGTGAAGAAAGTGAGATTTGTGAGGTGTGTGTGAGTGTATATAGGCCGAGATTTCAAGAGGAAAGAGAGGGGGAGAGAAGCATGGAAACATGTTGGGTATTACTCTCATTTCCTAGATGTGTGCAAGTTAATAACATTGTTATATGTTATGTATTAATTAGGTGTCAACCTCTTGTGTTTTTCCTTTCTCCTTTTTTTTGTTTTATAAAGGCCCAACCAAATCAAGGAGATTCTTTGGCCCAAAGAAAAGCCCAAACGAGATCTTCGGCCCAATAGGGCCTAAGGAAAAGGCTTTCGGTTTTGGCTTGGCCCATTAAGGGGTTTTTGGTCCTTTAAAGCCCAAAGATAGGTGGTTTCGGCCCAACGAGGAATAAGGAAAGGGTTCTCGGTCCCATAACTTGGATAATTTCTTGTGGCCCAAAAGAACCAAGTTGAGGGGTTATTGGCCCATTAGGGCCCGATAAGAAGGGTTGGGTCCATTAAGAGTGTTTTAGCCCTAAAAAATGTTGAGATGAAGTATTGGGTCCACTATGACCCTATAAGGGTGTTCATATCTTAACCTAATTTTTGTCAGTTGTGACAAATTTTGACTTTATTTTTAATATTATTATTTTTAATAGGCCGGGGCAGGAAAAATCCCTTAAAAATTCATAACTTCTTCATCCGATGTCTGTTTTCGTCTGTCTTTTTACCGTTGTACTACTATTGACGAGACCTTCGATTCTCGTTTAGGTTGCGTCGACTAAAAATCACTCGATCTTTATTTCGAGTTTCTAGCTGTCTACTACTATTTCGAAACTTAGAAAAATCATAACTTCCTCATACGAAGTCAGATTTGGACGTTCTTTTTATGAAAATTCTCGGTTTAACGAATACTACGACTTTCGCTTAGATCACTAAAGCTAAAAAGTAGTTTATCAAAAACTTACTTTTTACGCTAAATAGTGTTTGTCGGTCTTGTCGCGGATCTTCGATTGGTCATAACTTCTTCGTTATAACTCGGATTTCGATGAGGTTTTCGCCTAAATGTTTCTAACGAGATTCTTTACAACTTTCAATAATAAAATTATACTTATTTCAAATTTTATATTTTCGTTAAATTTCAATATTTGACATTAGATTGGAATCTCATAAGACTTCCAATATTTTCCGAGTGATTCTAAACATAGTTTTACTTCATTTCTAGTAAAAACTATCTGTTAGAACTCAACGCTCAAATTCATATAATATTTCATAATATTATTCATTTTAAAACATGATAACTGAACGTGTATGTTACACTTACCTAACTTCATCAATATTTACCGAGATGTACCATTTACACTACCACTTTTTAGTTCACATGTTTACTTTGCTGCAAAAAAAAACAAAAACCAGTCAATTTGCATCCAAATTGTGGATCGAAAAATGTATTTTTTTTATTTAATAAAATGTAAATAATTTGATATTGATATTATGGGTAAAAATGAAAGTGCATACATATTTTGGCTAAAAAGTGAAAGAAGGTTATTTAAAAAAAATATGTATTATATATTAGTTTGTTAGACAATTCAGTTAGTTGGTTTTGTGTTTGTTGGAATTTCGTTTTGGTTAGTATGGTACTAATGGTCATGACACGCGGAGGTAATGATTAGTTTTCATTTTAGCAATTATTTTTTATTTGGACAGTTAGTTTTCTTTCAACAAATGCAATTATATATGTCTATTTTCGTTCATTAATAATCGTTTATATTTGTTCATTTATGTTTGTTTATCTTTGTTGATATAAAGTGGCATGCTTACAGGTATGAACAGACTTGTATTATATAAAGGGTATGCAGTTAAATACTCTTAATTTTTCTACTGGTAGTTTAAACTTTTCAAAATAAAAAATGTTCTCTACTTATTAAAAAATAGAATTAATGTTGGATGTCCTTAATATAGTTCTTGAATGGCTATGATACCATCAAAAATGATCAAAATAAAAATGTAAACTTTTTCAAAGGAAATGTGTCATGTTTATATAATTCAAAATTCGAGAACAATCATTGAAAACGAAAGATACGACTAATGTAATGAATTAATTATGTAACTTAAAATTTTAATTATATAATCAAGTAATTAAAATTTGATAAAAAATACACGTCTTATATGAAGAAGAATGCCTAAATTCCAACTAGGTTATAGAAAATCTAAACATTTGATTCAATACAATCTTACAAAACTATAACCAAAAATTCGTATCACACTTGTGCACATTATTATAAAAAATGGAAAATATTTTATTAAAAAAAAAAAACCATAAAAGTTGTGGACATTTTTACAATTAAAAAAATCATAATTTCGAATTGGAAATATAAAAAATACCTTTTATTAACATGAATTCAGAAAATGTTTAATGCACATTTAGTTTTGTTTTTGATGTATTACAGATGTTCACTTTCAAAGTCATTGACAACTAATAAGCAAGACAAATATCATACACCACATAAATTAGAAAAATTCAGAAAAAGAAAATCAAAATCAATAAATTAAAAAAGAGAAATCTTACAAAGTATTAAGTGATTAACAATTAAAATTTTGACAAAAAACAAAGTAACCACGAAACTTTTGACGACACCAAAACATTAAGTCATTAACATCAACTTATTGTATATTATTGCCATTATGTAAGAATGATGCTACTGTGTATAATAAAATGTGAGTATATTGGCATTGTGGGTTACATATTGCTCATTTTAGTAAAAAGTGTAAGTACATTGCTATTGTTGGGTCAGTAAAACCCACATCATTAATAAAAAAGTTCCAATTCAGTAAAATCTTCATAACAGAAGGCAAAAGTTACAAGTTGCCTACTGTATCCACCATCAAAGTCAACACAAAAAGTTTCAAGTCACCTACAAAACACATGTACAATCAGTCAATATATTTGAAAAAAAATTAAATAATATTTATAAACCTTAACTTAAAAATTGCATCATATTCAAAATATTATCATACACCTTCAAAAAAAAAATCTTCCCACTTGACTTTTGCTGAAGAAACAAATGAACTTTTATGTGTTAACGTTGACAACAGATCAGAAAAAAATTATACAAATAAAGAAAATATATAGATAAGGACATTTCTATAACAACTACTGAATAATAAAGCATGAGATTTAACAATTAACCAGTTGCAAAACTTCAATTTAGATCCGGAGCTTCATTACATCCAGATCTAGATCAACCAATGGACATGTATGAATATCCAAATACAAGCTTACCTTGACACTTAAATACAAATAATCTTGTGCTGCATATTCAACCAATAGTTTCGTTTTAATACATAGAGTGTCAAAACTCGTAAATATGATAGAATAAATCATCATAATCTTGTTTGCATGTATTACAACATTGTCCTTTCAAATATTTTCTTACTTGGACAATGTACTAATAAGAAAATATCTAAATGTACAAGGCTATAAATAGGTACATATGTTTCAAAAAGAAACAACCATATATTGTCATTGGATGCTAGGATGGAGAATGATGGTACAAACCTGTAGCAGCATCTCATCCTTCACTTTTTCCATCCACATAATTTTCCCTTGAAATTATTTGTCATCTAAAATACAACCAAATTGAATGAAAAGGGGATAAAAGTACACATTTCAAATGTCTGGAATTGGTGCAGAATGAGATTCATTAGCATGTTGGGAAAGAGATTCATTAGTCCTATATGGATTTTTTTAAGATAATTAGGCTAGAACTACTTACACATAATCGTATCAATAATATGAATAACAAAGTAAAGACTGGGAGCTTGCATTATCATATTGAGAAATATCAATTACCTTGACATCTACTTTTATAATGCATCATCATATCTAATAAGTAACATGTTCTTCAATATTGACACCAAATCAATGTTCAATAGCATAATTGGATCTTTCCGGGACCCTAGAAAAGTGACACACAAGTAGTACCAATGAAATCATTAGCATTAAGATTAATACTAAATAGATGCATTACATTGCACTAAAATTAACCAAATAACTAAAACCCGCTTAAACTTACAAAAATAACGTCAGTCCAATTCGAGCCTTCATTATCTTCATCTCAAGTAAACAAATTCCTATCAAAATCCTATAATATCATCAAAATCCAATAAATTATTTCACAAAAAGAAAGATCAGTTAGCAAAAATATACCTTATTGATGTAAGCAACAATAAAGGTGGCATAGTTAACAGCATCACCAAGATTAAGAGCTTGAGATGTAGAATCCATGGAATGAACATTCATCTTAAATGACCTATCTATAATCAGAAGATGAGATCCAGAAGAATTTCTCAAAGACAATACAATAGCATAAGAAAAATGAGGATAAAAACCATATACCAAAGAGATACCCTGAACTATAGTCATCATCCATACCTTTTAAGCTGCTGTAGCAATCTTGTTTCTTGACAGTGTTCAACATCTATTCAATCCACAAAAAACCCGAATTTTGTTGGTTGTGAATCTATCATCAAGATACAGGAAAAGAAGAGAGAAAGAAAGGTCAGATAGAGGCGTGAAACATGTGTATCACTTATCCAAAAATAATCTCAGTGTCATCTCCGAATCGAGATCGGCTACTTGATGCAATTTGATAACCCATACTAAAACTCTTTTTCGTTCCCTTTAGATTCATCTTCATCTAAATCTGAAAACCATTTTTCAAACCTAAAAGAAAACATAAATCAGACTTTGAAATAAAATTAAACACATAAACTTATTAACATGCAAATTTCAAACCTGAGAAAATATTTCTTCAAGAAAGTCAGCAATGTGAAGCTTAAACTTAAATCGAAAACATACACATACGGTTAAAGACATACACAAACCCACACAGTTAGAGAGATGGAAAAGGTTAGCGATGGTTGTGATGATTTTTATAGAGAGACAGAGAAACTCACATGTGGCGGTGGTGAGGATGTTTTAGCAATAAACAGAGAATGTGAGGGTGAGGGATGGCAGAAATCGGTGGTGACAGGTTTGTCAGGGTTACTATTTAGGGTTAGAGGGAAGAAGAAAATGCAAAGAGAAGGAGACCGTGGTTTTCAAAAGAATTTAGATATTAGGGTTTTGGATGATCGACATATTAAGGTTCCAAAAAATAGTGGATGGGAAGCTTTGGTATTTCATAGAGCGATCAGCTGAAATATAGGGAAGGCAATCGATTTACGATTATATGGGAAGCGATTATATGGGACTTAGTCAAAAGGCGGAAGATAAGCGAATAAACCATCGGCCAGACTTATCTTAGACTTTTTCAACTGTTATAATTTAGTGCATAAAGTTGTTGTATATGATGTTTTAAAGGTTGTACCTCTTAAAATTCAGCATTTGAGGCTAAATGCTTATTAAGGTATAAAGATATACCATAAAATCCAGAGAAGGCCCAAGGGTACCATATAGTTACTCCAAAATACAGTCATAGGATTATTTACAATAACAAGTAATTTAATTTGAAACGTTGATATATACTGAGTCAATGACAAACAACCCTAAGAACGTCAAACCTTGGCTAAAAGATGGGCAACATCACAACTAATGGTGAAACATTTCAATTTAAATTACATGTTATTAACCTAGACTTTTGTATTTCAAATAGCTATATGATACCTAAGGTTTCTACAAAATTAGTAAAGCCATAATTTCGTGAACTTATTTAACACTTAAAAGGGTTTTAGCCTATCATTAGGCTAATGGAAACAATAATAAAGTATAAGTAACAAAAACTTACAAGAGTGAAGGGAAACACAATCAAGGATAGAAGGATGCACCAGAAATACTTTAAAACTTATTTTATAACTTTAGAATATTTTACAAGAGAGAGTGATAGTGAGCAAACGTTAGGAAGAAATCTTCCCAGATACATGACACATAAACATAATAGCCTATATACAGGCCCAGACTTCAAACAAAGTTTAAAAACTATAAAATACTATAGAATAATAGTTGAGTGCACTAACGAGTGCATTTTGACTGCTGGTTTATTTGATGTCTACAATTGCCTCTATTATTGTTGCTTTATAAAAGCAAATGGTGAATATCAACAAGTGTAGAAATTTCCATCATAGAATCCTTATGCTTTTGTCTTCTTCTTTTGTAGCTTTTCCAATATCATATCTTCAATAGTGGCAAAAGCATCTTCCATAGTGAATTCATCCATAATATCATTGTTATCATCAATTGGTTGAGATTCTCCTGCTAGACAATTATCATCATTGTCTATGGATAACATGGAGCTGTCTGACGATTGTTTATTGATGTTTTGAAGCAGGTCTTCTTTCATTTGATGAAAATAAGTCTTGATAATTTCATCTTTTGATGGGGAGGAATTTCCTTGAGCTTTTATGGAGTTTAAAACGTTTTCATAAGGATTAAAAATGTTGAATTGTTCCTTATGTGATAAGAGTTCTTTTTTGGATTTAAATTTCAAAATTTCTTGATTGATATTATCAATCGTTTGTTTAGATTTATGATCTTCGACGACAAATTTATGATTTTTGCCTCTAGATCTATAATTTATGATGAGATTGACGGACCAGATCTGTGATCGTCATTAACCACGACCACCGTTGCTTCCTTGCTACTCCGGTGCAACTCACTTCCATCTCTTTCTCTCTAATCCTCGATGAAACACCACCAAATCTACATCAGGTATGTCGATTTTTCATTTGATTTTTTTTTCTTTTGTTGAGCTTTGAATATTATGTTTTCTCAAAATAATATGAATCTAAGTAGTTTAAGATGTGAATTATGATGTTTTAATGTTTCACTAATTGTTTAGTTATGTTAATGTTACATTTAAACTGGAATATTTGTATTATAATGTGACATCCCCATTTTTTTCTCGGCCAAAAAAGACCGATTTAGTTTATGCTTTTAAAATAAAATCAGAGTAATTTTCCAAAAGATGTTGCGGAATTTGTTCCCAAAACAAAATATAATAAAAATATATCAAAGAATTTCTTAAAGAAATATATTTTCATTATATAACAAACCTCGGGATGTCATGTTCCGATACAGACCAAAAGCATAAACAGTAAATTATAAGCCTTACAACAGTTATTTACAACTACTGGCTTATAATCCAAAAATCCCTCGTCATCATCCAATTATGCTCGGGGTCTACTACCTGTAATACAGAAAGCTGAGTGAGTCAGACTTGGGAGCCTGGTGAGCATATAGGGTTTTCAACCCACAATAAATAAAATTTATTAATTTCATCCAACAATAATAACCTTGATTACCCGTTCCCGTTATCCTCACTTTACGTTCCTAAACACCTTTCATAAGGGACCTAGCCTAAGGATTTTCATCGGGGTGACAACACTGCTTTAGGGATTCCTCAACGATTTATGTCAAATAAGGCAACCATGTGGGGGATGGAGTATACCATTGAACACTAAGTTCACAAACACCTACAGGTTGCGAGCCTGCTAGTGTTCCACTGGACTGTCTAGAAAAGTCTATGGTCGTCATGTATACTCCGCTAGATGACTGAAACAATAACAATATCGAGGTCTCTCATCATTTTAACACACATCAACTATTTCATCTACCCATGTTTTACCCAACATATTTGTAGATAAAAATACATCTACAATTTAAAAATTGTATAAAATATCTATTCAACACCCATGTCAAATAAACAAGCAATATAATTACACATAGCACGTATTTTATAGAAAATACTTCATATCTATGTGTAAGTTGAAAGTGGTTATACACTCACTTGATTTAAGGATAATCGGACAGCACTTCGTTTCGTAAAACGATCGTTTCCAATAAAAGCGGGATGCTTTCCCAAAAACCAGGCTTCACGCTGGCAGAGTTTCGGCTCGAAAACTCTTTTTCTCGGGATCTTCAGGCTCTCCGGGACTTGCTTATGATGCTAGGATGATATAATGGGCTTGGGGGTATTTTTTTTGTAGGTAAAAAGAAAGTATAGGGTGGGAGGATAGAAATTCTAAACGTAAATTCGGATGGCATCGATCACTATTTATAGGGGCTGGACACTCAAGTTACGATGGGCGTAACTTTAGGGTACGAGGGGCGTACTGCCTCTTCAACCAGTACGCTGGGCATACAAAGAGATCATATCGGACGCGTCAAGGCTATGACATGTGTCCGTCATGCGAAGGAGTAGGGCTACGTGGCCAATCTCAGACCGTGAACACGAGTACGCTGGGCGAACTCCGAATTTTCAAACTTCAAAAACTCGTAACTTTCGCATACGAGCTCCGTTTTTGAAGTTCTTTATATCCACGCGTAGGTGAGACCGTGATCTACAACTTTCGTTTAGACTCTGTCGGCTAATTTTGATGTTATTTTTAAAGTTATATTTTTAACTGGCCGGGACAGGAAAAGTCCGTTAAAAATTCATAACTTCTTCATCCGACGTCCGTTTTCGTCTGTCTTTTTACCGTTGAACTACTATCAACAAGATATTCGATTCATGTTTAGGTTGTTTCGGCTAAAAATCGCTCGATCTAAAATTCGAGTTTCGGGTTGCATGCTGCTAAGTCGAAACTTAGAAAAATCATAACTTCCTCATACGAAGTCAGATTTGGGAATTATTTTTATGCACGCTCTCGGTTTAACGAATACTATGACTTTCATTTATATCGCTAAGGCTAAAAAGCACTTTATCAAAAATTCACTTATTACGTCACACAGCGTCGTGCCGGTTCTGTCGTGGTTATAACTCGGATTTCGGTATTCTTTATATCTCTGGAATCTTTGTTTCAACCATTACAACTTTCTTCATAGATATCGGGTCTATCTAACATTTATTTCCGACGCTTATTTTTTTATCCTTAATTCATTAAATTATAATAATTATGTATAAAACACATAATACTCAAATAATACATTTTATTATTTCAAAACAAATTACAAATGTTGACCTAGACTATTACATCATCATTAATGCCTAAACCTAGAAACACGGGCGTTACAATTCTCTACTCCTTAGGATGATTCCGTCCTCGGAATCACACATTAGCAAACAAGTGCGGATAGCGACTCATCATGTCACTCTCCGTTTCCCAGGTGAGATTTTGCCCATTCGAATGTTTCCATCGCACAAGCACTAAATCGACCATCTTGCGTCGCAACTTCTTCGTCTCACGGTTAACGATTGCCTCCGGTTCTTCAATTAACCTCTTACTTTCATCCAACCTTAATTCAGAAATTGGAATTATGTCGGGTACATCTCCCTTGAACTTCCTCAAATAACACACGTGGAAGGTGTTATGAATACCTTCTAGTTCTTCTGGTAGTTCTAGTTTGTAAGCTTGGTTCCCAATCCTCTGAAGAACTTTAAACGGTCCAATAAACATTGGACTTAATTTTCCCCTTTTACCAAATCTTATAAGTCCCTTCCACGGCGAGACTTTAAGTAAAATCGAATCACCAACTTCGAATGATATCAGTTGTCTTTTCTTTTCAGCATAGCTCTTTTGACGATCCTGAGCTGCTAACATCCTTTCCCTAATCACTTTCATCTTTTCAGCAGTTTGATGGACTATCTCGGGTCCCATAAACTGCTTTTCCCCAGCTTCAAGCCAACATGATGGCGTTCAACACTTTTTCCCATACAAAGCTTGATAAGGTGCCATCTTGATGCTCGAGTGAAAACTATTATTGTAGGAAAATTCTACCAGAGGTAAATGTTCATCCCAGTTACCTTGGAATTCCAGGGTACATGCTCTCAGCATATCCTCCAATGTTTGAATTGTTCGTTCGCTCTGACCATCGGTTTGCGGATGCTAGGCTGTACTTAAACATAATTTCGTACCTAATTCCTCTTGTAGACTTCTCCAAAACCTTGACGTGAAAACGACTATCGCGATCTGACACAATCGTTAGGGGAACACCATGTGCTTTCACTATCTCTTTCACGTAAACATTTGCAAGTTTTTCCATAGACCATTTCTCATTAGCAGCTATGAAATGTGCACTTTTTGTGAACCGATCAACGACCACCCAAATCATGTCGTGACCGCTTTTCGTTCTGGGCAGTTTAGTCACAAAATCCATGGTGATGTCTTCCCATTTACCCATGCATACAAGTAAAGGTTCTAAACTCCCATACAGTTTCTGATGTTGTGCCTTAACCCTCAGACATGTCACACATTCGGCCACATACTTTGCAACATCGAGCTTCATCGTCGACCACCAGTAGTAGGGTTTCAGATCCCTATACATCTTTGTGCTGCCGGGATGAATCGAGTACATGGTCTTGTGAGCTTCCTCCATCAGAAGATCTCTCATTCCTCCTGTCTTAGGTACCCAAATCCTATCTTGGAATACCTTCAACCCTTGGTTGTTTGTACCGAACACTAACGTTTTGCCCAAAAGTTCTTCCTTTCGGTCATTTTTCTCTGAAGCTTCCTCTTGAGCTTTCTTTATACTTTCCACAATTGTCGAGACAACTTTAATTCTTAACGCTCTTGGCCTTTTCTTTTCAAGGTTTACCTTCCGACTGAGAGCATCAGCGACAACATTTGCTTTACCAGGGTGGTAAAGTATCTCACAGTCGTAGTCCTTGAGTAACTCTAGCTAGTGTCGTTGCCTTATGTTCAATTCCTTCTAATTAAAGAGATATTGAAGACTCTTATGATCAGTGAAAATTTTGCACTTTGTGCCATAGAGGTAATGCCTCCATATCTTTAGGTCAAACACTACCGCTTCCAACTCCAGATCCTGAGTGGGGTAGTTCTTTTCATGCTCTTTCAATTATCGAGATGCATATGCTATCACCTTTTCTCTTTGAGTTAGAACACATCCCAACCCGACTCCCGACGCATCGCTATACACTGCGAAGTATTCAACTCCATCGGGTAGAGAAAGAATTGGTGCTTCACATAAGTTCTTCTTTAGCTTCTCGAATGCTTCCTTATGCTTTTCACTCCAAGTATAAGTAGCTCGTTTGTGGGTCAAAGCTGTTAATGGAGCAGCTATCGAAGAAAAGTCTTGGATAAACCTTCGGTAATATCCAGCTAATCCTAGAAAGCTTCGGATCTCCGTACGAATCTTTGGTTGTTCCCACTTTGTTATAGCTTCAATCTTAGCTGGGTCAACCATAATCCCTTCTTGGTTAACCACATGACCCAAAAATTGGACTTCTTGAATCCAAAAATCACATTTGGAGAACTTTGCATACAACTTCCCTTTTTCAGATATTCTAGCACTTCACGCAGATGCTTGTCATGCTCCTGCTTGCTCTTTGAATAAATCAAAATATCATATATGAACACTATCACAAATTTATCGAGGAATAGTTTACAAACCATGTTCATCAAATCCATGAATGATGTTGGAGCATTGGTTAGTCCAAGCGACATAACCAAAAACTCGTAGTGTCCATATCTTGTTCTGAATGCAGTATTCTCAATATCCTGCTCTCTTACCTTTAGCTGATGATATCCTGACCTAAGATCGATCTTCGAGAAATAGCGTGAACCTTGCAACTGATCGAACATGTCATCAATCCTTGGCAACGGGTACTTGTTCTTTATTGTTGCCCTGTTCAGCTCTCTGTAATCTATGGAAATTCTCATGCTCCCATCTTTCTTCTTCACGAATAACACCGGAGCTGCCCAGGGTGATGAACTAGGTCTAATGAAACCGTTGTCCAACAACTCCTGAAGTTGCGTCATAAGCTCCTTCATCTCTGTCGGTGCTAATCGATATAGGGCTTTTGCTATCGGTGTTGTTCCTGGTAACAAGTCCATTCTAAACTCTACTTGTCTATCAAGGGGCAATCCAAGAATATTTTCGGGAAAAACTTCCGGATAGTCACATACCACTGGCATACTTTGCATATCCTTTTTCTCCTTCTTAGGATCGATCACGAATGCCAAGTATGAGGTGCATCCTTTAGATATACATTTTCTGGCTTTCATTAGGGAAATGATTCCAAAATTTACTCTGCGCTTATCTCCGTATACCATAAACGACTCCTTTCCAGGCGGGTTTACCCTTGCTATCTTTTTCTTGCACAGTATTTCGGCATCATTGGCGCTAAGCCAATCCATCCCTAGAACGATGTCGAAACCATTTAACTCGATGCGTAATAGCTTTTCTTGGAATTCGTTTCTGTTCAGATCGATGACGATATTCCTAATACAATCGCTAACAGGTATGAATTTGCCACTAGCAACCTCTACAATTAGGGCATCATCAAGTTTTTCTATAGGCAATGCTAGTCTTTCACCAAATTTATGTGATATAAAGGAGTAATTCGCTCCGAAATCAAACAATAAATTGGTAGGCAATCCATTTACAAGAAAGGTACCTGAAGCAACATCCGTTGTATCCTTTGCGGCTTCCAGTGTCATCTGGAAAGCTCTGGCTTTTGGCTTTGGTGGGAGATTGGGCTTCGCTGCCTCTTTCTTTTTCGGGCAATCCTTCAAAATGTGCCCTTCTTCATGGCATCCATAACATACCCTTTTGTTGGTTGTGCACTCGCTGGAGTAGTGCCCTGGCTTTCCACATTTAAAACAAGTGACCTCCTCGCCACATTTCCCAACGTGTTTCTTCTTACATTTATCACACCATTTTGCTTCGCCTCTTCTTCCTCTCGAATCAGACTTCGAGAATTTACTTTTCTTATTGGACCTCGATGAACCATCGAACTTTCTTTTCTCACCAACCTCTTCCCTCTCCTGACCCCTTTCTTATTGGACCTCGATGAACCATCGAACATACACGTTCAGTTATCGTGTTATGTAATTTTAAAAGTGAATAATATTATGAAATATTATATAATTATGAGTATTGAGTTCTAACGGATAGTTTTTACTAGAAATGAAGTAAAACTATGTTTAGAATCATCCAGAATGTTTTGGAAGTCTGATGAAATTCCGAACAAAAGGCAAATATTGAAATTTAACGATAATATAAAATTTGAAATAAGTAAAAATTTTATTATTGAAAGTTGTAAAGAATCGCGTTAGAAACATTTAGGCGAAAACCTCATCGAAATCCGAGTTATAACGAAAAAGTTATGACCAATCGAAGATCCGCGACAAAACCGGCACGTCGCCGAATGATTTAAAAAGTGAGTTTTTGATAAACTACATTTTAGTAATCTAAATGAAAGTCGTAGTATTTGTTAAACCGAGAATTTTCATAAAAAAAAAGCCCAAATCTGACTTCGTATGAGGAAGTTATGATTTTTCTAAGTTTCAGCTTAGCAGTAGACAGCTAAAAACTCGAATTTTAGATCGAGTGATTTTTAGCCGACACAGCCTAAACGAGAATCAAAGATCTCATCAATAGTATTACAACGGTAAAAAGACAGACGAAAACGGACATCGGATGAAGAAGTTATGAATTTTTAACGGATTTTCCTGTCCCGGTCTGTTAAAAATAACAATATTAAAAATAAAATCAAAATTAGCCAACGAAGTCTAAACCAAAGTTGTAGAATATATTCTCGCCTACGCGTGCATATAAAGAACGTCAAAAACGGAGCCCGTATGCGAAAGTTATGGATTTTAGAAGTTTGGGGCTCAATTTCCGAGGAATCTCGCTTGGATAAGGTCTGATCTCGCACACGTCACCCGCCTCGTGTCCGATCTCGGTGAGTCAGCAGACGCGTGTCTGATCTGGAGAGCCGTCCGAAGCGCGGCCCAATTGGCGTCCGACGCGTGTCCTCCTTGCCTGTCCGAGCCTCGCACGAGCCACCTGTTTCCCTCACATGCGCGCCATCTGGCTCCCTTCGATGCTGTCGCGTGTCGCCTTCGGCCGAAGACCTCCGGACCTCGCTACTATAAATAGTAGCTGCGAGATCTCCCAGATAATTTTAGGAAATTGCCACATTTTACCCCCTAAATCCATATTTTAGCTATTTCCACCTCCCCCGAAGCCCCGGTATTATTTCCAACGCCCGAAACACGCCCCGAAGTTCCTGAAGAGCCTGAGAAATTATCTTTTGGGTTTGAAGCCCAACCCTCGCAAGGCCCGGTTTTCAAGAAACCTCCCGGTTTTCATTGAAGAAAGTCAATTATAGTAACGAAGTGCTGCCAAATTACTATTTTAACCCCCGGTTATTTCACAGTGAGTTCAATATATAGGAACAATTGTATGTTATGCGTTATATGTGCTATGTGCTTTTCCGTGTTATCATCTCGTGTTATTATTTCCGCTATTTTGATAGCAAAGCTGTACCTTTGGTCATGTGATCGGTGAAAGGACTTAGATTCACAGTGGAATTGGTATGTAGCCTCTAGCCATGTAGAGCATGTCTCGTAAGAGAATGACTTATATTCTATGGCATTGGCAGAAGGTTAGACAGGGCTGAAATCCTGAAATCTACCAAAATGTTTAATCAGGAAAGTGTATGTCTTTTGTGCCATTTGGGCCGAAGTGTTATTGATGTATATCAAGTATTGAAATTGTTATGTCTTATTGATTGATATGGAAAGCTTGTCGCATGATTCACATATGCCTTTGTTGTTCCTTATTCCCTTTGCTTCTGCCATATTGAAGTATATATATGGCATAACGTTATATTGTATCTATTATTGAACTCACTAAGCGTCACCGCTTACCCCTCTCAGTGTTTAACAATTGCAGGTAATGAAAATCCAGTATAGTCATATACTGTTGGAAGATTTTGAATAGTTTGAAACTATTGTATTTTGTACTCATGTATGTATAACTTATAGTATCCTGGGAAGTTATGTAACATATAAAAATTTATAAGAGTGGGTTTGTATCCAGTCTTATGTAAACAAGTTATCAATGTAAAATATTGTTTTTATGAATATGCAAGTAGCATGTTTTGGAGGTGACAATGTCTTTAGTACGAAAGTTAGGGTCTTTCAACTACCTATAATACAGAAAGTTGAGTGGGTCAGGCTAGGGAGCCTGGTGAGCATATAGGGTTTTCAACCCACAATAAATAAAATTTATTAATTTAATCCAACAACAATAAATCTGATTACACGTTCCCGTTATCCTCACTTTACGTCCCTAAACACTTTTCATAAGGGACCTAGCCTAAGGATTTTCATCGGGGTGACAACACTGCTTTAGGGATTCCTCAACAATTTATGTCATATAAGGCAACCATGTGGGGGATGGAGTATACCATTGAACACTAAGTTCACAAACACCTACAGGTTGCGAGCCTGCTAGTGATCCACTGGACTGTCTAGAAAAGTCTGTGGTCGTCATCTATACTCCCCTAGATGACTGAAACAATAACAATATCGAGGCCTCTCATCATTTTAACACACATAAACTACTTCATCTACCCATGTTTTACCCAACATATTTATAGATAAAAATACATATACAATTTAAAACTTGTATAAAATATCTATTCAATACCCATGTCAAATAAACAAATAATATAATTACACATAGCACGTATTTTATAGAAATTACTTCATATCTATGTGTAAGATGAAAGTGGCTATAAACTCACTTGATTTAACGATAATCGAGCAACACTTCGTTTCTTAAAACGATCGTTTCCGATAAAAGCGGGATGTTTTCCCAAAAACGGGGCTCCACTTGGGCAGAGTATCGGCTCGAAAACTCTTTTTCTCGGGATCTTCGGGCTCTCCGGGACTTGCTTATGATGCTAGGATAATATAATAGGCTTGGGAGTATTTTTTTGTAGGTAAAAAGAAAGTATAGGGTGGGAGGATAGAAATTGTAAACGTAAATTCGGATGGCATCGATCACTATTTATAGGGGCTGAACACTCAAGTTACGCTGGGCGTAACTTTAGGGTACGCGGGGCGTACTGCCTCTTCAACCAGTACGCTGGGCGTACAGAGAGATCATATCGGACGCGTAAAGGCTATCACACATGTCTATCATGCGAAGGAGTAGGGCTACCTGGCCAATCTCAGACCGTGAACACGAGTACGCTGGGCGTACTCCAAATTTTCAAACTTCAAAAATTTGTAACTTTCGCATACGAACTCCGTTTTTGACGTTATTTATATCCACGCGTAGGTGAGACCATGCTCTACAACGTTCGTTTAGACTCCGTCAGCTAATTTTGACTTTATTTTTAAAGTTATATTTTTAACAGGCTAGGACAGGAAAAGTCCGTTAAAAATTCATAACTTCTTCATCCGACGTCCGTTTTCGTCTGTCTTTTTACCGTTGAACTACTATCAACAAGATCTTCGATTCTTGTTTAGGTTGTTTCGGCTAAAAATCACTCGATCTAAAATTTGAGTTTCGGGTTGCATACTGCTAAGCCGAAACTTAGAAAAATCATAACTTCCTCATACGAAGTCAGATTTGGGCATTCTTTTTATACACGCTCTCGGTTTAATGAATACTACTACTTTCATTTAGATCGCTAAGTCTAATAAGTACTTTATCGAAAATTCACTTTTTACGTCACACAGCGTCGTGTCGGTTCTGTCGTGAAACTTCGACAGGTCATAACTTCTTCGTTATAATTCGGATTTCGGTATTCTTTATATCTCCGAAATCCTTGTTTCAACCACTACAACTTTCTTCATAGATATCGGGTCTATCTAACATTTATTTCCAACGCTTATTTTTTATCCTTAATTAATTAAATTATAATAATTAAGTATAAAACACATAATACTCAAATAATACATCTTATTATTTCAAAACAAATTACAAATGTTGACCTTGACTATTACATCATCATTAATGTCTAGCCTAGAAACACGGGCGTTACATATAAACTATGAGTTAACTATATTATGTTGTGATTTTGCTGTTTAAATTGTGATTTGACTATATTTAGTTGAGAATTTGTTGTTTTAAACTGTGAATTTGCTATATTACGCTATGAATTTTATGTATTAAACTATCAATTTTTTGTATTAAGCTGTGAAATTTGTGTATTAAATTATGAATGCACTGTATTAAGAGTTTTAAATTGATAATATGGTTATGAATGCATAGTTATTTTGTATTAGGCTGTGAATTTATTGCATAACTAAGCTGTGAATTTGTGTGTATTAGGCTGTGATTTTTGTGGTTTAAACTATAAATTGACCGTAATAAGTTGTGACTTTCTGTTTAAACTGTGAATTGACTATATTAAGCTGTGAATTTTGTGTAATAAATTGTGAAATAGGTTGTATTAAGCTATGATTTTTTTTATAAATTTTTTGTTTGCTTCTGAAATATAAGATGAAAAAAGCATTATATACAAATATAATTTTATCTAATTTTGAATAAATTATCTAAAAATAAATTGTGAATATTTGTGTATATAAACTTTGAAAGAAGCAATAGGTTATAGATCTAAAGGTATACATGCAAGTTTTAAGTTGAGAATATGACTTTGAATGTTTAATTTGTGCATTAAATTGTAAATTTATTATGTTAACTTGTGAATTTTGTGCACTGAAATATGAATTGTTTGTATTAAGTTGTGAAATTTTTAATGAATTCCGTATTAAAATATGAATGATTTATGTATGAATATTTGTATTAATTTTCTTGTGAATATATTTACCTTTTGCGCTACATAAATATGTAAGAATGTATTTGTTTTTAAAAATATTTTGCATTAAACTGTGAATAATTGAATTATTTGGTTTGTTAAATTGTGAATATAGT